>NC_069391.1:5701000-6016333 GCF_027475565.1 Acinonyx jubatus
ATTTTGAGGAGTCAAAAAAAGAGGGGGAGGCTCTGTTGGACTGACACATGGCCTTAAAGGACTGGGGTTGGCAATGGAGCAAGCCTGGCAGGTCAGGAAGTACTCTCTCTCTCTCTCTTTCTCCATCTGTTGCCTTGGTAACTGTCTTGTGCCTTTTTTGGCTTCATCCTTTCTGGTGGCCAACCTGCTACTTCTGCTTCTCAGACTGGATGATGGACTATTGGAGCAGACAACACTGGGGTTTACACAACATCACTTCCAGCCACCTGAAGAGAAACTGACTCATATATCTTGGCTCCAGGTTTAGAATTCTAGGGCACAATTCTGATTGGCTCAGAAAGGCCAGGTGTCCACCCCTAAACCAATCAACTGCGGCCAGGAGTGGGGTTCATCATCACCCTTGCAGTTGGATTGGAGGTTGGAATGGAATGGAATGGAATGGAATGTTTGTTGGGCAGACAAAAGTCAGTGACTGTTATAGTCACACGAAGAAAGAACTGGCTTCATATTTGTTTGTCGTCTTCCTTTTGAGGAGCTGAAATTACTCTTATCTCTTACCCTCCCGGCCTTCCCATCATCTTTGTGAGGCACCATAGGTTAGCATCAGATTCTCCATTTTATAAGTGGAGAAGGTAAGGCACGGTGAAACCAAATGACATACCCAGATCCCTAATAGAAATTGCTGTATGTCTGTATTCCCAACACCCCTTCTCTGTAAGTGACAATGAAGTGTAATGGGTGGATAAATCCCAGTTTATCAAATCCTTAAGTATTATCACTTGGGTGGAGTTCCCCCAGATGCTCTGCTAGAATTGAAGTGGTATCATTGGGTCTATTCAGAGCTATTCTTTTCCTTGTGGACAGTAGGACATTTTCTCTAGCTCATTATTCAGTCCTCACCGCTGATGATGGATAGATTGGCTGGATATAGAATTTTAGATTGGGATAATAATTTACAAGGCAAGGCATTCTTTTACTACCTTC
This sequence comes from Acinonyx jubatus, assembly GCF_027475565.1. Lineage (NCBI taxonomy): Eukaryota > Metazoa > Chordata > Mammalia > Carnivora > Felidae > Acinonyx > Acinonyx jubatus. The sequence continues at coordinate 5,701,985 of NC_069391.1, forward strand.
AAGCAACCGTCATTGCTGTTGAGAAGCCTGATGCTATTCTGCTATATTATCCTTTTGACCTTTTCCCCCTTCTCTCTGGAAATCTTTTTTTGATCTTGGAATGAGTCTTTTTCCATCCTTTATGCTGGCCCTTTTTAGTTGCCCTTTGGATGTGAAAATTTATGTCCTTCAGTTCTGAGAAATTGTCTTGAATTATTTAATTGAGGATTTCCCCCAGCACTTTCTCTATTCATCTTTCTAGAGTTTCTATTATTTGGATATTGGCTCTCCTACGGTGGTCCTCTAATTGTCTTCTCTTTTCTACTTTCTGTCTTTCTTTTTACTCCTCTTTCTGGGCTATTCCCTCAATTTCATCTTTCAATCTTTCTGTAGGGTTTTTCATTTATGCTGTCCTGTTTTTAACTCACAAGAGTTCTTCTTTACTCTCCTGACAATTCTTTCTTTGAAAAATCACATTCATTTCCCCACAAATATGTGGCCAACTAATCTTCAACAAGGCAGGAAAGAGTATCCAACTGAGAAAAGACAGTCTTTTTAGCGAACGGTGATGGGAGAACTGGACAGCAACATGCGGAAGAATGAAACAGACACTTTCTTACACCCTACACAAAAACAAATTCAAAATGGATGAAAGACCTACATGTGAAACAGGAAACCATCAAAATCCCACAGGAGAGAACAGGCAGCACTCTTTGACTTAGACCATGGCAACTTCTTACTTGACACGCCTCTGGAGGCAAGGAAAACAAAAGCAAAAATTAACTATTGGGACCCCATCAAGATGAAGAGCTTCTGCACAGCAAAGGAAACAATAAAACTAAAAGGCAACCGACAGAATGGAAGAAGATATTTGCAGATGGCATCTCAGATTAAGGGTTAGTATCCAAAATCTATAAAGAACTTACCAAACTCAATACCCAAAAAACAAATAATCCATGGCAGAAAACATGAATAGACACTTTTCCAAAGACGACATCCAAATGGCCAACAGACGCATGAAAAGACGCTCAACATCACTCATCATCAGGGAAATGCAAATCAAAACCACACTGAGATACCACCTCACACCAGTGAGAGTGGCTAAAATGAACAACTCAAGAAACAACAAATGTTGGCAAGGATGCGGAGAAAAGGGAACGCTTTCGCACTGTTGTTGGTGGTAATGCAAACTGGTACAGCCACTCTGGAAAACAGTATGGAGGTTCCTCAAAAAGTTACAAATAGAACTACTCTATGACCCAGCAATTGCACTACGAGGAATTTATCCAAAGGATATGAAACTGCTGATTCGAAGGGGCAAATGCACCCCAATGTTTATAGCAACGCTATCAACAATAGCCAAATTGTGGAAAGACCCCAACTGTCCATCAACTGATAAATGGATAAAAAGACATGGTGCGTACACACACACACACACACACACACACAGTGATGAAAAAGAATGAAATCTTGCCGTTTGCAACAACATGGATGGAACTGGAGGGTATTATGCTAAGCGAAATAAGTCCAGCCAGAGAAAGCAGATATCATACGCTTTCACTCATACGTGGAATTTGAGAAACTCAACAGATGAACATAGGGGAAGGGAAGGAAAAATAAGATAAAAACAGAGAGGGAGGCAAACCATAAGAGACTCTTAAATAAAGAGAACAAACTGAGGGCTGCTAGAGGTGGGGCAGGTGCGGTGGGAGGATGGGTTGAATGGGTGACGGGCCTTAAGGAGGGCACTTTTGGGGATGAGCACTGGGTGTCATATGTAAGAGATGAATCACCGGGTTCTACTCCTGAAGCCAAGACTATGCTGTATGTTAACCGACTTGAACATTAAACAAACAAACAAATAAATAAAGGAAAAAATAACATTCATTCCTTATTTTGGGGATGGAATACCTTCCCTTATCTGAGGATTATAGTACTTTTGTAGAAGTTTATTCTTTCTGCATAGTGTATGTTCCTTATAGCTCACTGTTCCCATTTATTTTATGCATCTATGTATGTAGGTAAGTGGGCTTTATGGTCCCTATATTTCATGGTACAGAGTTTTCTCAGATGCTGGGGAATCCACAGTGGTCTGCTCATGCCTCTGGGTAGGTGAGGATTGTAGACTCACAGCTTCACTGTAGGAAGGTCCACCTGGGGTGTTTTGGGGCATCCTCCAACGTCAGCTTCTTTAAGCTGTTCCTCTTGGGCAAGTTAGATTCCCTACAAAAATTTATCCCAGTCTCCTTCCTGGAAACCAGAGCACCTATCTTAGTTTAAGTTATATCTTCATTCACCTGATTATTTGACTAATACTTGTCTCCCTCACATGACCATGAACTTTGGAGATGGAGGTATTGTGTCCATATTGTTTGCTATGTATCTCCAGCATCGAGCACATAAGATGTGTTCAACGAACAATTATTTCTATAAATTAATGAATGGAGTCTGTTGACAATGTCCCATCATATTCTTTTAATCCCCGCTTTATTATTTTGTATTATGAAATAACATAGGCATATAAAAAAGTATATAGACTAATGTGATGGACAGCCATTCATTTACCCAATACCAATATAAGAAATCAGCACTGCAGTTACTAATGAAAAGCCCTGTGCTGGGGTGCCTGGGGTGGCTCAGTTGGTTAAGTGTCTGACTTTGACTCAGGACATGATCTCACGGTTCGTGGGTTCGAGCCCCGCATTGACAGAGTCATACTCTGTCTCTCTCTCTCTCAAAAATAAATGAAACATTAAAATTTTTAATTAAAAAAAAGAATTTGACTACTGTAGGTACTTCATGTAAGTGGGATCATATAACATTTGTCCATTTGTGCCTGGCTTATTTCACTTACCATAAAGTCTTCAAGGTTCATCCATGTTGTAGCAGGTATCATAATTTCCTTCCTTTTTTTGGGAATGCAAGTTGGTGCAGCCACTCTAGAAAACAGTATGGAGGTTCCTCAAAACACTAAAAATAGAACTACCCTACGACCCAGCAGTTGCACTACTAGGCATTTATCCACGGGACACAGATGTGCTGTTTCGAAGGGACACACGCACCCCCATGTTTATAGCAGCACTATCGACAATAGCCAAAGTATGGAAAGAGCCCGAATGTCCATTGATGGATGAATGGATAAAGAAGGTGTGGTCTATATATACAATGGAGTTATTACTCGGCCATCAAAAAGAATGAAATCTTGCCATTTGCAACTACGTGGCGGGAACTAGAGGGTATTATGCTAAGTGAAATCAGTCAGAGAAAGACAAACATCATATGACTTCACTCATATGAGGACTTTAAGAGACAAAACAGACGAACATAAGGGAAGGGAAGCAAAAATAATATAAAAACAGGGAGGGGGACAAAACAGAAGAGACTTATAAATATGGAGAACAGACCGAGGGTGGCTGGAAGGGTTGTGGGAGGGGGGGATGGGCGAAATGGGTCAGGGGCACTAAGGAATCTACTCCTGAAACCACTGTTGCACTATATGCTAATTTGGACGCAAATGAAAAAAATAAAACATAAAATTAAAAAAAAAAGAATTTCCTTCCTTTTTAAGGCTGAATGACAGCCCATGGTATGTATACACTACATTTTATGTATTCATCTGTGTACAAATATCTATTTGCACAAATATCTGTTTGAGTCTTTGCTTTCAATAAAATGCATTTTAGTTTATGTTCTTTTCATGGGATGAGCACTTACTAGCTCCCTAGGAAGAGAAGTCCCTTCGGGGCTTACCTCTATTCCCCTTAGCACGTCGTATATAGTGAGTACTTAGAAAAATAATGGTTGGCTCACTGGTGGAAAGAGAAGGTCGTATTTCACCCTTAGCCGGTCATGGTTACCGTGTCTGATGCATGGACCACTCCATGATTATTCTTGGGGAGGTTCTGAGATAGAGTCTCACCAAATGTCATATCTCCTAGGAACAGGAATTGCCCTGTGGGCCACACTCTCCAAGCCAGGACTAACTATTCGGGGACTGGTTCCTATTCTAACAAAATAGTTGCCAGTTGAGATAAGAAGGGCTTTATTCATCAAAAGAAGGGGGTGAAGGCATAGCACAGCCAGATACAGACCTTTGACCTTTGCTGTTCAGGTTTTACAAATGCTCAACTGGCAGCCAGGGAAGGCAGGATCTGATCTGCTTGATGGTGGAGGGGACAAGATAAGGACATCAAGGCTCAGACAAGTCAAGACACGAGCCATGACCACTTAGCTTTCCGCCCTCATAAGATTATATTAGTTTTCTATTGTTGTGCAACAAAGGACCACAAATTCGGCAACTTAAAACAATGTATTATCTCACAGTTCTGTGGGTCAGAAGTTGTGTCACAGTGCAGCTGGGATCTTTTCCTGGGGTCCCGCAAGGCCGAAATCAAGGTATTCCCATGGCTGAGGTCTTATCGGAGGCTTGGCGTCCAAGCTCGTGGGTTTTTTTTTTTTTTTTTTCAACGTGTATTTATTTTGGGGACAGAGAGAGACAGAGCATGAACGGGGGAGGGGCAGAGAGAGAGGGAGACACAGAATCGGAAACAGGCTCCAGGCTCCGAGCCATCAGCCCAGAGCCTGACGCGGGGCTCGAACTCACGGACCGCGAGATCGTGACCTGGCTGAAGTCGGAAGCTTAACCGACTGCGCCACCCAGGCGCCCCGCGTGGGTTTTTTTTAACTCACGTCTTTGCATTTGCAGAATCAAGGAGGCTGAATGTTCCTGACTCGTAAGAACACAGCTCTCTGACACTTTATCTCCTTTCGAAGGCTCAATTGATTATGTCAGGCACACCCAAGATCATTTCCCTTTTGATTAACATAAAATTAACTGATTAGTGGCCTCATGACAGGAATGATATCCCATCAAATTCCTAGATCTCATCTGCTCTCAAGGCAAGGGGATTATACAGGATTTCTACAAGAGGCAACAGGAGCTTTGCACCACAGAAATCAACAGAAGTTTCTTTTCCATGTAACAAAATAGGATTGGTGGGTGTGGGGGAGTAAGGAAGGTGATCAACCGATCAGATTTGCCTGGGAAGGAAGGGTTTCAGGATGGGGGACTTCGGGTAGTAAAACCAGGAAGGTCGTGGGAAAATTGGGATAAGCTGGTGACTCAAGATGTAGAAAGAACAGACGCATGAAACCTCACCCTCCTTAAGGCACCAGTCTTGCTACCTTGGACACCCCTGATGGTTGCTTTGGACTTTCAGGAGGGGAAGACGATTGAATGGGTAAATAAAGCAAAGTAAAAAGGTGGGGAGGGGTGCCTGGGTGGCTCAGTCAGTTGAGCGTCTGACTCTTGATTTCAGCTCAGGTCATGATTTCATGGTTCACAAGTTCGGGCCCACACTGGGCTCTATGCTCACAGCTCAGAGCCTGGAGCCTGCTTCAGATTCTGTGTCTCCCTCACTCTATGCCCCTCCCCTTGCTCATGCTCTCTCTCTCAAAAAGAAATAAAAATTAAAAAAAAAACAACAACTCTGTGGGTGGAATTAAATCTGATAAATACACTTAATTGTTAATTCATTCAATGAGGTTCAAAATCTTTTTTTCTAAATATAAGAGCAAAAGTCGCTTCTGTAGATACAGCAGTCTCAATGCTTCATGTAGAAAATTAAGTTCCCCTTGCTCCTCCTTCCAGAAATCTCTACCAATACAGTTTTGTGAAATAGTGATGATTATGATGTCATTACAAAAAATATATGTTAAGAGATAAAATAATATTCAGCACCCAGAGAGGAGGAAGTCACTTCAGGCTGGGCACAGAAACAACGAGAGAGACCAAGAAAAAATGTGATGGAGAAGGTGGCATTTCAGATGGGCCACGTGGACATTTGGAGATGTGGCAGAAGGGCATTCCTGGTGAAAGGAACAGCATGAGCAAAGGTATAAAGTCAAGAAGATGTGGGATCTGTGTGGACAATAGTTTGACCTCTTGAGGCAGGGGCTCAGACAGCATCACTGGGACCTGTTTTCTCCATTGCTGGGCTCTGTCTGCTTCCCTATCTTGAATCCATTCTCAGATTAAGCATAGATATGGCATCCCCTTAGGCTCATGTCCAGCCAGAAGGAGAGTCTGGTTTTGTCTCAGCATTCCTAGAAAATGATCCATTGACTTGACTCCATCCCATACTCCTGCCTGAAATAATCTTGTGACCACGGTAATGAGATTTACTAATTAGTGTAGATAAAACACACCATTAAGAAAATAGAAAGGCGGGAACACCCCTAACCGCTTTCAGTTTGGCCCTACCCAGTTGGAGTCAATTTTTGCTCGAATAAACTCTCAAAAAAAAAAAAAAGAAAAAGAAAAAGAAAAAGAAAAAAACTCCAGAAAATCAAGCCACAGACTGAAAGTATTCACAAAACATACATTTGACAAAGGACTAGTATTTATGATATATAAAGAATGCCCACATCTAAATTTTAAAAAGGTTGGGGGGGGGGCACCTGGATGGCTCAGTCAGTTAAGTGTGTGACTTCAGCTCAGGTCATGACCTCACCCTTGTGGGTTTGAGCCCCAAGTCGGGCTCTGTGCTGATGGCTCAGAACCTGGAGCCTGCTTCAGATTCTGTGTCTCCCTCTCCCTGCCCCTTCCCCGCTCACGTGCTCTCTCCCTCTCTCTCTCCCTCCCTCTCTCTCTCTCCCAAAAATAAACGTTAGAAAATTAAAAAAAAATGAAATATGCAAAAAAAAAAAAAAAGGTTTTTTTGGACACATCACAAAGGAAGATGAATGGTCAATAAGAACAAGAAAATGTGCTCAACATTATTAGCCAGTAAACAAATGCAAATTAAAACCTCCACCCACCCACCTGAATGGCTAAACCTAAAAAGACTGATAACACCAAATGTTGACAAGATTACGAGGAAGGTGAAACTTTCACATTGTTCTCGGGAATGAAAAATGGTACAACCACTTAGAAAAAAGCAGTGGCAATTTCTTTCCTTTTTTTTTTCAAATTTTTGAAAGTTTACTTATTTTTTAGAGACAGAGACAGAGCACTAGCTGGGGAGGGGCAGAGAGAGAGAGAGAGAGAGAGAGAGACAGAATCTGAAGCAGGCTCCAGGCTCCGAGCCGTCAGCACAGAGCCCGACGCGGGGCTGGAACTCGTGGACTGCGAGATCATGACCTGAGCCAAAGTCAGACACTTAACCATCTGAGCCACCGAGGCACCCCAAGAAAGCCTCCTTTTAAAGGGGAGTCAGGAGGCTGGAAAGGGGAACTCTCAAGACCTACCACTCATAGTCAATTACAGACGCCAACAGCAAGAGACGTACCTTGGATTTCCAACGGGAAGAAGCCTGTGTTTTACCACCCCACCAGGATGCAGATTTTCTTCTTGCCCGTCAGCAGCCCACCCAGTGAGAAACTGTTACAACTTGGCCAAGGCAGAGCAACAACACTTCCAACTCCCGGTTTATCCCACTGGACTTCTCGTTTATAACAGTCCCGCTCGCTCGCGGCACCTGGGTGGCTCAGTCAGTTACGTGACCATGATCGGCTCAGGTCATGATCTCATGGTTGGAGAGCTCTGCGCTGGGAGAGCAGAGCCTGCTGGGGATTCTCTCTCCCTCTCTCTCAAAATAAACGTTAAAAAAAATAATAATTACAGCCCCTCTCGATCGCCCCCTTCCCTTTATAAGAGAGAAGTTCCCTCTGCGTTCTCTGGATTTAACTGTGGTTTTGCTCTAGCTTGCATGTCCCAAATGGTAATTGTCTGCTGTTCCTGAATAAACCCATTTTGCTGGTAAAACAACGGGATGCTTTATTTTTAAGGTTAATATATAGAAATTTTACAAAGAAAAAACATGTAAACAAATACCGGACTCTAGTCAATGATACACGTTTGGGAGGAGAGGTACCTATGTCTGCAATTTACTTTCAAAGACACCAAAGACGAAATGGATTAATTGCAAGATAGAGGGATGGATAGAGGACAGACCTGAGATAAAACAGGTGCAGTAAAAGTGTTCATAGTAGAGTCTGGGTGGTGGGTTAATGGGTGTTCACTGTGAAACTCTTTAGTTTTCCTCTATGATTGAAAGTGTCAAAAATATATTAGAAAAGGAAGATGCCATGAATCATTTTTGGGGGAAGGAATTTGAGCTATAGATCTCAACCATAGAGTTCTGCAGTCTCATAGATCTCAGCAGTCTCAGGGCCACCGATCTTGAGTGTAGTGTGAGCGAAGGGACCAATTCACCAAGGGAAAGAGAGCTGTCAACAGAAGAAAAATGGATATAGTGGCAATAAACAACTCTTGACCACTACGAATATTCACGGATGGGGAAAAGAAACAGATTTGATGGAAGAGGATGAATTCAAAAGGGTCATGCTCACCCTGCATTCAAAAATATGTGTGCTTTTGTTGGACACATTCATACTCCCTCACCTCTACCTAAGCACTGGGCAGACATATCTTCTTCCCTGGCTAGACCGATACAAAACCATTTGGTTGTCTGTGAAACTGTGTACTTTCCTTCTTCACAGAGAGTAAAAAATGCTGGTAGGGACTATTGTACTAAACCCTCTTGCTTCCAGCCATTCATCCATCCATTCATCCATCCCTCTACCTGTCCGTTTGTCCATCCATTCATCCATCCATCCATCCATCCCTCTACTTGCCCATTTGTCCATGCATTCATCCAACCATCTACCCCTCTACCTGTCCATTTTTCCATCCATTCATTTAACCATCCATCCCTCTACCTGTCCCTCTGTCCACCCATTCATCCATTCATCCATCCCTCTACCTGTCCCTCTGTCCATCCATTCATCCATCCATCCATCCCTCTACTTGCCCATTTGTCCATGCATTCATCCAACCATCCATCCCTCTACCTGTCCATTTTTCCATCCATTCATTCAACCATCCATCCCTCTACCTGTCCCTCTGTCCATCCATTCATCCATCCATCCATCCATCCCTCTACCTGTCCCTCTGTCCATCCATTCATCCATCCATCCATCCCTCTACTTGCCCATTTGTCCATGCATTCATCCAACCATCCATCCCTCTACCTGTCCATTTTTCCATCCATTCATTCAACCATCCATCCCTCTACCTGTCCCTCTGTCCATCCATTCATCCATCCATCCATCCATCCCTCTACCTGTCCATTTGTCCATCCATTCATCCAACCATCGATCCCTCTACCTGTCCATTTGTCCATCATTCATCCAACCATCCATCCACCCGTCCATTTGTCCATCCATTCATCCAATCGTCCATCTGTCCATCGATTATCCATCCATCCATCCATGCAATAAAGGCTCTTCTGTGAATGGATTATTGAAGCCAGGTTCTCTGAAAGGCCCTTGCCTACAATAATCCATTCTTGAGATCAAGGCATGACATCAGGAGAAAGATAGCTAGCATGGAACTGGACATGAAATCTAGGGAAGAGTTGCAAAGGACACGAGGTAATAACCAAACCATCAAGAAAGCTTACCACTGATGTCTGTGACTGGAAAGAGGCATGAGTCAGTAGATAGAAATGGGTATGTGGGTGGGGGGGGGGGGGAGCAGTGATGAATATCGCACTGAATCAACCAGGCGCAGAGGCCTCCTTGCTATGAAGGAAAAGGACATGGCAAGGATTAGGGAACAGTTACTGTTAGAACACATGCTCTATTCATTACCCAGAGATTTCTAGAGATTCTAAACTTTCCTGGCTTCTGGTCCCCTAAATTAGGGATGTAGTTAAAATTGTCTGTGTGGTATAGACTGGGTTAAGGCTGAAAGTATCTGGAATGGACGAGAGGCAGGCGGGCTCCCCTCTCCTGGTCACATAGGTATCCCGTGTCTGTCTCCCGTTCATTTCGGGAACACTCATTTTCTGCTCTGCGGCTTGGCTGTTGTGGTTGGCTCAGCTCTGATCCTGGAGGCCAGGCTGAGGAACAATGAGTACTTCACTGAGAACGAGGCTGCCATGATGCAGGAAAAATGGGAGGCTTCCAAAGAAAATTCCATCGTGTGTGACACCAGGGAGGAACCTGGCTGCAGTTTCACCAAAATGTCCCTCCTGGCTAGGGGTGTTTTATCTCTAAGAAAAAATCAGGGGCTGGGATAGTCCCCAGAGTCCGAAAATCTGAAAGGTCAGGTTGCGGCTTATCCTCTAAAGCCCAAGTGCCTGGGGCAGGGTCTGATTCCAGGGCGAAATCACTGATTGCTTTTATAACACTCACTCGGGTGTGTAGTCCGTGCTTCATGGTGACACGTGCCTTTCTGTGTCTTCTGGTTGGCTATCACGGCTGGCTTCCAAAGACTTGTGGCTCCAGAAAAGAGGCTTTGACGACAGGCCTGGGCCTCAAAGCCCATAAAGAAGAAACAAACAGGGGCGCTTAGATCTCAGTCGGTTGAGCATCCGACTCTCGATTTGGGCTCAGGTCATGATCCCAGGGTCGTGGGTTCGAGCCCCACGTCCCCCTGAGCCTGGAGACTGCTTCGGATTCTGTGTCTCCCTCTCTGTCTGCCCCTCCCTGGCTCGCACTCTCTCTCAAAAGTAAATAAACATTAAAAGGAAAAAAAGACACAGACAAATGCACATGCAGTGAAGTGCGAACAGAGACTACCTCTGGAGGACAGGGCGAGGGAAAGCCAAGGGGGGAGGGGGGAGGGGAAGGGGTGGGGGAGGGGCGGGGGAGGGAGGCCTGCAAAACCAGCCGTCAAAAGTCTTATGTATAATGTTAACATTTAAACACAAGTAATATGTATATGTATATGTATATATTTGCTCACGCAATTAAAAGTCAATTGAAAACATTTTTTTTTAATGTGCATTCATTTTTGAGAGACAGAGACAGAGCGTGAGCAGGGGAGGGGCAGGGAGAGGAGGAGACACAGAATCCGAAGCAGACTCCAGGCTCCGAGCTGTCAGCACAGAGCCCGACCCAGGGCTCGAACCCACCAACTGTGAGATCATGACCCCTGAGCCAAAGTTGGGCGCTTAACCGACTGAGCCCCCCAGGCGCCCCTAAAAATCACTTTTTAAGAAGATCTTATTCTTCGGTGCATATCAAACTGGGTGAAAAATGTTTTATAGATCAGATAAAGGAAGGATGGCAATTAACATTTGCCTATTATTTGCCCCTCATTACAAGTAATAATGGGGGGGGGACAGTGCCTGGGTGGCTCAGTCGGTTAAGCGCCCGACTCTTGGGCTCGGGTCATGATCTCGCGGTTCGTGGGTTCGAGCCCCGCGTCAGGCTTCACGCTGATAGTGTGGAGCCTGCTTGGGATTCTCTCTCTCACCTTCTCTCTCTGCCCCCGACCCCTTAAAATAAATAAACTTTACAAAGCAAGCAAGCAAACAAACAACAAGTTGTAATGGTGAGGCTGGTGATGATGACGACGTCGGGTGATTTAACTCTTCTCATTTTACAGATGGGGCACCTGAGGCTCCGAAAGAAGAAGGGATTTGCCCGAGCGTTAGTATGTGGCAGAGCTGGATTTCAAGGCCGCGTCTGTTGGACGTCAGAGCCTCGACTTTCGCCCACAATGGTCTGCCATCTCCTGCTGACTGAGACTCCCTTACCCACCCCTGGGGGGTTCAGTCGGCTGAGCATCCGACTCGGCTCAGGTCACGATCTCACGGTTCCTGAGTTCGAGCCCCGCGTCGGGCTCTGTGCTGACAGCTCGGAGCCTGGAGCCTCCTTCCCATTCTGTGTCTCCCGCTCTCTCTGCCCCTCCCCGGCTCATGCTCTGCCTCTCAAAAAGAAATAAACATTAACACAAATTTAAACAAAGAAAGAACTGCCTGTGGCTGGGATTGGCATCGCCAATGGAGCCGAGGGCTGGGTCCCAAGGACAGGGCGACTTCCACTCCGTGGCCGAGGTACGGACAGTGCATGAGGCAGGCAGCAGGAAGGTATGCCCACCCCAGCCAGGCCTCCGGAGGTTTCTGAGAGTGGGCGAAGGTGCCCCGAGGGCAGATCCGTCCCGGCCAAGGCCCAGATGGGGACACCATCCTGTAGGAGAGAGGGCCGACTCTGCCAAGGCCTATCTCTGCAGCAGCTTCCCCGTGGATCACACAGAAGTGTCAGGGGGCTGAGAAGATCCCCTGTGGAAGGTGTGGATGGAGGCAGTCCAGGTCGCTAAGCCCTGGGGTCTGGCTCTCACCACGCAATCACAGGGCTAGCAAACGATCGATCGGCAGACTTTCCCTTTGGAGGCGATCGAGCCAGGCTTTTGCGGGCACCACACAGCCCTGAGGTTCCAGGCTTGAGAACCGTGGCATATGAAGGCGGACCTCCCATCAGTTTCTGCGGGCAGGGCTCGCGGAGACAGACAGCGGCAAGCTAAGGGGGAGACGATTTTGGTAACCAGTTTCCCTGCTGCAGAATGGCCCCTTTGCCCGTGTGCTGGTTACCTTCACGAAATAACAAACTGACCCAAGCGTGACCACTTTTAAGACAACCGTTTTTGTCTTGGTCCCGATTCGCCAAGTGGGGGGATTTGGGAAAGGCTCAGCTGGATGTTTTTGGCCTGGGGGGATCCCTTGCTTGGATATGAGAGGTGATGGTGGGTGAACTGGAACCGTGGGGGGAGGGGCAGAAGACGGTTGGGGGCGGGTAGGTCTGGGACTGTGGGGGGAGGGGGGCTCACTGAGCACCCCTCCCTCATCACGAAGTCTCAGGGCCTCTCCACATGGGCTGGATTGGGCTTCCTCACTCCGTGACGGCCTCAGGGCCGCTGGCCTGCTCCCACGACGGCTGAAGCCCTCACGAAAATCCGGCAAGCAGTGCAGACACCGCTTTGCCCTTAGGATCTTTTCTGGGAAATCCCGTTGCCTCTTCTGTCGGTTGCCACAGTACCAAAACCCCAGTCAGGTTCAAGGGGAGGAGGCACAGACATCACTTCCTGATGTCTGTGTCAAAGTCCCCTTGTCCATAAGCACTGGGATCGGGGACATTGTGAGGACTCTCTCTGGAAAATACGACCGCTCACCCCCCGCCATGTTCCCAAACCCTAATCTCAACCCCTCTCTGCATTTGGCCACCTGCTATAATGCTCAAGGGAGCGACCCACCAGCGGCAGGAGAGATTTGGGACAGAGGACCACTGATGGTAGAACCCCATCAATTTCTTTTGAGAGGGGTTGGGGGCCCGAAGGGTTGGCTCTGTCCGAGGTGATGAAAATAGTAACCTTGGGGCACCTGGGTGGCTCAGTCGGTTAAGCATCCGACTCTTGACCCCGGGTCGTGGTATGGATAGACCACAGTTTGTTTATGCCTTTCTCCATCCGTGGGCCTTTGGGTTGTTTCCACCTTTTGGTTACTGTAAATAATGCCACTATGAACATGCACACATAGAAGCTGACTTTGGGGCCATTGCCGGGGGGTGGGGGCAGGCGGGAGGGGGGGAGGAGGGGCAAGAACTCCCCCTACTGGTTCGTTGCTGGGAAAAGTCGGGATCGGGGGACCACCCGTTGGCCAAGACCTTACTACCTCTTCTGCAGATGAGATGAAGCTCAGAGAGGACCAACAACCTGTCTGAAGTCACACAGCCAGGAAGTGGAGTCAGCGTTCAAACCCAGAACCGTGGCGCGAAGCGCGGCTTCCCAGGACCTCCGCCACCCTTGCCCACTCTCTCCTGAGGCCCGGGGGCCAGGCCAGTGCCTGCTGGGCGACAGGACTGTCAGCGGCCCAGAGCAATCCTGGGGAGAGCCGCTCCTCAGCACCGGACGAGAACGGGCTGCGGGCGTCTGAAACCCACTTTGTTCGCTACGAATGAAAAGCAGATGTGATCTTAAGTGTCGTGCTTCAGCTGCCGGTGCAGGGTAGAGGAGAGCCCCCGTGAGCAGTCACACCAAATCAAACGTATTATTTAGGAGTGATTGGAAGGCAGACAAGCTGAAAACATTGCGCACGGAAAGGCTACCGTCACCCGCCCATGAGCAGCCACATCGCTTTCCCCGGCTCAGACGTGGATTCACATTTAGGGCAATTTCCCTCATGGTAGCGCAATTCCGTGAGCGGGCTGGGCCTTGTGGACAAGCGATTTCCCAGCCGAGTGACTTCCAGCCCCGGCACAGAGCAGGGGCGCGCGGCGGGGCTTGGCTCCCCTGCGTCTGCCCCGGGGAGACGTTATCCCAGAACCAGTTCCTTAGTGCTGGAGATTCATCTCCCCAGTTTCCGCTGGGACGAGAAGGGTGGGCAAAACCTGGATCCGGCGTGTTGGCTGAACGTTCCCTCTGTGCTCCGTAAGCAGCGGGCTGGGCCGAGGAGCGGGAAAGCGGGAAACTGGGGCTCCGAGAGGTGAAGGGGCGTGTCCTCAATCACGCAGCTTCCCGGAGGAGCTCCTGAACGTTAGGAAGGCGGGGCTGGCTAGCAGGCGCAGTCCTGTGTGGGGCTGGGGGCGCTGAGAGGGGGGAGACAGGGGAGTACTGTCCAGGTTACGGTACATGACTTGGGGGGCTCTCAGGCCCCCTGAAGGCAAACACGAGGAGGGCTCCAGAGGCCCCGCGAACACTGACCCAACTACAGACACAGGCACACGAGGCATCTGGCACAGATTCATAAGCACCCAGGATGCACCAGGCCCTCGGAGCTCACGCTCCGGCTGGAGGTGGCAGGGCAACGACGTGGATCACCGTTCGCCCAGGCTTACTAAGCAGAAGCAAGGCGGTGAGCACTTTGGGAGAGAGTCACTCTTCAACCTGCTGAGAGCCTGACGGGGGAGGGGGTGCATTCATAAGAACAGCCTCACCGTCTTAACACATGACCCCACGACGGTGGGGGGGGCTCATCCGCGCTCACATCCCAGTCCAGCGTGAGAGAGTCCCGGTGGGGGGACTCTGCCCAGGCGGACGCAGGGCGGAGAGGGCCCGGGAAAGAATAGCCCAGAAGGTTTTGGGAGACACTTCCTCCTGCAGTCCTGGGGCCGGAACTCAGGCCTGCCGGGGAGCCTGGGGATTGCAGTGTATCTGGGGGTTCCTGGGCGAAGGGAAAGCCGTTTGGCGGACAGCAGCCAGCATTCGCCACGGGGAGAAAATCCTCGGATTTTGTCTGGAGGAAACCGGAGCTCAGAGTGTCCAGGAGCCTAGGCGGGAGGGGGTGGTGCTGGGATCCAGCGGTGGGCGCTCTGACTCCAGAGAGCATGCCCTTAACCACCAGGCCACACTGCCTTTCTGGCCGCGAGTGCTGAACTCACAGCACGGCCCTTGTTGGGGGGGGGGGGGGCGGTGTGTGTGTTGAGAGTGAAGACGGCCCCCAAATTCCCCGGGGGGGGGGGGTTCATTCCCTGACTCTGCCTGTGACCTGCTGTGTGACTTGGGGCAGGTCACGTAACCTCTCTGTGCCTCAGGTCCTCCACTCCTGGAGGAGGACCCTGCCCTTTCGTGGGTCCTTCCCTGCTCTCTCCCTGGGGCTGCAGGGGCAGGAGGAGGGAGGCAGGACCACACAGGAGGAAATCGAGCTGCTCACACAGGGACTATGGGTGGAGCAAAGAGGAAGACAGGAGGCTGAGAAGTAGGTCCTGGCCACCACCTTGACCGGCCCTCCACGGTGATGCTCCTTTGGTGAGGACGGTCCCAGGGCCTCTGCTGTAGCCTCTGCTGTCACAACCTGGCTGTGGGGTGGGGCGTGTCCCAGAGTGGACATACTGTCACTCGGCCGCGTCATTTTTATAAAAATGTTTATTTTTATCCTAAAAGAGAGCGAGTGGGTGCCAGTGGGGGAAGGAGAGAGGGAGAGAGAGAGTCCCAGGCAGGCTCTGTGGTGACAGCAGGGGCTTGATCCCATGAACCAGGAGATCACGACCAACAGTCATGACCTTGTGAGCCAAAACCAAGAGCCGGACCCTTAACCGACTGAGTCACCCGGGCACCCCTCAACTCCCTCATTTAAACCGTGTTCCATATACAAGATGCTCCATGAGAGCTGTTAACCTGGGGGCACCAGGGGAAGAGCTGAGGAGTCAGGAAGGACAAGCCCCATCGTGGGCCTTGGGACCTGCTGATGAGGACAGCCAGGCCAGGCCAGGCCCCTGGGGTGTGTGTGGGAGGGGAGAGGAGGGGAGGGGAGGGAAGGGGAAGGGAGAGGAGGAGAGGGGAAGGGAGGGGAAGGGAAGGGAAGGGAGGGGAGAGGAGGGGAGGGGAAGGGAGGGGAAGGGAAAGGAGGGGAAGGGAAGGGAAGCGAAGGGAGGGGAGGGAGGGGAGGGAGGGGAGGGGAAGGGAAGGGAGGGGAGGGAGGGGAAGGGAGGGGAAGGGAGGGGAGGGAAAGGAAAGGAGGGAAGAGAAGGGAGGGGAAGGGGGGGAGGGAGGGGAAGGGAGGGGAAGGGAGGGGAAGGGAAGGGAAGGGAGGGAAGGGGAGGGGAAGGGAAAGGAGGGGAAGGGAGGGGAGGGAGGGGAGGGAGGGGAGGGAGGGGAGGGAGGGGAAGGGAGGGGAAGGGAAGGGAAGGGAGGGAAGGGGAGGGGAGGGGAAGGGAAAGGAGGGGAAGGGAGAGGAAGGGACCCTCTCGTGTCTTGGCTGCTTCAGGCTTTGCCTATAACCAGGGTGAGTGCTTAACAAAGCTCACCTCATGCTACCCCTTCACGCCCTCCCCCAGTCCCCACTGTGTCCCCAGTTCTGCAGGATCTGGTCCTGCCATTCCAGCCCCACCCCCTCCACCTCGAGGCACCCACCTGCTGTGTGACATGTAGGCCTCAGGATGGGCCGTTCCTCGCGTCCACACATCGCTGTTTGCTGGGGCTGCTGAAACAGTACCGCAAACTGAGTGGCTTAAACCACAGAAGTTTCTCGTCCCACACAGTTCTGGAGTCTGTGCTCAGATTCCTGCTGGAGGCCGGGAGGCCCTGCCCGATACCCCCCCAGCTGCCGGGGCGTCCGCCGGCTCCTAGAAGCAGCACCCCAATCTCTGCCTTCATGTTTCCTTGGCCTTCTCCCTCCGGATGCCTCTCTGTCCAGTCGCATTGGACTAAGGTCCCCTCCTGCCCCGGTGTGACCCGCGAGGATCCTATAAAAGGTGCCGTCCGGAGGTCCTGGGGCCAGCACTTTAACACGTGAACGAGGGAGGGGGGCCCCAATTCACCTCAGACCATCAGCCCTCGCCCATGCTGTTCCCTCAGCCTGGAACTCCCCTCCCCAAGTTGTCCAGGAAGCAAGCAAGCATCCACTCGCTTCCAAAAGTCAGCTCAAGCACGGCTAAAGGCGACCCTTGGTCTGCTGCACCCAGCTGTCCACGCACAGCCACTGGCCAGCACTCCGAACGCTTTGTGCCAATCTCTCTGTCCCCTTGTCTCCCCGACCTCGCTGGACTGTCACCTCAAGGGCAAGGGTTGTCCCCTAGGCATTCGGGAGTACCTGTATCCTCCCCAGGGGCTCGCGGTGGGGGCGCACCTGTTGGGGGGATTGGGGCAGGGGGGCGGAGGGGAGGGGTAGGTGGAAACCAACAGGGCCAGGCCCAGCCTCCCACAGGAGCAAACCGCCGTCCTTAAACACTCCCCCAAACACATTTATGATGTAAATCTGGTTTTGAAATAATAACAATAATGGTAAATAAAAAGAGTGAGGGGAGGCCGGAGGGAGGGAAACGGGGCTCCACCTGGCCCCTCCCCCTCCCCCGAGCCCCCAAAGGAGGGGGCTGGTGGAGGAAACACATTGGAAAATTGAAATTAGTTGTGACAGCTGAAATTCTCTGCTCTACAGACGACATTTGACAGGGTACTTAAAAAAATAACAAGAAAGGGAAAGTGGTTTGGGTCGCCCGCGGAAGGGGGGGGAACGGGGGATTTCAAGTGACACAAGACGCATAATTCAGGCTTCTTAGATTGCAAAATCTCTTCTTACCTAAGGGGCCCGCTGCCTTTATTTTTATCCAAATGGCTCAATTACCGCAAAGCCCCACAGAGAAAATTACGGATGTTTGTGTCTATTTTTCTCCTCTTGTCTCGACAACTGTAGATATTTTGTTTTCCTTCTTTCTCTTGCTCTCTCCTCTCTCTCTGTCTCGCTCTCTTTTTGGTGGTGGTGGGAGGGAGGGGTGAAGAGAGAAGGGGGTGTTCAGATGGGCTAAGGGGCCGGAGGCTTTTGAATTACTCCTCAAAGCCCGCATCGCACCCGCACCCCCACCCCCAGTCTCGGGCCACACCACGCACGACTGGGCTTTTTGTGTGTGTCCGGCTTGGGCGTTTGTCCGCGCCCCTCCCCTCCCCTCTCCTTCCCTCCCCGGCCTCCTGCCCCCTGCTCCAGGGACAGTGGCTTCTTGGGGCCTCTCCTTTCATCCCAGCCATTTCCAAACCCTGCAATAGACACAGGGAGGCGCGGAGGTGCCCATTTTCCAACCTTCTCATTGGGTCTCCGTTTGTCATTTTCGGAATTGGCGCTCCGGGGAGCCGGGCCTGGGGGCTGCCGCGCTCACACCTGCCCGCTCTGCCGGGCGAGGGAGCCGAGCCTCAGGACCCGCAGAAAGCTCCAGAAAGATCTCTGGGGCAGCAGGGAATGGTGTCTGAGCATCAGGTCCCAGGACCCTGATGAGTGGGGACAAACTGGGGAGGGGCACCTGCCCACGCAGATTACCTCTACTTGCCTGTGGGGCAGAGCTTCCTTCTCTATCCCTTGCCCTGACCTTCTTCGGGGCCGCCCTCACCACCTGTGCCCCCACCAGGCCACAGCCTCTCTTCCTACCCACCTCCTGGCCCCCTTTCTGCTTCCTCCCACCAGACCAGGTTCCTCCCTTGCCTAGAACCCCTTCCGGTGCACTGACCTTGTAAGAAAACCAGATCTCTTCCCCTGGCCCACAAGGCCCGGCAGATCCAGACACACACCTACTCCAAGGTCATCACCTATTCCCTCCTTTTACTCCCTGCCCCTCCGGCCCTGAGCCTTTGCAGCTGGGAGGCTTCTACCTGGCTCTCGCCCTTTGCCTCCCTCTCTTCACCCACCCAACTCACTGGAATGAATATCCCTTCGTCAAGAAGCCTTGCTAATCAGGGCTCCTCGCCCAGCAGGCCAGGCCCCCTTCAACGCTCTCCTGGCCCTTGCAGGTGGGGGTAATATATAAAATATCACAGGGGCCCCTGGGTGGCTCGGTTGGTTAAGCGTCTGACTTTGGCTCAGGGCATGATCTCACGGCTCGTGAGTTCGAGCCCCGCATCGGGCTCTGTGCTGATGGCTCAGCGCCTGGAGCCCGCTTCAGATTCTGTGTCTCTCCCTCTCTCTCCCCCTCCCCCACTCACACTCTGTCTCCCTCTCAAAAATAAATAAACATATTTTTTTAAATAATAAAATAAAATAATCATAGCCACCCACGGGAGAAGACAACCAATCAGAACGGATGCTGGTGCGGCCCTTGGCCGGGCAGGCCTTAACCCTCTAGTTGGTGGGTGTGACCGGGCCTGTGGGGTGGGTTCGAGGGAAATGGTCACAGAAGTATTCCAGCAGTTTCATCGCCGACGTTGCCATGACAGTCCGCTTGCCTGTCCCTGTCCCACACAGGTCTCTGCCCACTTGGAATTCCTGATTTGTCGGCCCTCCCCTCCACCCGTGCGAGCTGTGTGCTTCCTGCTCGGGCTTGTATCCAAGGTGGCACACGAAGTAGGTGATGGGTAAAGAGCTGTTGACCAATTGCAGGGCCCTTGGGACCAGGCCCTTTCTGGGGACCAGTGAATTCTGTGCCCACCAGACCCTCCTATGCCTGTATGTAGCTTAGCCGTGAGCCGTTGGCCAGCAGGGTGAGCACAGTCCCTGTGGAACATGACCTTGGTGGCATTGGGCTTCAGGGTTGAACTTGGAAGGCTTCAGGGTCTAAGGGCTCGAGAGCTCTCTCTCCCTCCCTGCCCCTCTCCCTCTCCTTCCCTGCCTCCCTCCCCTTTCTTGCTCTCTCTTGCATAGGTGTGTGTGTGTGTGTGTGTGTGTGTGTGTCTCTTTCTCTTTCTCTCTCTCTCTCTCTCTCTCTCTCTCTCTCTCTGGCAGTTTATTGACTCCCTTGGAACTTCAGTGCTGTACAGCCCTCCCCTGAAGGCGAAATGCTAATGTATGTAAATTACTTAACTCCAGACGCCTGCAGGTAGCATATTGATGATTGATTTAGCTAGTTTTCTTTATTTTTCTTTAAGGTTTATTTTCTTATTTTGAGAGAGAGCGAGCGGGGAAGAGGGAGAGAGAGAGAAGGGAGAGAGGGAGTGGGGGGGAGAGAGAGAGAGAGAGAGAGAAAGAAATCCAAGCAGACCCCCGTGCTGACAGCCTGGAGCCCAACAAGGGGCTTGAACTCACGAAACCGAGAGATCGTGACCTGAGCCGAAGTCGACAGTCCGACGGTTAACCAACTGAACCACCCAGGTGCCCCTAGTGTCGCTATTTTTATCCCCTTGCCTTCCGTGGTCAAGAGGGACCCCCGGTTGATCCTGGCTTGCCCTTCCAAGCCACCGTCCACTCCTCCATTCACTTGACACGTATTTACAGAGTGTCTGTTATTTTCTGGCTGGGAAGACACAGCAGTGAACAAACTGGGCAAAAAGCCTGCCCCTGGCAGCTTTGGGTGCATGTGGGGTGCCCGGCTGACGGCTTCACACAGTATCTCTCAGCAGTAGAAACTGTGATTGTCTTCATCTTACAGAGGGAGACACCGAGGCTCAGAGAGTTTGAGCGACTCACCCAAGATCACTCAGAGGCCGGGGCGCCTGGCTGGCTCCGAAGACTTCCGGCTCAGGTCATGATCTCGCGGTACGTGAGTTCGTTCGAGCCCCGCGTCGGGCTCTGTGCTGATGGCTCAGAGCCTGGAGCCTGCCTCGGATTCTGTGTCTCCCTCTCCCTCTGCCCCTCCCCTGCTCACGCTCTGACTCTCTCGGCCTTTCAATAATAAATAAACGTTTAAAAAAAAAAAAAAAAAGATCTGAAGCTTGGGCCCTTCTGAAGCCAGACCCTGAACTTTCATCTGCGAATTGGATTGAGCCACTCCTTTGCATAATCCTCTACAGCAGCCTCAATATTCCTTGCCCCACCCTAAGGGTACTGCAGCACCTTCTCCTCTACCTCTCTCCTGTCCCCCGGGAGCCCCTCCACCTTGGCTGGGTGCCTCCCTCCAGCCACACTGGTCCTTCGGTTCCCCAGATAGGTCTAGCACTCTTACCTCTGAACCTTCGCACATGCTCTTCCACCCACCCAGAACACCCTTCCCTTCCTCTTGGTAACCTTTCCTCTCCTCCAAGTCTCAGCCAGACCCAGTCGCCTCAGGGATGCTCTCCGGTGTCCCTGAGGCTATGAAGCAATGCTCTCCCCACTTGGGGCCTGCTCTGTCCCGATGCTGTTACACTCACAGCCTAATTCCCCTAGGGGCCTGGGAGTTCCCTAGGCAGAGTCATATCCTGAGGGCACAGCACCAAGACCGGTGCAACGCATGTTTGCCAAATGAACAAAGTAACGAAAAATTGCAGAAACCGGTCTCCCAGCCTCTTGTCAGCCAAGCTGCGAAAGTGAGCCGTAGCCACAGAAACCTCGCGGCTCTTTTTTGATAAATGTAATGGCTAACAAAAGCAGTCACTTCACAGAGCCTTGCCCTGTCTGGGGAACACAACTCCAAATGAGCATCTCACTAGAAAAAGTGTTTGGGGAGGTTTTTTTTCCCCTGAAGAAGAAGGATGCGAAAGACCCCGGGGAATGATCAATGAACTCCCAGTGCGGAGAGACTGGAGAGAGACTACCCCCCAAGCGCGGGCGACCACAGCTTTGGCTTTGGAGAGAGTGCAAAGCAGCTCCGGGAGAGGGGGCACGGCATGCTCCCTGATCCTTGGACCCCATGGGGGTTACTGGGCCGCTTAATCCAATGTTGGTGTTGCACAAAAGCCAACTGCAACGTTAAACGTGCCGCGGGGCCAGACTTCCTGGAACCTCTAGGTCAGGCCTTCCCTCTTGTGCTGGAGGCATGCAGGTGTTCAGGCTGGGCCTGAGCTTTGGGGTGTCGGCAGGTGCCCTGCAGGGCAGAGGGAGAGGAGAGCGCAGAGGTCCCGTGGGACCACCCCCCCGCCCCCCCAACCATCTTCAGGAAAGGCCACAAGAACTACATACAGATGCCATGTGAGGGAGATGAGAACAGGACCGGGCTCCTGTCGGGATTGCTTGAGAAAAGGTTAACCCACAGAGGCAGAAGGGGAGGCCAAGAGGGAGGGAGACTCCTTCTGCCGCCCCAACGTAGGTATCCTGGGTCCCAGGATCGGAAGTGACTGCCCACGGGCAGGGCGGCCCCAGCTGACATCCAGTGGGGCAATCTCAGAGCCAGGGTACAAAATCGGGAAGAAGGGAGAGCAGAGAGGTGCCTCTATGCGAGGCCCCCCGGTGCAGCGCTCACCATTTCTCCCGCAGAGGCCAGAGATCTGGGCTCGGCCAGTCTGTGGGTGTTAGCCTGTGGGTCCCTGGGGCCCCATGGTGGAGTCAGGGGGGATGTGGTCTGAACCAGGCAGGACCAGACCCCAGCTCCAAGCTGTCCGCTCTCCAGCACCAACACCTGCCCCTTCCCCTTCCTTCTAGCACCACCCCCATCCTTCTCAGTCCTTGGAAACACTTTCTGGGGGCACCTGGGTGGCTCAGGTCACGATCTCCCAGTTCGTGGGTTTGAGCCCCGCGTCGGGCTCTGTGCTGCTGGCTCCCAGCCCGGAGCCTGCTTCGGATTCTGTGTCTCCCTCTCTCTCCGCCCCTCCCCTGCTTGCACTCTCTCTCTCTCTCAAAAATAAATAAAACATTTAAAAAAAATAAAAAATTAAAAAGAAAAGAAACATTTCCTGGCCTACCTAAGGAGGTAGGGGCCCAGACATTGTTCCTTGGGGCATCCCAGCCTGGAGGGCATCAGGCGGGCATTCACTGTGGCTGTAGGCCCACTGCCTCTGTCCCCCCTGGGAAGCCCCCAGGGGGAGGGTGGTTGTAAATGCAGGTTCTGGAGCCCAGGCCCTGGGTTCGAATCCCGCTTCCACGACTTAGTTGCTGTGTGTCTTTAGCAGCTGGCCTCCTAGATGAGTCTCAGTTCTGCCACCTGTAACGTGGATGATTATAGGGATTCAATGTGACATGATACATGGAACTCTTGTCACAGAGGGAGTGCTGGGTACGAGTTCTGGGGACGGCCGGAGGCTGATGTGCTCGTCAGGATTTTTTCTCCTTAAAAAAGAATTTTTTTTTAATGTTTATTTTTGAGAGAGAGAGAGAGAGAGAGAGTGAGAGAGCCAGCGGGGGGTGGGGGGGGCCAGTGAGGCAGAGAGAGAGAGGGAGACAGAATCTGAAGTGGGCTCCAGGCTCTGAGCTGTCGGCACAGCTCACGAATGGGGAGATCATGACCTGAGCCGAAGTCTGACCCTTAACCGACCGAGCCACCCGGGCGCCCCACGATCTTTTCTCCCGATCTAGGAGGCTCTGCCTCAGTCAGCCACTGCCCGATCAAAGAGCCGGTATTGTTTTTTTGTTTTTTTTAATTTTTTTTTTAACATTTATTTATTTTTGAGACAGGGAGAGACAGCATGAACGGGGGAGGGTCAGAGAGAGAGGGAGACACAGAATTTGAAACAGGCTGCAGGCTCTGAGCTGTCAGCACAGAGCCTGATGCGGGGCTTGAACTCACGGACCGCAAGATCATGACCTGAGCCGAAGTCAGATGCTTAACCGACTGAGCCACCCAGGCGCCCCGCCGGTATTGTTTTTAAGAAAACGGCTGAGGGTGAGGTTATGTCCACTGTGCGGCCATAAGCACAGGTCAAGTCTGAGGGCCACGGTCCCAAGCCCCAGAGAGGGAACACTCATGCACGTTATATGTCCAAAGCCAGGACAGGGAGCCAAGATTCCTGACCCCAGACCCAGGCCCCAGGCCCCCCAAGGACCCAAGACCAGGACTGGTGAACCTACCCTCCCTAGAGCCTGGGCAGGAAGGGTGGAGGGTGGGGCTCAATCATCGTTTTGAAGAACACACAAATCCTAAAGACCGGTGCTTGTCTCTCCCGGCTGAAAACTTCCCCCTCCTGCGGGAGCCGTTTCAAACATGTTGGCTGCAGAACGCTTCCAATGAAATCTTACGCAGAAAATCTAAACGTATAACCAGCCGCACTCGTGCCTGAGACCCGGGGCGGGGGGCTGGCCGCCGGGCCTGAGCTGAGGCCGCCTCCTTCTGGTTTATCTTCCGCCAGGTTGCCCGGGAGCCCGTGAGGAACCCCTAGCATTCGTTCCAGGGAGCTCAACTTGAACCACTGGCCAAAATCTCAAGTACAGATGCCTGAACCGAGTGCACGAGGCATGGCAGGACACTGCCAGCTGACTGCCTCACTCGCCTCACCTTCTCGCCTGCCCTACGTGCGTGCGTGCCGGCCGCACTCAGGATATAGCCCCTGGTTCTCCCACCCCAACCGACTCACAACGTTTGGCCAGTCCCACAGACTATTTCCTCACCTTCCAATGCTTTTCTGCCCATTTCCACCTGGCTGGCCCCTATGCATCCTTCAAAATTCAGTCGAGCATCACCTCCTCCAGGAAGCCTTCCCGGGTCCCTGTGGATGACGGCATTATCCTTCCTGTCCTGGGCATACCTCGCTGAGGGCATTTATCACAGGCCCTGTAGGATGCGGGTTGCGCAAAGAGGCCGTCCCATGTAGGAGCTCAGAGCATGGGCCTTGACCTCAGAGACTAGCGTTTAAATCTTGGCTCGAAGCTCTACAGCTGTGGTCCCTGGGGGCAAGCTTTCTAACCTGTCTGAACTTCGTTTCTTCATCTACCGAGTGGTAGAAACAACAACACCCGCTTCCCACGGTCAGCGCAAGGATCAGACGAGATCGTGTGTGCAAAGGACTCCAGCACATGCCATCCACGGCGGCTGTCCTTCCTCCAGGCGCCCTGAAGTCCCAGCCAGGAACAGCAGAGGCTGGACCGGGGCTACTAGGAGACGGACGCTGTGCCTCTGCCCTCCAGGAGCTGATAATCCAGGCCCTGGAGAAGTCTAGATGCAGGGTAACGAAATAATGCAATACTAGTTAAGTGAAGGCAGAAGGGAGTGGGTCCATATGGCTGAGTCAAAAACAGACGCTCCATAAATGCTCGTTGAAATGAAAAGAATTGAGCTCGATGGAGGGAAAGACAGCCCCGGGCCGCAGAGATCTAGGGAGCCTTTGTGGCGAGCAAGATCCCGAGCTGGGGTGAGCTGGGGCTTGGGGTGGGCAGGATGCCGATGGGCAAGGGAAAGGGGGCTGGAGCCGGGGAGCCCAGGCACGACAGGGGGCAGCCAGGGAGCACCCCAGTTTTATTCTATTTTTTAACGTTTATTTATTTTTGAGACAGAGAGAGACAGAGCATAAATGGGGGAGGGGCAGAGAGAGAGGGAGACACAGAATCGGAAACAGGCTCCCAAGGGGGAAATTGGCAGAGGTAGAAGATGGGGTAATGAAAATGACGCGTGCCTCGCAGCGCGCACGGAAAGGCGGGGTTAAGGAAGCAGGAAGAATAGTGGGTCCAGTGCGCTCAGCACTTTCCTCCAAGCCTGGTGTCTCATAAGAACCTGTCCCTGCCGCCTCTGGGGAGCCGCCACGGCTGTCTTCACCGCTGAGAGACCCACGGAGCGGAGGGTTTGAGCATCACATCCGAGGTCCAGGAGCGGGCAGTGGCAGACGCGGGATTCAAACCCTGGGCTGCCCAGACCCCGGAGCTCACGTGTGCCCGCCGTGCCCACGGCTCTCCAGCCGCTGGGGAAGGGGCAGGACGACCAGCAGACAGAGCTGTCCTCGAGTGCGGGCACAGGGGGTGAGGACTTGTCCCCCTCAGGACCCTCGGCCTGACAGCTGCTGCCCGGTGCCTCCCTAACGGAGTCCTGATCAGGTGCCTCCAATTCAACCCTGCCTCAGGACCTTTGTATATACCGGTTCCTGCTAACTGTGATCCTGCCCTGCCTCTGACCAAACGCTGTGCCGGGTTGGTTCTCGATTCCTGAGACTGGGTCGGGGTGCCTTGTTATGGGCCACCTCCTTTAGATTGTGAGCTCCTGAGTGCAGTCGAGGAGGGCCTGTGCTCCTGGCTCCAAGGTCCATACAGGCACGTCAGTGAATTCTTTCGGTACCCGATGAGTGCAGGCACTGTATCATCTCGTTTTCTCGATGAGGAAGGTAATACTCAGACAGGCTGCAGCCACAGGTCACGGGGCCAGGCGGCGGCAGAGGCAGGATGTGAACCCCGGGTCTGTCCGAGGATTCTGGAACGCTACACCGGGCAGCATTTGGAAGCTGGAAGAGATTGTAGAAGCCACAGTCCATACTGCTCCAGTGATGCATGGGCAGTGATATATGAGGCTCGGAGATAGGCAGTGAACCCTTCAGGCTCCCATAGCGAGTTGGGAGTTGGTGGGGGCTAGAATTCTACCCTCTTGGCCCCAGGCCTGCCTCCTCTCCCCACCCAGGAGTGCCCCCCCAGCCCAGGGAGAGCTGCCTTTTCTCGGGGGTAGGCACCCTTCCCCAGAAGCTTGGGCTTCTCCCAGAAGTGTGGCCCGAGGGCTGGGCTGGAGGTCCCTCCCCTCCCCCCCCCCCCCCCCCCCCCGCCGCCTCCACCCCTCCCCCAGCCCTGCTGGCAGCTGCTTAGCACTATTAGCCAACAAGTGGCTGTTTTGCGGAGTTACTGCTGATGTGTTTTAAGTGGCTTTCTGAGTGGGAAATGTTCTGTAGGAGAGTCAGGCAGACAAAGGGGAGTGAGTGCATTAGGTTTTATTGGTCTGTTTTGCACACATCTGACATCATTCTTTGAAGCAAGTTCGGCGCAGCCCTGGGAGGAGGATAAAGAGACAAGAGGGAGAGAGAGCGGATGGGCAGACACGCTCGCTCGCTCGCACGTGCGCCATCCAGCCTTCCGAGTGGCGGCATAATGGCCGGAGACATTGGAGCAAACTGTCCGACAGATGGGGCCTGCCCTGTTCCAAAGGGGAGGCTCCGGCTGCAAAGAAAGTCTTCAGGTAAAAGAGAATAACTGAATTAGCCAACCATTGTGCGCTGAGAGGGTAATGCGTCCGCCTCTTCTTAATGGCCGCCCGGTTGCCAGAGAATGAAACCTCTTCTGAGCACGCAGACCATCCAAGGACAAAAGTCACCAAGAGAGATGGCAGAGGGAGCAGGGAGGAGGGAGCCCCCCACCTGGGCCGAGGCTTGGACAAAGGGCCTGTCTCCTCGCCACCCTCACGCCCGGGGCTTTGGCTCCAGGTTTGGTAAAAAGTAGCGAGCAGGGAAGTAGCCACCTGTGGAGGGGAGTAGCTATCTGTGGAGAGGAGTAGCCACTTATAGAGGGGAGTAGCTACTCATGGGGCGGAGTAGCTACCCGTGGAGGGGAGTAGCCACCCGTGGAGGGGAGTAGCTACCCATGGAGAGGAGTAGCCACCTATAGAGGGGAGTAGCTACTCATGGGGCGGAGTAGCTACCTGTGGAGGGGGAGGAGCTACCCGTGGAGGGGAGTAGCTGCCCATGGAGAGGAGTAGCCACCTATAGAGGGGAGTAGCTACTCATGGGGCGGAGTAGCTACCTGTGGAGGGGGAGGAGCGACCCGTGGAGGGGAGTAGCCACCTGTGGAGGGGAGTAGCTACCCATGCAGAGGAGTAGCCACCTACAGAGGGGAGTAGCTACTCATGGGGCGGAGTAGCTACCTGTGGAGGGGGAGGAGTTACCTGTGGAGGGGAGTAGCTACCCGTGGAGGGGAGTAGCTATCCATGGAGAGGAGTAGCCACCTATGGAGGGGAGTAGCTACTCATGGGGCGGAGTAGCTACCTGTGGAGGGGGAGGAACTACCCGTGGAGAGGAGTAGCCTCTGCCCCTGGTGGGGCAGGGGCCCTAGGAGCAGAGAAGGGTTTGGCAAACAGGCATTGGTGACACAAGGGTAGACAGTGGGACATGGCCTGGAGTTAAAGCGACTTCCCTTGGCCTTAATTCAGTGCAGCCGTCTTTATAAGTCCTTTCTTCTCTGCAGGTCTATTTCTGCTTCCCTAACAGGAGAGGATTTGATTTAACCCATTTCGTTGTCTGTCCATCCATCCCTCCATCTATCCACCCCACACCCAATCATCCATCCACCCAGACGGGCAGTCATTCATTTAATAAGCTTTCTTTTTTGAAGAAAGGTTAAACTTTTTTTTTATTTTGCTTTACATGCAGCTTTGAGTCACTGAAGTTGGTCCACAGTCTCTCTTACCTCCATTCCTGTGACCTCTTTCCTTGGAAACTTCCATTTCTCTATCTTGGCTTATTGATACTTCATCTGCTTTCAAAGCCTATTTGGCATACTAGCTCCTGTCTGGTGCCTTTTCAGAGTTTTAGCCGACTCTATATGATTTATATATCATTTAATAAGTATGTTTTGAGTCTTGATGATGGACCCTGCGTTCTGCGAGGGGCTGGGAACACCTTGGTGAGCGGGGAGCTCACAGGCCGGCAGGGGCACAGACCATCGGTTAAAACTCCCAGATGGGGCACCCGGGTGGCTCAGTCGGTTGAGAGACCGATTTCGGCTCAGGTCATGATCTCACAGTTTGTGAGTTCGAGCCCCGCGTCGGGCTCTGTGCTGACAGCTGGGAGCCCGGGGCCTGCTTCAGATTCTGTGTCTCCCTCTCTCTGACCCTCCCCCGTTCATGCTCTGTCTCAAACATAAATAAACATTAAAAAAAAATTTTTTTTTTAAATCCCAGGGATAATCATGAGTTACAGGTACAGAGTGGGCCCTGGGAAGAAGCCACACGAGCCTGTGGACAACTTGGTGGAGGGTCAGGAAGGCTGCCTAGGGGAAGAAGTAGCCTAGCTACTGCTAGGGTCAGGGTGGGAAGGGAGGGGACAGGGACACTGAGCCTTGAAGGAAGCTGAGCCTCGGGGAGCAGAGAGGGATGGAAAGGAGGCGTCTGGGTGCAGAGGGGCCAGTGAGAATGCGTTGGGGTCAGAACCCCGAGGGTGGAAGGTGCCCAGCCAGAGCCACAGAGCCCTCATGATGCCGGGCACAGGGGTGACACCAGGAGGGGCCCAGTCCTCCATGTAAACACTGGTAAACACTGGGAGTAACCGAAGCGGGGATGAAGGGAGATGCCAGGGGCAGTCCTTGCCCAGGAGGACTGCCCATGCAGGGATCCCAGTCTGGGCTAGGAATCGGGTGATGAAGGAGCCAGAGGCTCTTTTCACCCAAAGCAGAAATTTCATTCAACTCATCAAAGCCTCCTTGCTGCCCCCGGTCCTCACCCTACCCCACCTCCCACCCCAGCCCCTGTTCTGGGTCTGCTCCCCTCTCCATCCCTGTGGGCCCTGGGCAGGGGCTGGGGCACAGCAGGGGCGGAGAAGGAGCAGGAAGAAGGACAGAGCAGGTGCGGCGGCGGGCGGGGTCAGCCGTCCTGACGGAAAGGTGGCACCTCTTGTCATTCACCACACTGGGGGTCACTTCCATCAGAGGATGCTCTTCACCCCCTCTAGTAAAAGACACGTCTGCGCCCCCACCCTTTCTCATGATGATAGTACCACACGCTGGTTGTGAGAGAAAGCCCAGAATCTGAGAATCCAACAGGCCCAGAACCCTGGTTCCTCTGGACTCCTCCCTTCCTCCCACCTCTGCGTGCAGTCTGCGGTCATTCTCGGTGGCTCTACCTTCAGAATGGAGCCTGACCCTGACATTGGCCATCACCTCCACCCTACCCCAGCCCACGCCCCTACCATGGATCTTCTGGACCGGGCGGTGGCCGCTAATGGCCTCCAGACTGAGCCTCCTACTCAGACTCCTCATTCAGCAGCCAGTGGGGACCATGTCATTGAGGGGGCAGGGAACCGGGACACATCTCTGCCCCAAAGGCTCCAGACACCTTTCCTCTCAGAGCAAAAGACAAAGTCGTCCTCTGCCCACAAGGCGCGGCGTGAGTGATCGGCCTTCCTCCTCCTTCCCGCTTCCCTTTTCTCCTCTACCCACCCTCCCGCCAGCCGCCCCCTTGCTGCTCCTTGAACCCACGACCCCACTCTGGCCTCAGGGCCTTTGCATCTGCTGCTTTGAACGCCCTTCTCAACCATATCTGAGGGGCTAGTGCAGGTCACTCCCCAAATGTCACCTGTTCAGAAAGGCTCCCCTCGGGACCCTGTTTAAATAGTCCCTTCCTATGGGCTGGCGGGGGGGGGGGGTGGGGAGGGGGGAATGGGGAGCAACGTGCATGCCCTTAATGCCAGTGAATCGCACGCTTAAAAATGCCAAGACAGTAGATTGTGTGTGCATTTGCCGCAACTAAAAATAAAGAAAATTCCACCATGTACGCCAGTACAGCCGATGGAGCTCCTCTGGGCAAGACGCACGGCTCATCCAAACTCCAACCTACGCGCAGGTGCCTTCACTCTCTAGGACTCTGACGTGGAAGCAGGTGGATGGTTTAAACGCTCTTTCCAATGACTAAGTCACGCAGCGGCTCTCGGAGGGGAGGCTATCGCAGCATTCATTCACCACCATGGAGGTAATTCCAATACAGGAGGCCCCCACCCAACAGTCCCTTCCCATCGCTCTCTACCTCTTTGCGTCATGTTTCGTTCTAGCCCTCCTTGACTTTTTACAGGCTTGTTTCCGGTTCTATCATGTGCTCCCCTGCCCCCCCAACCCCCCCCCCCCTGCGCCTGGGTCCCATGGGCATAGAAACTCGGTTCGCTCACCGTGGCATCTGTCTCATCTGGTGGAGGGGAAGTTCACAGAATGGCCGAGGCTAGACCAAACACTGACCTTATACCCCCCCGTCTTTTCCTCCTTCTCCATCCCAGCATCAGGGCAGGGAAAGGGCTGGCTTCTCCAGCTTCATCCACCCATCCGTCCATCCTTCCGTCCATCCAGAGCATATTCGTTAACACATACTCTGCACCCGCTGTTCTCTTCTTTAAGAGCAGGGCCAGATCTAATTTCTATTTAAAAAAAAACTTTTTTTTAATGTTTATTTATTTTTGAGAGAGAGAGAGAGAGAGCACAAGAATGGGGGTGGGGGAGGGGAGAAGGGCAGAGAGAGAGAGAGAGAGAGAGAGGGAGACACAGAATCCGAAGCAGGCTCCAGGCTCCGAGCTGTCAGCACAGAGCCCGAGGCGGGGCTTGAACCCACAAATGATGAGATCATGACCTGAGCCAAAGTGGGATACTCAACCGACTGAGCCACCCAGGTGCCCCCCAGCTCTTATTTCTTTCTGTCCCTTCCGGTTCTCTCCCAGGGCTAGCCAACACTTGGCATATAACTCACAAGTGCCACAGTGTGGAGACTGGCCTGTGCCCCAACAGGTGAATTCTCCCATGGGGTCCCTTTCACCTTGGCTGCGGAGATGATCCCGACTATGAAGGGGTCCAATTCCTGCCATCCTGTGTGACTGAGGTAAGGAAGTAGGGGCGGGAGGGAATGGACCCTTGCAGAGCTTATGGGTAAGTGGTCACACGTTTCTATTTTCTAAGGGTAATTTGTCTAGCTGAATGAGGTATGATTTTATTTTCCTTCTCCCTGGCCCTGGTGCACAGGAGAGATTCAGAATAACAACAAAACGGTTGAGCTTCATTTGAGGGCACCAGCTCCAAGCCACACTGAAGGAACAAGGTGTTAGGGAGATGGAGACCCTTGGGGGACCCTGCCTGGCCACCTCCTGGTGAAAGCCCAGTCTAGGGAGCTCAAAGTTGCCCCGTGTGTTGGATATTGAGTGCCCTTTGCAGCCATACTAAAATAGTCTGAAGACTGGGGAATGGGCTGGGTTTGGGGGCTCCTTTTCCTCTTAGCCTCCCAGGGATGAATAAATAATTTTAGTAAAACAACAGTGAGACCTAGTAATTCTACTCTCAGAAATAACAGATGAAGGTCGTGTATAAGAATATTCAGAGGAGGGACGCCTGGGTGGCCAACTTCAGCTCAGGTCATGATCTCACAGTTCGTGGATTCGAGCCCTGCATTGGGCTCTGTGCTGATGGCTCAGAGCCTGGAGCCTGCTTCGGATTCTGTGTCTCCCTCTCTCTCCGCTCCTGTCTCACGCATGCTTTGTCTCTCTCTCTCTCAAAAATAAATATTAAAAGTATTTAAAAAAATATTCAAAGGAGTTTTACTCCTGTGTTTCTAGTAATTTTTTACTATATTCTGGACATTTACATATTCTGGACATTATAATGACACAGTATAGAGGCTCTGGATTCCACTCTCTTCTTACAAGGTCTACTGATTCCTTTTGGAGTAGGCAGTTTAATTACTGGCTGATCACCTTGGACCTACCCATGCCTGGGTTTGTATCTTGTTAGAGAAGATCTGTGGGTAGACCAAGGTGTTTTTCAAACCCCTCTAACTTGGCAGGACCTAAACTCCGAATTTTGCTCTCTCTGTGGATCTCGTCAGGGCTTGGTTTTAGGAATTACTACGGCATGAAGGCTTACTCTAGGGTATGGTGCTTATTCCTGTATTTTATTTTCTTTTATGATTTTTTTTAATGGGGTTACTAACAATACCAACCTCACACACTTAAAATTTTTTTTTTAACATTTATTTATTTTTTAGAGACAGAGCATGATCAGGAAAGGGGCAGAGAGAGAGGGAGACACAGAATCTGAAACGGGCTCCAGGCTCTGAGCTGTCAGCACAGAGCCCGACCCGGGGCTCGAACCCATAGACTGCAAGATCATGACCTGAGCCAAAGTCAGACGCTTAACCAACTGAGCCACCCAGGTGCCCCCTTATTCCTTTATTTTTAAGTTTATTTGTTGATTTTGGGAGAGAGAAAGGAGAGAGAGGGAGAGAGAATCCCAAGTCGGTTACGCACTGTCAGCATAGAGCCTGATACGAGGCTCAAACTCACGAACCGTGAGATTATGACCTGAGCCGAAACCAAGACTCAGATTCTTAACCAACTGAGCCACGCAGGTGCTCCCGTGGTCCTTATTCCTAAGGGGAGACTCTTCTGATATCTGGATTCTCATGATGTTCATGCGGTCTCTCCTCTTGGGCTGGACTGGAACTCTAACATCCCCCAGCACTGCTTGACTTCCCGTATCTCTGTTCCACTCTCCACCCCATAGCAGCTGATCTCTGGGAAGACTCAGGTCATATCCCGGGCACATGCCATCCAGATCTGGACTAACCTAGAAACCCACCCCTGGGCAGCTCCCTCTTCTCTAGCCCTGCAGAGTCTAGCTGCCTCCGGCAGCTCCAAATCCTGCCTTTCAACTCTGCAGCTCAGTGGGATGCCTCTGTTCATCTGGGACCCGAGCTCTCTCATCTGTGGTTGGGAACCTGGCCCTAGGCAGAGAGCTAGGTGACTGTGGGCTCACCTCATGGGTTTCCCTTCTTGCTCATGCCGCCTGGAAACAGCTACATCATATATTTTCTCCAGTTTCATGGATGTTTATGGTGGGAGGGCTGGCTGTGTGCCCACTGTTCCACCACGGCCGGTAACAGGTGCTTACTAGCAGCTTATCTGTTTGTTTCTTTTTTTTTTTTTAATTTTTTTAACATTTATTTATTTTTGAGAGACACAGAGAGACAGAGCATGAGTAGGGGAGGGGCAGAGAGAGAGGGAGACACGGACTCCGAAGCAGGCTCCAGGCTCCGAGCTGTCAGCACAGAGCCCGACGTGGGGGCTCGAACCCACGCATGGTGAGATCATGACCGGAGCCGAAGTCGGCTGCTTAACCAACTGAGCCACCCAGGCGCCCCTATCCGTTTGTTTCTTAAATACAATTTTTATTTTGGAAGAGTTTCAGAGCTGCATAAAAGTTACAAGGCCAAGGCCAAGGCCAAGAGCTTCTCTGGGCTCTTCATCCAGTTTCCCCTGAAGTTAACACCTTATCTATAACCGTGGCACGTTTGTCAAACTGAGAACTTACCCTTGGTGCGCTGTTATCAATGAGCCACAGACTTTACTGTGATTTCTCTAGTTTCCATTACTGTCCTTTCACTGTTCTAGAATGCAACCAGGAATCCCACAGGCTGGTGGCTCTGTTTTAATAGCCAGGAACTGGAAACAACCCGAATATCCATCAACAGACGGATAGCAAACGGTGGTGCATTCGAGGACCGGAACACTACGCAGCCGTGGAAAGAGAAATTGCCAACCCCAGCTCCGACATGGATAAATCCCACAGACACAATGATGCCTGAGGGGAGCCTGAAGCAAAAGGCACTGTGTGCTTCCATTTCGGGGGGGTTCTAACTGACGATGAAAGAGGGCACAATAGTCATCACCCTTTGTGGCAACAGACCCTAGAGTGACCCCCCCCCCCCCACCACCCAAACACACACGCACCCTAAATCCTAGGGCTGGTGTTTACATCCGGTGTAATCCCTCCCCTTGACTGTGGGTGGGGCCAGTGAGCTGCTTTTCGCTCACCCAGCGTGACACAAAGGGGAAGGGAGTTTTTGCAGATGTTAACGGAGGTCCCATATCAGTTTGATTTTCAGTTCCTCTGAAGGGGAGGCCAGACCTAATCAGGCGGAAGCCTTAAAAAGAGAGACTCTCCTGCTGGCTTGAAGGAGCAAGCTTCTGTCGTGTGAACTGCCCGGGAGAAGACCATGTGGCCAAAGCAGGCCCCGGCTGACCGCCGGCAAGAAAACTGGGACCTCAGTCCTCCAACTGCAAGGATCTGAATTCTGCCAACAGCCACGAGATCTGAGAAGACAGCGCCGAGCTCCAGAAAGGAACGCAGCCCAGCTGACGCCTTGGCTGCTGCCTCGGGGGACCCTGAGCAGAAAACCCAGGAAGCCATGCCCAGCCTCCTAAGTCACGGAAACTGCCGGATCCTACACGGATGTTGTTCGAGGCTGCTAAGTTTGTGGTCATTTGTTACGCAGTGGGAGGTAACTAATGCACTCCTGGAGGGAGAGCGCCTGGGAGCGGGGAGAAGGGGGCTTCTGGGGTCCTGAAAATGTTGTAGATCTGGATTTGGGTGGTGGTCGTGCAGTACATGATACAGTAAAAATCCCTCAAGCTTCACACTTAAGATTTGTGCCGTTTACCATACGTAACTTATACCTAAATTGAAAAAAAAAATTTTTTTTTTAATTAAAAATAATTTCCAGCGGTGAACTCTGTGGATCACCGGCCCTGATTTTCTATCCCAGTCCCGTGAGGACTGAGGAACATTTGGACTCAGGGCCCTCCAAATGTGGTGTTCTTTCTGGGGGAGCGAGGGTATCTGAGCACACTGAGCCTTTTGCTCAATGCCCCGGACTTCTGCTCTAGGCAGGATGTTATGACTGAGCCAGAAGACCGTCCTAAAGGTCTGGTTTCTGCCCCACATCAGTTAGAGGCAGGGCGTTCTACCCTGGTGGCATGGTGGGTCCACTGTGGTCCAGCTGGAAGGCTCCGGGAGAGCCAAATTTGGCCTTTCCAGGTGCCAGTGACATGCCAAGTACCACGGCTGTTACAGTGCCCCACCGGGAAACCAAGAACCACCTTGAACTTGCTCTGTGACCTTGAGGACCTTGCTTGTGACCTCCCAGCCTCAGTTTCCCCATCTGAAACCAAGGCTGCTGGGCCCCCCCCACCCCCAATCCCAACTCTCGCCTGAGACATTTCGGTGGAGCCGTGGACAAGTGCAGAGATGTCCCAAGCCCGCGTGTGCACACAGACCTCAACTCGGTGGCTGTCACCGTGGGGCTTCCGGGGAAGGGGATCCTTCTCTGCGGTCCTCACTGGCCCACATGGGGCTGTTTTTCACAGCACCATTGATCCAGCTAAACCAGGGAGATGCATTAGGTCTCCTCCTGAGGTCAGGGGTTGGGCAGCCCCAACGGTAAGTCGCCCAGGGGCAGTGCTTTAAAGCTCGGCTCTGTGTTTTGGCTCCTTGGGGCCGGGCTCCGGAGTGAGGCTGGGAGGGGGCTGTTGAAGCCTGATCCGGCTCTGGGGGCTGGCGGGCGGGGCAAAGGGCCGCAGCCCAGGGAGGGACAAAGAGATCGATGGGAAACTGTCATGACCCCGTGACCTCAGAGATGGCTTCAAACCACGGTCTTAACCTGCCCTAGGAAATCTGGGAATAAATCTGCCTCCCCAGGGGACAGCGGGGACAGGGGCAGGGGGGAGGTGAGGAGGGGGATGCCAGGGCTAGATGCCCAACGTCCCCGGCCAGGCTGGGTTTGTCCGCTCTCCTTCATCGTCGTATAATGACACCTCGGACTTGACAGTTTGCGTGGAACTCTGCGCATCATCCTTGCTGGGAGCAGCCTCTGAGGGCAGGGCTCAGGGCCCCATCTGACAGTGGGGAGAGCGGCTAGACTCAGCCCGGGTGGCCCAGCTCGCTGGTGGCAGAGCTTTAGAGGGGCTGCAAATGGGTCAGTCCGGCCGGCGGACAGAATCCATGGGGGGGTCTGGACGGGTTGTGGGGCGGGGCCCACAGGTGGCAGGGAGCGACTCTGGAGGGTTTTGGCTCGTGGTGGGGGAGGGGCACGACACGATGCATCTCGAGTTCAGGAAATCTCGAGCCGTCAAGGTCTCTGTGGGGCTGCTTGGGCGGAGCCAGAGGGGCGGTGGTGGCGTCTGTGACGGGGATGACCAGGCTTGAGTTTCCCTCCCAGCACTGCTCCCTGGCCCCCACCACCTCCCCAGGCATTCACCCCGCCGTCCCTGGAGTCTGACAGACCCGGGTCCGAATCCCATCTCTGTGCCTGACTTGCTGTGCAGATGTGGTCGAGGGGACTCTGCCTCTCCGAGCCTCTATTTCCTCATCCTTACGCGTCTGAGTGTTCGGCCGGCAGCACCCGGGGTCAAGCAGGGAGAATGGGGCCGCTATTATTCCCTCTCCCCTCCCGGTGGCCCCAGCCTCCCCCCTCCTCAGGGTTCCCGTAGCTCTCACGACGCACCAGCCAGGTCCCTGGTGCCCAAACACAAGAG
Organism: Acinonyx jubatus; assembly: GCF_027475565.1. NCBI lineage: Eukaryota > Metazoa > Chordata > Mammalia > Carnivora > Felidae > Acinonyx > Acinonyx jubatus. The sequence goes on from NC_069391.1 coordinate 5,738,745, forward strand.
CCCGACGCGGGGCTCGAACCCATGAACCGCGAGATCGTGACCTGAGCTGAAGTCGGCCGCTTAACTGACTGAGCCACCTGAGCACTCCAACAATATTGTCCTTCTGATTCTCTTCCATCCCTTCCCATTGTGCCGGGAAGCCTTGGGTTGGTGTTGATCTATCTTTAGCGAGTGCCACAAAGGGTCTCGTGGGCATTAGAAATAATCCCCGAGGAGGCGCTGCCCGGACTCCACGGTTGCCCTTATCAGCGCCAACGCCAACCCCGGACTTCGCAAGGGCGACAGGGACTAGGCTGGGAGGCAGCACCCCACACACCCAGGAAGAGTCTGCACAGGAACATCCACCCTTCTGGAATCTCCTCTTGCTGATTCACATTCCCTCCAGTCTGCCCGGTGGTGGCTAAGGGCATAGATCTTTCTTGAAGTTCCTTTTCATGTGGAAAACTGCCTTCCTGGCCGGTTTGTTCCCACTCGCCGGTGCTTGCCAGGACCAGAGAAGAGGAGCGGGGAGCAGGCCCAGGAGATCCGGCTACGGGCGCCCCGGCCTTACCTGCCCCCTGCCTCCCACAGGATGGGGGGCCACACAAAGGGCCGTGTCACCGGCCCCTGAACCGAGAGACCAAATTGCAGGGGTGGTGAGGAGGGACAGGGATGCCTGTGTGGTCTTCTTGGCTTCCTCCGAGGCCAGGTTTCGACCCGGCTGCTCCCCTAGGGCACCCTTTTGTCCCCGGCCTCTCTCCGCATCTGCAGCCCCAGGACTCAGGGCGGCCGCGGCTGCGTGGCTCCGTGTGTCAGCCCGGACCGCCCGCTTCCCAGCAATCTGGCCTGGGACACAGATAAAGCGGCCTTTCAGAGCTCCCCCTCGGGCCGCTGCAGGGGCCCTCGGAGGGTCCAGGAGGAGCACTGGGGTCCTCTGCGCTGCCTGACAAAGCCGCCTTGTTGGTTGGACTCAGAGGGAGCAGGGACCCCACTCCCTGGTGAGACCCTTCCCCTCAGGCGCTGTCCAGGGTACGTGGGGCCAGCTGTTCCCAGGGGCAGGGCCATCGACCTCACTGAGCCCCAGGCACACGAGGGTGGAATTGGGGGTGCCGAGGGGCCTGGATCCCTGGGAGCTGGACTCCTGGGTTTGGGAATGCCTTGGCAGCTTTTCACCGGGCTCTCCTTGGCCACATGAGACCCCCGTTGCTCCCAGTGCTCTTAAAGTAAAGCCAAAGCCCCTGAGACCTCAGGTGACCCGGCTGTGCCCACCTCCCCAGGCCTTCCGTGTCTCTCCCTCTCTCTTCCTGCGCCCACTCAACCCGTTTGGTTCCTCAAACCTCGGGTCTTAACCGTGCCGTTCCCTCTGCCTAGAACGCCGTTCCCTGCACTTTTCACATGGCTGCCGCTGCTCGCCACCCTCGGAGGCCTCCCTGACCGCCCTAAGTGACCCCCCCCCGCCCCCCCCCCGCCAACTCGGGTCTGTTTTCTTTTCTTTTTTTTTTTTTTTCAACGTTTATTTATTTTTGGGACAGAGAGAGACAGAGCATGAACGGGGGAGGGGCAGAGAGAGAGGGAGACACAGAATCGGAAACAGGCTCCAGGCTCTGAGCCATCAGCCCAGAGCCTGACGCGGGGCTCGAACTCACGGACCGCGAGATCGTGACCTGGCTGACGTCGGACGCTTAACCGACTGCGCCACCCAGGCGCCCTGGGTCTGTTTTCTAGTACACGGGGGAGCGTGTTTCCTTCACCTCTGTGTCCCCAGCACAGGGACACACAGGACACATACGATGAGTAACCGTGGAACGAATAGGCATCTCTGTTTCCCTGGGGCGCGTTACCCAGCAAGTGGAAGGAACTGTCAGATTCCCCTCCATAACTGTGGAGGGTCTCCCTTGGGCCACTCCTACCCCAAGAATGAGGGGGTCGTACCCCTACCTCTGTCTTATCACACCCACCCCTTCCTCTGAGTGGTCCCAAAGGGCTGGGGGCTGCCTCCATCAGGGCCGTGGTCCTGGACATCTGTCTCCACCAACAGGCCTGGCAGGGACAGAGCGAGGCCCGGGGTGGGGGGGTGGGGGACCTGCGCACGGGTAATGCGGACATCAATAAATGATCGCACCAGGGATAAACAGCTGGGCTGTGGGAGGTGGGGTTGGGGGCAGAGTGCGCACAGGGATTTCTCGAACCTCAGGCAGGACTCGGGTCAGCCGGGGTCCCAGATGGAAAGGCCTCCTGTTTCCCAGCCGCTTCATTACCGTATTAACTGAGTGGCCGGCTGGGTCCCTGTTAGCCCCAGGGGGGGTGGCTAGTGTCGTGATTAGTCACAACTGGTGCCACCCCCCAACTCCCAGGGTCAGGGTGTGGGGGAGGGGCCGGGAGAGGGCGCCAATTGTGATAACCACTAACTACGTTCTCACTTGTTGAAGGGTTACCAGGTGCCTGGCCTATTTGTAGCTCTTTATGTGCATAATTCGTTCCGCAGGGCAGCCTCGTAAGATGAGTGCTATATTGGGCCCATTTTATGGACCAGGAAACGGAGACTCAGAGAGATGACGCTACCTGCCTCCTGGGTTCTTGCCGCCTCTGTGCTCCCGGGTGTTACTGGCTGTGCAGGGAACCCTCAAAGGCCTTCCCTAAGGAGCCTGGCCAGCGGGGGCCAAGCCCACACCATCCGGGTTCAACATACAGCACTCCACCCTGCCAGTCGGTTGAGCGTCCGGCTTCGGTTCGGGTCATGATCTCGTGGTTTGTGGGTTTGAGCCCCGCATCGGGCTCTGTGCTGATGGCTCGGAGCCTGGGGCCTGCTTCGGATTGTGTGTCTCCCTCTCTTTCTCTGCCCCTCTCCCTCCCACTCTGTCTCTGTCTCTCTCTCTCTCTCTAAAAAATAAATAAAAACATAAAAAATTTTTTTTTTTAAGTTCTGTGGCCTGGTCCCACTGAGCGCTCCCGGCCGTCACCAGCAGGGACCCCTGGAGCTTCGTGAGGGACTTTTGCAGCCTCACAAGCTGTAAAGAAGACATTTGGAAAGAAAGGGAACCTAGGAGTTGTGAGGACCCTGGCCCTTTGGTTTTACATTTGGGGAAACTAAAGCCCGGAAGGGCTCAGGGGCCTAAGGGTCACACAGCAAATGAGTGGTGGAGTGAGTTCCGCAAATTGCCATGATGTCAAGCTGCGTGGGGTAACAGGTGTCTACGATTCCACCACCTGAGGGTCAGTACTTACTTCCAGGTTCCCGGGAGCGCACCAGGAGGCATTAATGTAAAGGGCTTTGTGTTAGCTGGGCTCATGTGCCCAGGGCCCGGCATATAGTAGCTACTCAGTTAATATTTTTGAAATGTGCGCTGAATGTCCTCCACAGCAGTGAATAAGAGAGACGCAACCCTTGCTGTCCCAGGGCCCACAGCCTGTCACCTCCATGGCTTGTGAGCCAGGATAAGGAAGGCTGAGTGTGTGTGTGTGTGTGTGTGCACACGCGCGGAGGGGGGGGTCCCACTTCTCCAGGGGACGTGGCTAATTCTCTTCCTCTTCATCCCACTGGGCTGACACCTCAGTTTTACTAGTCCAAGTTCAGACAGGTGATGAGATGCGTAAAAGCTTGCTGAGCGTGAGACGCTAAGGAACCGGCATCTGGAATCTAGTTATTTTTCAAGAAGTGTCGAGGCAGCCAGTGAAAAACCCCACGTGCCCTCACGGCCAAGTGGGGTCTATGGCCATGAGGTTGCCCCAGCCAGCATTCAGTGTACTGGATGAGGACTCTGGAGACCAGGATTTAGCTCTGGCTATCTTCTGAGCGTGTGACCTCGGACATACGACCGATTCAGCACCCCCCCCCCCCCCCCCGCCGTCTACGCGCTGGAGGATGGGTCGGGGTCACCCCCGAGGTTTTGTGCCAGGAAGCTGCTGGGAAAGCAGGATGGCCACCGCCAGGCAGTGAGGCTGCCGTGGCTTTAAAAGGGCCCCAGCAGCAGCAGAGCGTGGCTGGCCACCTGCGGAGCCCCTCCACAGCTGGGAAGATTAGTCTCTTCCACAAGACAACACCCATTACCATGTTCCAATAGCCATCACTTCCGCTAGGAGAGCTACGGATGAGATATCGATTGTGTTGACCCCAGGCGAGCCCTTCCCCCAGCCTGAGAGGCGCGCCGAGCGGTTCTGTGCCCGGACCTTGGCTGCCAGGCCCTGAAGCCCCTCCCTGCAGCTGCCTGGGGCCTTGGGGTCCAGGTGAGGCTGGCAGTGGCCCCACCAGGTGGGCCTGTGGGCTGGCCAACGCCTGGGCTCTGGGCCTTTAATCCCCATGAAGGGTGGCTGGGGAGAGGGGCGTTTCCGTGAACAAAGGCATGTGAGTGGGAAGGGACGGTCTGCCTAGGGCCTCAGAGGCAACGTCTGGCCAGGGAATGGGGGCAAGGGGGAAGCGAGGCCGCCGTCGGGGCGGCCAATCTAATGCCACATCTGGGCCAGCGGTGCGAGCCCTGGGGCAGGACGGGACGAGATCTCAACCTCACCTTTGTCACTCGAGACTTCGGCCTCCCGGTCCCAGGCAGCCCGGCCTCCTGGCAGCTCCCCAGGTCTGCTCCTTCTCCCTCTGAAATTCAGGCACCGGGGCACTTGAAATGGAAAGGGAGGGGGGGTGCCCTCAGGCCGGCGCCACCAGGAGTGGCCCGCCCCACCACGCCGCCCCCACCACAGCCCCGAGGCCCCGCGGGAGCCAAATGTCTCTGTAGAAATCAGCTGAGAGCAAGAGAGCAGAGGCAGGTGCAAGCTCCTTCATTCACTCGTTCTCTCATTGACTCATTCAGGGAATCCCGCGGGGTAGGACCCAGCAACGGCCCAGAGCTCTCAACAGACGAGCCCTTGGTGATCCCTGCCACCGGCACTGAAATGGGGCGGCCTAGGTGCCTTTGAACTTTCTCCACTTTCTTATTTGCCCAGCCTGCCTCCGTAAATTTTTTAAAAGAAGCAAGGTGTTCTCCTTCCCCGCGCCGCCTCCCCCCCCCCCGCAAACCCTATGATTTCTAACAGTCTCACGGTGGCACTAGGGAGCCTTCTGGGCACTGGGGATGTTCCATATCTTCATCTCAGTGGTGTTAACACAGATGAATACACCTCATCGAGCTGTCCATCAAAGATTTATGCACTTTACCGTGAGTGTGTGCATGTGTGTGTGTGTATATGCATTAGCGTGCACGTATATGGTGCCTCGACCGAAGCCAACCCCATCTCCTGCTTTTGAATAGAATGTTTGGCTTCTTCTAGGACCAGGGAGGCCTGGAAGGGGTGGGCCTGGCTGGCTGGCCTGGCTCCTTGGCCAGCCAGGAGATCCCTCCTTGTCTCCCCAGCCCCAGAAGGTGAAAGGGGTCTGGGGTCCTTGATCAGTCTGTCCTGCCCAGGCTCGGGACCCCAGCACCAGACACGAGAGCCCCTCCTTCCCCCAGCCGGGAGCTGGAGGAGGGACAGGGGGTAGATTTGGAAACAATAAGATAATAACTGACGTGAGATGGGAGAATTCACCCATTCGACACAATCTCATCGAGAACTTCTTAGCTGCCGAATGCTGTGCCGAGTGCCCGGTGATCCAGTGATGGACACAGGACGCAGAGTCACTGCTCTCGGGGTGTCTGCAGCCTTGCAGGGTAGTTGGAACCCACCCCGGGAATGGCCAGGGCTGAGCATTTAGGGAAAGCTGGAGGATGCGCTCCTCAACCTCGAACGCCAAGAAAGTGGCACTCGTCAGGGCCCGGGGCTCGTCAGCTCCGAGGCCGTGTGGCTGCTGAGATGCAAAAGGTCAGATTGTCGCAGGCCAAACCCACATCGAGGGGTGCCTGTTCCCTTGTAGGCATGCCACATGGGCTGACGTGGTTGGAAGCCGGGAGCCCGGAGACCTACGGTTGCTGCATAATAAATAAAGTGCCCCTACGAGGCGGACGCGGTTATCATCCCGGTTTTATAGCTGAGGATGCGGAGGCCAATCAGAAATACTGAAGAAGTCAGCCCGGGTCACTGGTTAGGAAGTGGCAGGGGCAGGATTTGAACCCAGGTCTGGGCAGCCTCACCTGTAAAATGAGGGTTCTCCTTCCCCCCCCTCCTTTTCTCACCATGATGATGGTCAAGCTCCCACTATGTAAAGGAGAAGAAAAAGCCTTTTGAACTGCCCACCCAGGGGGCACATAAGGGGCAGTTTTTATTTGCAGTGACCAGCTTCTGTGACACTGGGGTGCCTCTTGGGTGGAGAAGTGATTGAGGCCAGGCTGTGTCCCGACGGCCCGTCGGGTGCCTCTGAGGGTCCCCTGAGATCCTGAGATCCCTGGGAGGAAGGACCCATTATGGTCCCATCCCACGGATGGAGAAACCAAAGCTCAGGGGGACAGAGGAGTAGGCAGGATGTGGTGTGGGTAGCCTGTGTCTGGCCCCTGGACTGTCCCCCTGGCCCCATCCCCCCTGCCTTGCCTATAGCTGCTCTGTGAGAGCCCTTTGCTTCACTCTGGCTGGACACCTTCCTCCCCCGCCAGAGGTTCCATCCAGCCCCACCTTCCCAGCCCATGCTCTTCCCCGTCCTTTTTGTTTTTTGTTTTTTAAAGTTTATTTATTTATTTTGAGAGAGACAGAGAGAGCACAAGCTGGGGAGGTGCAGACACAGCGGGGGATCCCAAGCAGGCTCGGGGCGCTGACAGCAGAGAGCCTGATGCGGGGCTCGAACTCACGAACAGTGAGATCATGCCCTGAGCCAAAGTCGGACGCTCAGCTGACTTAGCCACCCAGGCGCCCCACCCATCCTTCTTTAACACTGGCCGTCTTTCCTCCTCACATTGAAACGTGATTTACACCTCAGACAAGATTTACCCATTTCAAGCATATAATGCAAGTTTGTTATGAAGCCCATATTAACACTGTGGAAAATTAATTATGCTATTATGTTAAGTGAAAAAAAAAATGAAATGTGCGAGTACACGACGTAAACATATTACATCACACGCATGAGAGCAAATGTGCATATGCAAACATGACTAACAGGAAACATAAAAATATTCACCAAAATATTTTAGCTAACCTGTGGATGCAGAGGGGGCACCTGGGTGGTTCAGCTGGTTGAGCGGCCGACTCTTGATTTTGGCTCAGGTCATGCTCCCAGGGTCATGGGATCGAGCCCCACATTGGGCTCCATGCTGAGTGTGGAACCTGCTTGAGATTCTCTCTCTCCCTCCTTCTGCCCCTCTCTCCCCCCTCTCTCTAAAATAAAAATTACGTACACGCACGCACACAGAAAAACAAACCAAGAAACTAAAAGACTTCCAAAAAAAAAAAACAAACCATGTGGATGCAGAAATGAATTTCTTCCCAACGATTTTCCAAAGTTTCTGTACTTTTCAGTATCACTCTGCTCGGTCACTCTGGCAGATCCCAGGTAAACAATGGATGTGAGGTACCAACAGCCCCATCTACAATCCAATATCTATTTGAATTTCCTGATTGACTTGAGAGCTGAGGACATGCCTGGAGAGAGATCTCCAATGTTGGGAATGACCTGATTCAGACATACCTGGACATCTGTGGTGGTCTGGGGGCCACGTCATGGAAGCCTATAGCCAGGGGGTGAGGGAATCTAGGGTCTCCCAAGGATAAAATCTACCCCGAGAGAAGTAGGGTCAGTCCCGGTGAGCCAAGCCCTGCAACAAGGTCTGTGGCCGGAAGACAGGGCAGTCCTAGTGAGAGCTGGGGGCTGTCGGTAGAAACCACCAGCAACCCAGACCACTTGGCCACATCCGCGTGCTCAGATGGGGCAGCGCTGGGTGTGTGAACCACTAGGAGTTCTAACATCTCAGTGTCCAAGCAACCCTACTCTGGATCCCCTAAGGTGGTGGTGTCCTACCCACTTCTCAGTGGAGTTGGGGGTCCCTGCTCTTGAGAGCAGGGGCGGAGGCATGTCAAGCTTGTAGGTAGTGGCTGGAGAGAAGTTACAGGAAAAACAGGAGGCGAGTGAAGGCAGGAACCTGGGCTGTGGCAGGTTTGGGATTGGGTTGGAATGGCTCCCGAGTGCCTAACCACCATTTCCTCCCTGTACTTCGAGATCAGGGATGGGCTCTGAACTGGGGGCAGAGGGAATGTGTGCTTCTAAAGTTCCTTGGATGTGGCTTCTGAGCTAATCAAGATTGGGTGGATATTCAACATCCAACAAAAATTTTCTGAGTACCTGTTATGGACCAGACACGGTTTCAGCACCAGGGACACGGCTGTCTGGGTCTGACCTGGAGACCGGGTCTCTGCCCACCTGGAGCTCCCTGTTCTGGTGGGAGAGACACTCAACAATGCCCAGCATCCAATAAAAAAATTATTAGACACACAAAGCAAAGCAACGCATAACGTGTCAGGTGGTGATAGGTAAATATGGAGCAGAGAAAGGCAGGGGAAAGGGTATAGTAGGTGCCAGCTTGGGGATCTATAACAAGTGAGACTTGTGGCCGTCTCGGGCAGGTGGCTCCAGGCAGAGCTGGGCCTGTTTGGGGAACAGCAAGTAAGGCAGGGGGCTGGACAGAGTGAGGGGGGCAGTGAAGGAGGTGAGGGAGGGAGGCAGTAGGGAGCCACGAAGGGATTCACAGGCCCTAGTAAACGGATTGCTGATCTGTTTCTGCGTCATAAGCAACCCCAACTTAATGCAACAGAACAAAACTGTATTCATTCTCAGGAGCCCAGAGGTTGCCCGTCTGGGTGATTCTTCTGCTGGTCTTATGTGGGATCATTCAGGCAACTGCTGACATCTTGCGGCTCGACTGGAGCCGGAGTTCCCATGTGGTCTCACTTCTGTGTCTGGTAATTGGTCCCGGCTGGAGGAAGGATTTGGGTTTTCGTGCCGAGCGAGATAGGAGATGTGGTGGAAACAGGAAGGATGGGGAACTATGCGACATGTGTTAACTGAGAGGAGAAACGGCCAAAAATGTTCCAAATTGGATAAAACCCCACAGATTCAAGCCCAATGAACCCCAATAGAATAAGCATAAGAAAACAATAACAAAGCACATCATAATCAGGTTGCTGAAGACCAGCAATAAAGAGATAGTCTTAAAAGCAGGCAGAGAAGGGGTGTCTGGGTGGCTCAGTCACTCGAGCCACCGACTCTCCATTTCAGTTCAGGTCGTGATCTTATGGTTCATGAGTTCGAGCCCTGAGTCGGGCTCTGCGCTGACAGTGGGGAACCTGCTTGGGATTCTCTGTTTCCCTCTCTCTCTGCCCCTCCCCGACTCGCACGCTGTCTCTCAAAAATAAATAAACATTTTTAAAAAACTTAAAAAAGCAGGCAGGAAAAACAGACATTATACGTACAAGGACAAAAACGATGTTTGTAAAAAAAATTTGTTTTAATGTTTATTTCTGAGAGAGAGAGACGGAGCATAAGTGGGGGAGGAGCAGAGAGAGAGGGAGACACAGAATCCGAAACAGGCTCCAGGCTCCGAGCCGTCAGCACAGAACCCGACGCGGGGCTCAAACCCACGGACGGTGAGATCATCACCTAAGCTGAAGTTGGCCGCTTCACCGACTGAGCCACCCAGGCGCCCCCCAAATGGTAAATTTTTAGTTACACTAGTCAAGAAAAAACAAGGACACAAATTACCAAGGTGAGTAATGAAAGAAGGACACCGTTATCAATCCCACATACATTAAAAAGGCTTTGTCAGCCTACAGGAGGAAAAATGAGGCTTACAGAAGGATGCTCCTTCAGACAGAAGTGGCACTAAAAGCACCCTGAACGAGGCACCTGGGTGGCTCAGTCGGTTAAGGGTCCAAATTCGGCTCAAGTCACAATCTCACGGTTTGTGAGTTCGAGCCCCGCATCCGGCTTTCTGGTGCTTGCACTGAGCACCCTTTGGATTTTCTGCCCACTCTCTCTCTGCCTCTCCCCCCACCCCAAATAAATAAAAACATTAAAAAAAAATAACAGCAGTGTGTCGTCGAGGTTTGAGAAAAGTAATGCCTACAACAGCACAAAGGGAAATGTCCTAAGATGGCTCTGTTGTGAGATTCTCGCTTTGCACATGAGGCAGTACGGTATTCGTTGAAGGTAGTCTGGGGTTAAGCTAAAGATAGATATTGTGACCCCTAGAGAAACCACCAGAAAGGCAAAAAGAAGTATAGTTAATAAACCAACTACCAAAAATACCCAATAAAATCCAACAAAGGGGAGGGAAACAATTTAGGAGTGGAAGAAAACTAAATCTATAAATCTGTAAGTGAGTAACTTGGGGTTTTTTTTTTTCAATATAATGGAATGTTACATAGCTCTTGGAAGTGTTCGAGAAGAGATTTAATGATGTGGGGAACCATTCGTGATATAATGTTTTTTTGTTTGTTTGTTTTGTTTTTTTTTAACATTTTTATTTATTTTTGAGACAGAGAGAGACAGAGCATGAATGGGGGAGGGGCAGAGAGAGAAGGAGACACAGAATCGGAAGCAGGCTCCAGGCTCTGAGTCATCAGCCCAGAGCCCGACACGGGGCTCGAACTCACGGGCTGTGAGATCATGACCTGAGCCGAAGTCGGATGCTTAACCGACTGAGCCACCCAGGCGCCCCTGATATAATGTTAACATGTTAAAGTTTATTTATTTATTTTGAGAGAAAGAGCACGAGCAGAGGAGGAGCAAAGAGAGAGAATCCGAAGCAGGCTCTGCACGGTCAGCGTGGAGCCTGATGCGGGGCTCGAACTCATGAACCGCGAGATCATGACCAGAGCCAAAAGCAAGAGTCAGACGCTTAACCGGCTGACCCGTATAATGTTAACATTTTAAAGCAGAGCATACCATCTGCTTTTAAAATACTTTAGCCTCGGGGCATGTGGGTGGCTCAGTCGGTTGAGCGTTGGACTTCGGCTCAGGTCATGATCTCCACAGCTTGTGGGTTCAAGCCCTGCGTCGGGCTCTATGCTGACAGCTCAGAGCCTGGAGCCTGCTTCAGATTCCGTGTCTCCCTCTCGCTCTCTGCCCCTTCCCTGCTCGTGCTCGGTCTCTCTCAAAAATAAATAAAACGTTAAAAAAAATTTTTTTTTGAAATATTTTAGCTTAAAGGACTCTGCAAAAATATTTATAAGCATAGGAAAATACAACTGTAAGGAAATAAACTAAGTATAAGCAGTGTTTGTAACTGGGTGGCAAGCCGATGAGTGTTAATTCTTTCCATAAAATTTCAATTAATTTTAGTAAGACGCAGCCTATCACGACATAACACGGGAGCCTTTGCGGGGCAGCCAGGCCAGCGTTTGGTCCTTGGCTGTCGCTTGCAGCTGAGGGACCTTTGGCAAATCAATTTCTCTGCATCCGTTGCCTCCTCTGTAAAATGGAGGGGACAGTGTCAACCACACGGTGTTTTGAAGGTCCGGGGAGACCATGTGAATAAAGTGTATAGCAAAGTGTTTGGCAACGGTGGTGTTGAGGAATTCACCGATAACTCCGATAAGCAGAGAAAAAGAAGTTTCAAAGACAAAACTTGTTTTGAAAGAAACCCTCATTGGCCAAGGCAGGAGAGGGGAGATCAGAACCAGGGCAGGGTCCAGAGTAATCCGCACTCCAGTCTTCCCAGTAAAGCGGCTTTTGGTTGCGAGTATCAGGCACTCCCTCCTCAAGCTTAGGCCCCACACGATACTGGGTTATGAGAACCCCAGGCTGTCTTAGAGAATCCGGATGAAGAAACGCCACCACCACCATGGTGCGCACCGGGATGGGAACTGGGATTCTAACCCTGAAGCCCACTCCTCCCATCCCCCTGCCTCTTGCTTTCTTCTCCCTCCGCGCTTTTCCGGGAACGAGGCATCCCAACCAGCCCAAAGGCACCTGGCCTCGCTTCTGCCTATTTGTGCCTGCTGGGTCCCTGGGAGCAAGATTCTGATTGGCCCGGCTTGGGTCAGGTGCCCAGGCCCGGCCCAATGAGATATGGCTGAGGGGGCGGAGTCACTGCACCGACATGGCTGCCTTGGGCCTTGTTTTGTGTTGGAAGGATGGGGGGAAACTTGTAGGCCCAAGGGTTGACACTAAATTCTGTGGCTGTCCTTTTCTGTTCTCTGTTCAGGCTTTTCTTCTTAACTCAGGGTTCCTCCTCCTCCATAATTTGGGCCACATAAGGCCACCGTGCTGTTGGGGGGAGCCTCCTGTGGGCAGTCATGGCCGCCATTCCCGCTGTTCTCTGTGGGCAGCGGGCGGGACAGCTCCCCAGGAGGTCACCCAAACTCTCCTTGGTTCCCTGTGACATGGCACGGGGCCACAGTCGGTGACAAAATGCCAGGCTGACCCAGGGGGCCAAATCTGGATTCTCTGGGGGGTTTTTGCGGGAGGAGAGACGGTCAGATCCTTCCAGATAAACAGGGTCCCCGGCAAAAGGTGGCTTTGGTAGCGCTTAAATCACAAAGGTTGGTCTAAGAAGGGCACCGCTGACTACACAGTCTCACACACACCCTCTCTCTGCAGAAATAAAGAAACAAAAGACTAATGTATCTCTTTTTAATTGTCATTTTACATCTCCCCACTGCAGCCCCCCCCTTCCCTTCCGTGCCCACTTCTGCAGGCTGCAGGGGAGCGGGGAACAAAGCTGGGGGCTGGCACCCCCACCAGGCTGCCAGCCCGGGAGAACAAGTCACAATTACAAATTATCACAACAATTAGCGCCTGTACTTGAGAGATGGGCAAAGGAGGCGGCCCAGCTCCTCATTGTCAACCGGTCTATTTGGCAGTGACCTTGCTCTGGACGCGATGATATTCCTTCAGCCTGTAAACCAGATTCAAAACAAAGAAAAATGTAAATTAACAATAACAACATGCACTCGGTTCAATTAATTCGGGCCCAACCCGGGGGGCGGGGGGGCAGCTGCTTGTTAAGATGTGTGTGCGTGTGAAGTTGTCTCCCCCCCCCCCCCCCCCCGTTCCCGCTCCTGCCCCCCCCCACCCCCCCGGGCCCCTCCTGCCCTCCAATCAGGATAGTGTAATTAATTTATCTTTGGGGAAAACATTGCTTGGCATTGTTGAAGACAAAGCATTTAACTGGCAATGGGAGAGATGAAGAGGCCATTATGAAAACCCGATGTGTTTGGAGCCATTGAAAAACGGTTTATAATCGTAAAATACAGAGGGCGAAGGAGGCGGGTTGGCGGAGGTGATTGGCGGAGCGGAGAGCGCCCGGGGAAGGTCAGGCTGGATTCAGCGTCTCCCTCGGTCTCGGCACCCGGGACAAGAGCCTGGATTTGGGGGAAAACGGTGGCTCTGTGCCCAGCGCGTGTGTCAGGGAGACAAGAGAGACTCGTGCCTTCTACCCAACGCCAAGTCCCGAGAGACGGAAGCGGGTGGCTAAGCACCCAGAGCTGGACAGACACGCCATGTGGACTCAGGAATATGGCTTCCTAGCTGTGTGACTGTGGGCAGGTTACTTAACCGCTCTGGGCCTGTTTCTGGCGTCGCAGCTTTGTGTAAGAATTAAAGGAGACAAGTTAGGAGAGTGCCTTGGGAATGGCTTAGTGTATGGTGACTGTTGGGAATAAATGACCCTGTTTGCCCTTGTACAGCCCGCCCCCCCTGGGCTGAGCACGTGGTACCAGTTTCTGGGCTCTTCCTGTAGGCCAGGGTCTGGGCTGCCACCCCGGTGAGGTGGCTATGGTCAATGACCCCACATGGTTCCCAGTGGTTCGGCAAGGGCTCTGAGACCGTACTGCAGAGCTCGGATTTGAACCCAGGTCTGAGTGGCTTCAGATGGTACTAGCGGGCCCTATCCCGCTAGGCCATGGGGATCCACGTGGCTAGGGTGGTTTCCAGTTAGACCCGCAGCTCGGCTGTGGCGACGGGTGCCTTCTGGCCCGGTGACTCTCTGAGGCTCCTTTCTACCTCTTGGCCATTTCCCTTTCTAACCCACCCAGGCAAGAGGCTCCTAGCGGAGTCCTTCTTGTAGCTGGAGAGGGTGGGAGTAAGTGTCAGAGGCAAAGGGCAGGACCCGGAAACATGGAACCTAAGTATCCAGGACCCTCTGTGGCTCTTGGCTGTGCCTTCTGCCTCTTTGAGAATAGGAACAGGCTGGGTCCAAAGCAGGCACTGCAGACGCCATGGGCAGGGGGACAGAAAGGTGGGGCTTGTCTAGGAAAGGGCAGCTGAGGTCCTGTCACTGCCTGCTGCCCACACCTGGGGGGAAGGGGGGTGTTGAGGACCCATCAGGGCCCAGAGCCGCTCACCTGAGGGAGTTGATATTGATGAAGCCGGTGGCATCGATGGGCTCATAATTGCCCTGCACGTTCATGCTGCAAGGAGACAGTAGAAGCCTGTCAGCACAGCCCCCGGGCCTCGCTTTGCGATGTCAGAGGATCTCTGGGGCTGGGCACAGCTCAGGCTCCCAGATACCCGGGGTATTTCTGCTCTGCTGGCCCAAACTTTGGCTTCTCGTTGCATTCTGTCCCAATTCAGGAGCCCTACTATGGGCCAGGCACCGTGTCCGGGGCTGGAGAGTGGGGAGCCTCATCCCTGCTACACAAAGGGGCAGGTAGGGTCCCGGCAAGACCCTGCCTAACCCATCCACGAACCTGGTGCCCGCCCCACGCCAGCTGGCCACCAGAAGCGCCTGGTTAACCACTGCTGTTACCAGTGTCTCCCGCCCCCCCCCCCCCCCCCCCCATCTACAAACTTCATCTTCCAGATTCGACCTCTCTGGGGCTGTTTTCACTTCCCTAGCTTCCAAAGCCCCTCCCAACCACAGTCCTTCAGGGCGGGGTGGGGAGGGGCCTGTCTCTCAGCTCTGCCGCCCCTTCCCCCCCCCCCCCCAAGGAGCTTAGGGCAAATATTCCTGTTCTTTGAACTTCAGGCTTTTACTTGCCAAACGGGGGTTCTCAATGTCATTACTTGGCTCCGCCCGAAATGGTGTCACTGCACCTCATGGCAAGCATTCACTGCTACTTGTGTCATTCATTCACTCATTCATTTATTTGGGGATCTTCTAGGCACCCAGGACCCGCAGGTGCCGAGGAAACGAGGAAACCGAGAGGGAGACGAGAACAGGGCCCGCGGGGCGTGGGTGGCGCAGAGACGGGAGCACTCAAGCACCCACCTGCCTTCCTTAACTGTGACTGTGATAAGCTCTTTGAGGACAAGTTCAGGGGCTCTGTGGTCTCAGATCTGTCTCCACACGGCCACCCTCCAAAGCCCCCCCCCCCCCCCCCCCCCCCTGTGGGCAGAGGACCCTCCTCTGTTTCTCACGCATCCTGCTCTGAATCAGCCCCTTGTCTTCACGTCTCCAGAACTCCAGCCTCGGGACAAAGCAGTCTCAAGGTTCTCAATGACAAGGGGGGCGACCTGTCCCCTCAGGAGCCCTTCTCCCCAGTGGTGAGATCGGGGAGGAGGAGGGCAGAGGAGAATCTGCGGGTGTTTTCGCCCTAAGGCTGTGCCTCTGGCTGGCTCTTTGTGGATGTGGGCTTTTTCCAAGGACCAATGGGGTCTCTGGGCTCCGCTGTCCTGAAACTTGTTCAGGATGTGGGCTCTGTTGCCCGACCCACACCATGCCCTTGCCCTGA
The DNA here is from genome assembly GCF_027475565.1 of Acinonyx jubatus. Classification (NCBI taxonomy): domain Eukaryota; kingdom Metazoa; phylum Chordata; class Mammalia; order Carnivora; family Felidae; genus Acinonyx; species Acinonyx jubatus. The sequence goes on from NC_069391.1 coordinate 5,754,243, forward strand.
CCTTCATGGGGCTGTGAAGCTGCCCACGAACTCCCACCCCTCCCTTCCTCCTCACCTCCGCTGGCCCCTCCAGGTCTCAGGTGGCTGAAGCCACCAGGAACCGACCAGCAAGTTCCCCTGTAAGGGGGAAGATGACAGACTTCGGGGGGCTGCCTCTTGCCCCCCGCCCCTGACTGGGCGGAGAAAAAGCCGGACCGAACTAAAGCATCAGCCTCCACGGATCCCTTTTATGGACTTTGCCCTGGATGATAAATGAAGCTTACCCCTCCCCCCACCCTCCCCCCACAAATTGTGGAACACGTTACCACCGATCCCCTTCAGAAGGACCCCTGTGCTCGGCCCAGGGAGAAGCCAGGGCTCCGAGCTTCCAGCTCCCCTCCATGCACACCTGCCTTTGCGACACCATCTCGTTGCACGTGTCAAAACAAACTTTCCCACTCCCCTCTCCCCGTCGGCCCGTCCACCGGCCCCAGCAGCCCCTGCAAAGGGAGGCCCACGTCCAGGGACCAACTTGTCCCGCAAGGCTGCCGAAGAGTTTCCGAGAGGTGTTTCTCAGGAGCTGAAAAACCTCTTTTTAAAATCGTGGTTTGGGGTGGGTGGGGGGGGGTGGTGGAAAAAGAGTTTACAATGATTTTTTTTTTTTTACCTCCCCTGACGGTCTACAGAAAACCTCTGTGCTTTTATTTTTGTTCATTCGAGTGGCTCTGACCTGCTCTATAATTACGTTACTTTCTACCTACTGTGCCTCGGCATTTCCAGCCCTGCTACCTCTCACGGCTTCCTCGCTGGTCCCTGTGACGCTGTCATTCAAGGGCTTTCAAGTCAGCGATGTAGAAATCAAAAAGAAAGGGGAAATGGTCGGAGACACAGTGAGAATAAATGCGCCTGCTTTTCTCTCTTTTTTTCCCTTCCCCTTTTTACTTTCTTCATTTAATCTCCCTGAGTGAGGCTGTAAGGCTTAATGAAGGGTTGGGCAGATTATTAGAGGCTGTTGATTCGGAGGGGGAGGGAAGAAAGAGCCAGAGAGAGAAAGAGAGAAGATAATTTGACATTTACCCCGACTGATCTAAACTGATTCGGTTATATTTATGGCTTATAGAGTGTTTAGAAAAATGGAAGGGGGGAGACGCTCAACACGGCTAGGAGAAGGGAAAGAGAAAAATAATATTGGCTGCCAAACAAAACTCACACACTAATTCCCAACGGGCCTCCCCCCCCCCCCCCCCCGCCACCCGGGGCTGACCTAGGCCTGGGACCTGAGTCGGGGGAGTGGGGGGGCTGTCTGTCCCCACCTCTGGTTTGGCCAGATGGCCTCCAAAAGGGATGCCTTGATCATCGGCGAAGGCCATGCTCTCCTACAGAAGCGGAGGTGCAGCTCAAAGGCAAAGGCTGCCTTTGACCCGGCCTACCTGGGCTCCGCAGCCTGTCCCCCGGGGCCTTGTCAGCACCCTCGGCTTGGCCTCAAGATCCCTCCTTGGCTCCCTTGCCCTCTCAGTCTGATCCTAGCCCCCAGCCAGTTTCCTCCTGGCCTCGGAAAACATCCAGCTGTCCACCACTCTCCACTGTCTTCAACCCAATTTCTCCTCCCCTCTAGACCCGTGTGTCCAAGGGTTGACCAGGTACTCTCCTGGTCAGTCTCAAAGATGACTCACCCTCAGGGTGTCTGAATCCAAATGCACGCTCTTTCGTCAAGAATTCCCTCAACCCAGGACTTGCCACCGAAGCGCGCCCAGCTGTTCGTGCTGGGTGATTCATACCTCCTCATCATCTTCTTCCACGTCCAAGCCCTTTCAATTCTACCTCTTTTATTTAATATTTTTAAGGTTTATTTATTTATTCTGAGAGATAAAGAGTGCGTGCGGGAGGGGCAGAGACAGACAGAGAGAGAGAATCCCAAGCAGGCTCTGCACCATCAACACAGAGCCCGACGGGGGTGGGGGGGGGGGGTGTCTTGATCTCATGAACCTGGAGATCATAACCTGAGCTGAAATCAAGAGTCGGATGCTCAACCGGCTGAGCCACCCAGGTGTCCCTCGATTCTCCCTCTTAACCATTTGTCACATCCTTCTGCTTCCCTCGGTCTCCAGGACCATCAGCCGGGTCCCAGCCACTGGCATGTCCCATGGGGTGCTTTATGTGCTCTACCCTTGCTCATTCCCTCCTCGCCCGAATCCATTCTCCAGGGCAGCCAGAAAGGGACCCTTGGGAAACAAAAGATCTGATGGGTCCTTCCCTTTAAGATCTGGTTCCGGGAACCCCATGCTCTGGTCCCTGGCCCCCATGCTCTGGTCCCTACCAGGCTTCTGGTAGTGCCTGGAATGTTCTAGGCTCTTCCCAGGCCCAGAACCTCCCTGGAAACTTGCCTGCTGCCTCTCCACCTGGTTAGCTCCTGTCTTTTGGAGGCCAGCTCAAAGGTGACTTCCTCAGGGAAGCTTCTCCACACTCTACCCAGAGTACCCTGCACCTCGCCACAGCCTAACACCCCCTTTCCTCATTCAATTGATCATTGGATTGGTGCCTTTCTCCCCATCTAGCCTGTAAGGGCCCCGAGGGCAGAGGCAGCATGTCCGTTCTCTTCGTGACCGTCTCCTCCGTGCCCTGCTCGTGCTCATCTTTGTTGAGAAAGCCCGTCAGAAGAGACACTGGCTGTGGGGGTCTGTTCCCCAGCTGGGGCAAGTGTAGGGCACCTACCTCACCAGCTCCTCGTTGTAGAGGGACAGTGGGGACTCCCGGCTGAGGATGTACACTTGGCCCTTGAAGACAGACACCTGCACTCTCCCTTCCACGCGCTCCTGGGACTTGGCGATGCAGTGGCGGACGAATTCACACTCAGGGCTGTGCCAGAAACCTGCAGCGGGGACAAAGTGAGGGTGCTAGGGTGGCCCACGGCGCTGGGGTACCGCACGCCTCAGCCCATCATGGTGGACCTCGGGGGTGGGCCGGCCCTGTTCACTGCCGAGTCTCGGCATGACGCACACTTGTGGCATAAGCCCGCAGGCCGGGCCTGCGGCCCTGCAGGTCTCTTGTGGGTAAGGAGGTACCCTTGCCACGATCAGGAGGAGGGGAGCTATAACCCTCTGCCTCATGCCAGACATTCAGGGAGCACAACGGGCCAGGCACTGGGGACACGGCGGTGAAGGGACGCTTGCCCGCTGGGAGCTCAGTCTCATGAGGACAGCGGACAGCGGTGGCGCAGGAGGCCTCCTGAGACTCAGGCATGTGTGTGACCCCAGCCCGAGCAATGGAAGCACCCCGCGCGGGCAGCTGGATGGTGGCTCGGGTGCAGAAAGGCCACATGTGCGTGGCCTTCACCTCTCTGCCTCTGTTTCCCCATGTCTGGAGTTGGGGTGACACAAGATCACCCTCCCAGGACTAGTGGGCTTCTTGGGTGTGGAAGTCCTGGGCATCCACACACTGGCGTCCTGGCCAAGAGCCAGTACGCATCCCCCGCCCCCCCCCCCCACACTCTGGGTGTCAGTAACCTGTCAACATACTGCTAATATTTGCATATGCAAATATTTTTATGAATGAAGCACAGGTATCCTGGACTGGCTCTTCGAATGGGCATAAACAGCCCTAGGAGAAAAACTCTTAGCCTCTCTCTTCTCTGGGTGAGCAAGGAAGGCTCGGGGAAGTCGAGGTTTCTCCAAGGTCACACCCAAGCAGACCCTGAGGGGCCTGGGTCTGCCCTTAGTTCCCAAGTTCATGATAACCTTGGAATTTTCGTGTCCCGGGATGGAACATCCATCAGCGCACAAGGTGCCTGAGAAATGTGCCGCCTCCCCCGCCCCCAAGCTCTGACCCCCGGAGCCCTAAGGCCAGCGAAGGCCATGTGCTCAGTCCCCAGGCTGCCCCAGGGCCTGTATCTCAGCCCCAACAGGCTCAGACCTGCAGACAGCTATCTCCTCTCTGGTCCCTGTGGAGGGCGGGTGGCCGCGCGGGCAGGATTGGGGGAGGGACAGCTCAGGCGGTAGGGTTTCTTTGAAACGGAGCCGGGAAGGTGACCCCACCTGGGCAGCTGTGGGGCCAGATGGTGCTCGATCTCCTGCCCTGATAAAGGGCCAGGTCAGCCCCGGGTCTGCAGCTATTGTTGGAGCCCGGGCCTTCGGGGGGGGGGGGGGGGCACCTGCTGAGGCTCTCCGTGGGAAAGCGGAGCAGGCCTTCTCCAGGATGGGGTCCGGTGGCTTGCAGGAGTGGGGGAGGGGCCAGGCAGGGAGAGAAGAGACTGGGTCCTCGCTCTCCAGCCACCTGTCACTTGGATTCACCTCCACGCTGACACGCTGACAAGCAATGCAACTTCTCTGTCCCTCGGTTTCCTCGTTTGTACGGTGAGAGAGTACTAACCATTCTCCGGGGGAGTTGTGTGGTTTCAGTGACAGGATGCGGGCCGAACACTAAGCATTTAAAATCCCAGATTTGAACTTGGCCTCCGCCAGCCCTCACTGCACACAGGGAGACAGAAACCCGGAGAGGAAGAGGCTGTCCCAAGCCACAGTCAGATCCTGAAGAGTGCTCCCGACTCTGGCCCAGACCCCCGTGGGAGGGGACGCTGATGCCCCCCGCGCCCCTTCCCTGCCATGCCCCAGGGGCTTGGCCATCTTTCTAAGTCAGGATGATTAGACCTTTACGCTCTCAGGCTGGAAGACAGAGCCAGAGATAGGGGGCTGAAACCCACGCGGGAAGACCCGGCCTGGGCTTTATCTCGGGACCTCCCCACCTCTACTACGTGGCAGTCTTGCACTCAGATTTCTTTTCCCAGCGGACCCAGCCTGGGGAGAGGGGCAGTGAACTTGGTGCGTTGCATGGGCATCTCAGCTCTGGGCTGGGCCAGGCACTGTGCCAATCGGGATAACGGCCCTCTGTACGAGGGGTGCGTTATACCCATTTTTCTGCTGAAGTAACTGAGGCAAGGGGAGACGAGGTGAGCTTATGTGCCCTAAAGGAGATGGGTCCTGAAGCCGGGATCCTGCCAGGAGGACCCTGTGGGTCGGGACCAGGGTCTGCGCCTGGAGGGAGGGGATCTGTACAAGCCCATAGGGAGATTTGGGGACGGGGTGAGGAGACGGAAATGAACAGTGGTCAGTCACCAGGGCATCTAGGAGTGGGGCTGAGGCAGAAGGGCTCCCTCGTGCCTCAGTCTCCCTGTCTGTGCTCCGGGGAAGCCGAGGGTCACAGCAGAGTGGCTATATGACTGAGCTGTCGGAATTAGGAACCGTGAAGAGTCCTGGCCTGGTGCCCTGAGTTTTACAGGAGGGGAAATTGAGGCTTGGGGTAGACAGACCTACTCAAGGTCATCAAACCAGCCAGAGGCATGGCCCTGGTCCCTGCCTCTATCCTGGGAAACATGCCAGGCATTTGTAGTTTTCAATACACTTTGCAGTAGCAACCCCCCCCCCCCCCACATGCCAGGCCCGGTTCTAGATGCTTTACAAATGTGCATGCATTTAGTCCTATTTATGTATTATCCCCACTCTTCAGATGAGGAGACTGAGGCACGGGGAGGTTCAGTAACTTGCTTAAACCCGGGGCACCTGGGGCATCTGGGTGGCCCAGTCGGTCAAGCCTACGACTTCACTCGGGTCATGATCTCGTGGTCTGTGAGTTCGAGCCCCGCCTCCAGCTCTGTGCTGACAGCTCAGAGCCTGGAGCCTGCTTTGGATTCTGTGTCTCCGTCTCTCTCTGCCCCTCTCCCGCTTCCCTCTTCCCCCCGTGCATGCTCCGTCCACCCCACCCTTGATCTCCCTTTCCTAAGGGCCCCAGCCCACTTTCCCTGCCCCCCACGCCCCTCCTGCCTCCTGGGATCTACTGGAGTGGCTGAGCACTTGCCCTCCGAAGCTGGCCTGTCCCGGGCTCAAAGCCACCACTCGTCAGCCGTGAGACCGTTCAAGTGTCTTCACCTCTGTGCAGCCAAGATGAGGTGATACCCGTGAGGGCCCAGCTCGGGGCCCCTCGGCAAGAGGTAGCAGCCCTTCTGTGATGAGAAGGGAGGTGGCTGGCGACTGGTGGCTTGCCCCCGCTCGGCCTCCCCGCAGCAGCCGGGGCCTTGGAGCTAGCAGCCCGCCGCCCAGGCCAGGTGCTCTCCCCCACTGGCCTGCCATGCTTCACGACTCTCCTCCTTTGTAACCAGAAGCCACCTTCCAGCTGAAACCCTGCCGAGCAAGAGAGCCCGCAGGAGACAATGGTATTTAAACACCTGTCTCTACCTGGGAAGGAGGGGGACCCGGCTTCAAAGCTGCCGGATACAATGGGAGGGAGAGATCACCCAGCCAATAACCACCGAGTCCCCTTGAAGCCCCAAGATGAGTTACAGCGGTTAGGAGCTTTCAAAGGAAATAAAAGCTCCGGGTGGAGGAGGAGGGGGTGAGTAGGAGCCGCGGAGTCTTATCCCAGGTAGGGATTATTAATGTTCACTCTCCAGGGTCCCCCTGACGTCCAGGACCCCATAGGTGTCAGCAGCAGCCGGTCCCCTGCCACAGCTCAGAGGGGCTGTTTGATGTGATGTGGTTTCTCACGTTAAGGAGCCGGTGAATGTCATAGAGCGGGGTCGGCGAACATCTTCCGGAAAGGGCCCTCAAGACAGTAACTATTCCAGGCTCCGCGGGTCGTGCGGTCTCTCTCACAACTACTCAGCGCTGCCATTATCTCTCAGAGGTGGCCAGAGACAACATGGGAGCCAATGAGCACGGCCGTGCCCCCAAAACTATTTATGGACACTGAAATCCGAATTACCTGTCATTTTCCTGTGACGTGAAAGAGTGTCATTAACTTTTCCCCCAACTATTTAAGAAGTATAAAAAAAACCCAAAAAAAACTAGGTTCCCCTCAGGGGCTGAACAGGTATGGAAGATGGGCCGGACCTGGGGACCAGTGTTTTACAATGTGGATTCCAACTCTGCGACGACAGATAAGGCACGGAAACCCGAGCCTCAACTGTAAATCGGGGGCCCACCCATACTGCGTGCTAATGTCATTCCGAGCGTGGGTTAGTGACATCTGGCTCGTGCGATGCCTGGACCTGGGGCCGAGTTCTTGGTCAAGGCAGCCTTTCCCTCGCTTGAGGTGGTTCCAGGTTCTGCCTGGAGACAGCCTGACCTGGGGCCAGACCCAACTAGGCCACCTCCGGTTGTGTCATTTTGTACAAGGTCCTTTTCCTCTGAGCCTCAGTTTCCTTGTCTGTAACAAGAGCTGGCCGGAGCCCTCCTAGGAACGTTGGGAGGGACTCCCGGGGATGGCTGGTGTCCCCACACAGTTCCTGGCACGCGTGCCGCGTAAAAGTCGGCCACCCCGGGGATGATGTGTGACGTTTCCCTGGCCCCCGCTGACGTCACGCGAATCGCAGGTGGCGGAGCGGCTGGACATCCTGGGGGGACTGACACATTCCCCTCAACACCCTGCGAGGAAGGCAGGTTCTGGCGCCCCCACCCCCCTAGCTCCTTGTCCCCTGCCCTCGCCTGACCCCCTTCAGCCTGCATCCTTCAGGCTCTCGCGAGGATGGCGGTGGGTGGAGCGGGACCAGAGGAGGGTGCTGTTTGCTTAGGGAGGGGAGGGCAGCGGGGTCTACGCACCCGTATATACCAGCTCGGCGAATTTCAGGCCCAGGCCCTGTTTGATTTTGCGCACTTCCCGATCCATGGTGAAGGCCTCGATGTCTAAATGAGCGTGGTAAAGGACCGTCCCTGCTGGGGTCTCGTAGATACCTAGCCATTTTTCCAGGCAGGGGGAAAAGGAGAAAAAAAGAGAGAAACGCATGAAACCCAAACTGTCAGCAAATGACAAAAAAATGGAAAAAAAAAATAATGACTCGTCTGACAGGAGACAAGCCGGTCGGACCCATTCACTCCCAGCTTGCCGCAAAACGCTCCTGTCATTATGCTCATGCTGGGGCCACGACAGTCCACTCTGCGGCTTGCGGAGAAAATGTCTGGATCCCCCCTTTGAAGAGGCCCTCAGACGTTGGAAAATGACAGGGTTTCGGAGCTGTTCCCCCCTCCCTCCCAACACGTGCCCACCGGCCCGCGGCTGAAAACCTATAATTAAACCAACCACAGTGGAGCCCAGGGCCCCAAATATCCCTTCCTCCCTTCCACTGGGGGAGCCAGGGGAGGGGACAGCTGTGCACACACATGCCACCTTCAGCCAGAGGCTCCCTTAAAAGTCACGTCTCTGCAGAGAAGCCCTCACCTCTGGGGTAGCCGCAGAGGGCTCGGCGGTATCCTGTGCTGGCCCCATGCACAGATGGGGAAACTGAGCCTGGGAGGAGAAAGGATGTGCCCAACGTGGGGCCACGTCCCTGACCAGTGCTGTCGGCTGCCCTGTGGCTCAGCTGGCGGTGGGGGCCCAAACCCAGAAGGTCGTGGGGAGGCTGGTCTTGCTCAGGGTCCCCCCGTCCCTATTACGTCCGGCCCAGCCCCTCCATTTCCTAAACAGCCTGCTTGGACCAGACGGTCTCCGAAGTGACACTGAGGCGCCTGGCCCCGAGCTGAGCGCAGTCCCGGGAGGAAGGTGTGATTCACAGATTCCTCCCTAGAGGGGAGGACACCGCGGTGCCCAGAGGCAGGACCGCCCGCGTGCGTGCACGGTCAGACCCCCTCTTGCGGCGAGCAGTACGGCCTCTCGGGTGAAGTTCAGGGCAGCGCCTTGAGCTGACCACAGAGTCTGCTGTCCCGATCGCGGGGCCGTAACTGTCCCCCTTCCGCAGATGCCACTCCAAAAGGCTCCCCTCCTCCCACCGTATAACGTTCCGGTTATGTGTGACGCTTCCCTGGTAATTTTGGTTATCCTGAAAACGTACCGCGGTCTCGCCACACTGGCTGCTCTAAAAACCAGAAAGGACCTGCACGGCCGTGTTCACCACGGCCAGAAGGCGGGAGCAGCGCGAATGCCCACCGATGGCCGAACGGCTCAACAAAACGTGGCAAACACACTCAACAGAATTATTATCCGGCCTGAAAGAGGGAGGGGGTTCTGATGCGGGGTCCGGCGGGAATGCGCCTGGGGAACAGGGCACGAGGAGCACCAGCCGGTCGCGGGAAGACAGATCCTGCACGGTTCCACTTTACGTGAGGCCCCCCGGAGTCGTCAAGTTCATAGGCACAGAACGCAGAAGGGAGGGCGCCAGGGGCTGGGAAGGAGGAGGGGCTGGGGGAGGGGGGGGGCGCTGGTTTACAGGGTGAGGACGCTCCGGTTCGGGAAGGCGAAAACGAGGCTAGAGGTAGCCGGTGGGCCGGCTGCACAGCAGTGTGAATGTATTTGGACTGGACTGTAGGTTTGAAAATGGTTCAAATACACCTGTTAAGTGTATCGTACCATGGTTTCCAAAAAAAGGTTTCAAAAAGCCTCCCCTGCCCCGAGCCCAAATCAGAAAGGAGGTTGTTTTCAACCCTGGAACCCAAGGGGCCGAGGACACGGCTGAGTGCGCTGTCCCTGGCCAGAAAGGCCCTCCTCCGAGAACCTGCCCGCCTTGGATCTTTCCGTCTGGGAGTCGCAGAAATGCCGGGGCGAGGACAGGCCCTTTCGGATCGCCGGTGCCCTGTTGTCCTAACTTTGAGCCGCAAACCTATTATTCAGATAGGCTTTGGCAGAAGCCCGGCCTTTAGAACACGCGGCCCAGGCCCCGCTGCGGGGAGCGGAGGCCCCTCTGAAAACGCTGGGCTCCACCAAGAAGTCCTTTAAATGCCAACCGGGTCCAACACCGCTTTTACAGAGGGGCAGGCTGAAGCCGGGGAGGGAGGGGACCTGCCCAAGGCCAGTGGGACCGGCACTGGACCTCCCTTCTCTGCCCCAGGCTGCTTCTCAGGGCCTCTGGCAAAGCAATCCCGTGCTTACCAGGGCGTGAAAGGGAACAAATCTGAGGAGTGGCTTAGGAGGAAAAGCCTGGGCTCTCACCCTGGCTCCGAGGTGTTCCCCAGTAGAAAAAAAGAGCCTCTCTGGGGTGTGTGTGGGGGGCGGGTGGTGAGTCTCTTATCTGCAAACCTCTGATATCCTGGTCTTGGGGGGTGGGCACATCCATGTCAAAGCCCCACCTAGAGGCCAGGTGCTGATATGATCACAGTGTGCCACGAAGGAGCCTGTCCCATTCCACTTGTGTGGCCCTCAGGGCAAGGTCTACTGTCCTGCTCCAACTGTGACCTTTCAGGGGGGCAGGGGAAACGGCCTCCCCAGCAGGAAGACCCCACCATCCCAAGTTCACGCACCGGCCCCAAGCCCTGGAGTCCTGGGGAGTTGTTCAGACCCTCACTCAGCTTTTGGCAAACGCGGTTCAAATGGGCTCGGAGCGGCCCCCAGCCACCAGCCAGAAAGGGCAGAAAGGCTGGTGGCGGATGGATGGCTGAGAAAAGCCAAGAGCATGAGAACGGGGAGCCACAGAAAACCTACGAGAGCTTAGCACAGAAGTTGGGGCAGTAAGGTACCACACACGCGTGGCTCTCAGTGGCCCCCGGGGCCACGGAGAAAGACCCGACAGGTTCAGCCGTCTGTTTATGAAGACAGACATGTTGGGAACACTGAGAAATGCCTGCCTCCAGGGGCACCCGTGTGGCTCGGTCGGCTAAGGGTCCCAGCTCTTAATTTCGGCTCAGGTCGTGATCTCATGGTCATGGAATCAAGTCCCATCCCACATCGGGCTCCTCGATGAGCGTGGAGCCTGCTTGGGACTCTCTCTCTGCCCCTCCCCCCTCTCAAAATAAATAAATCAACAACCACAACAACAAAGTCGGCCTCCGGAATGGCAGAGATGAGCACAATATTCAAGTGGCAGGTTTTCAACTATCCTAGAAACTTTAGCATCGGGAACATAGTAATTTTCCAAGAGCCACCTAAAGCAAGATACCGACAGAGGCTTTTACTGGCCTTTCGTCCATCTTAGGCACAAGCTAAGAACTCGGTATTTATTGAATTGCAAACAGGCCTTCTAATGATTAGTTTTGCCACGCCTTGGAAAAACCCAGATACTTTCAAAGCCTATCCGTATATTGGCACGGTCAGTCTCCATAGTGCCAGCCGGGGCGGGCCAATAGCTAGAGCCCTGGAGCCCTCTTCTTTCCGGCTCCCGGGGAACCTGACTCCTCCTTGCTTTTCTGTCTGGCTGGGCCAGGCATGGGGCGCAGTCCAAGCCGTATTTGCAAAGGGCTGAGGCTGGGGACCAGAAGTCCCACGGACAGGATATCTTCGCAGAGTTCCCAGCTCAGCTTTGCCGTGTGACCTTGGCCCACGTCAGTTGCCTCTCTGAGCCCCAAGCAAACTGCTCCTCCTTCCAACTTTCACGGGAGGCCTGCCTGGAAGGTGAGTGCCCAGGCACACCCACATCGCAGGTGCGCACCCTGCTGGCTTTGTCTCTAGAACACGGGGGCTGACCCCACAGTATCACCTGAACAGCAGTCACGTGCGATGCTAGGAGGACACCTAGACTGTCCAGCCAGGAAGACCTGTGACCTGCCCCAGGGCCACCTGCTGCTGGCCCAGGATAGCTGTTTCCCAGGAAAGGAGCAGAGGACGTGCCCGACGGCTGCGGGAAGCATCCGGGCAAGAAGAAAAGCCATAGCCCCTGACACACAGCAGCACAATTAATATTCCTGCTCCCTTTCTTAGGTGTTAAAGTTAACCGTGACTGATCAAAAAGCTGTTTTCAGGTCGCTGCTGTCGTGTGTGCGTGTGTGCGTGCGTGTGTGTGTGCGTGTATGGTGTGTGACAGAGAGAGAGAGCGAGCGTTTGAAAGATCTCCCCTCTCCTCTCCACAGGGGTAGGGGGTACAGATGATTTCTGTGTATTCCTTCTGGAAAAAAAAAAATGACTTCAAAAAAAAAAAAAAAACAGTGACAGAAACCTGATGCTAAAAGACTGTGGATTTGGGGCTTTTGACAGTCGGCATACAAACCACTGCGCAAAAAGAAGGAGGAAATGACAGGTGAGTCACTGTCGCGGTGGAAGAGACAACAGACATCTTCGCAGTGACATGCACAGCGGCTCCAAGTGTCTATTTTCATCTCCCCGTGTTTACAGGAAAAAGACAGGGGTGTCAACGGCTCTCTGCGGAGCAGCCTCAATCACACCGTAATTACTGCTGGGGCGGGGGGGGGGAGGGGATGGGGAAAAGGGCAGGGATCTAGGGGAGGTTGGCGGGGGGGGGGGGGGGGGGTGGGAGCAAGAGTGGACCGAGGAGGAAGTGGTGGGGACCAAAACACTTCTGCTGCTGCTTCTCTGTTCCCGAGGCTGCCAGGTTAACCGGACCCGCACAGCTTGGCAGAACTGAGTGAGATCCACCAGTGAGCTGGGGTCCGGGGCAGCGGGTGGGGATAGGGGTGAGGGCGCCTGGACCAGAGGTGGTCTGCTTTGGGAAAGCAGGATCCAGAGGGAGAGATTTGCAAAGACCCGGGGAAGGGCGGCCGGCTGGAGCCCAAGGGCTCCCCTCTTAGGTACCAGGGCCAAGGATGGAGGCGGTTGCCATGGTAATGGGGAGGCAAATCATGGTGGGTCTCCAGCCGTCCTCTGTGCTCCTGGTGCCCTGCGAACCCCAGCCTGGTGAGCAGTGTGGGCCTCTGAGGGTACAGACATCTTTGTTGCATAACTCTCTCTCTCTCTCTCTCTCCTCTCCATCTGGAACATTCCATCTGAGCGGAGCCTCTGGGAGGCCTGGACAGGTGGGCAGGCAGGTGGGTAAGTGGGCGGGCAGCCCTTGGGTTTTCTTAGCCAGAAAGTGGAGGAATCGGGAGGAAGTGAGACAGGGGGGGAGAGTGGGAGAGAGATGGAAAGGGTGGAGGAGACAGGGACAGGGGAGGGAAGAGGAGAAGCAGGCAATGAGGAGGAGAGGGAGGGAGTCCGCAGGGGGAAGAGGCAGCAGCAGGCAGAAGTGAGCCGGGGAGGGACAGGGCTGGGAGTGAAGAAGGGAGCCGAGGTGGATGGAGGAGAAGGTGAGCGGACGGACAGGAGCTGGCGCCTTCCCCGCTCCCCTCCTGCCTGCCCTGCCCCCCTTCTCCTCCCCACTGATTTCATTTACTTCACTTAATTAGCCCCCCTCCAGAGTTAAAAAGATAATGTGATAATGACAACGTGAACAGCCACAATACAGCAAAAGCACTTCCGTCTGCAGCCTCCCCAGTCCCCCGCCCCTCTGACCCCATGACCACCCCAGGCTCAGGGCAGTGGCACTGCCCAGCGCCCCACCCAACTCCCGCCCCCCCACCCCCAAAAAAAGAAACCAAGCCCTTTAACGAATTTCAATTATGAGCTTTGTAAAATCAATACAAACGACATTTTCCCCTTGTACACGGAGCGACGGACAATAGCGTCTTCCTGTTCTGCCCTCAATATCGTTGACAATTAACAGCTTCTCCCATTACGGTAGACTTAATAAAGACCTTGTCGTGTGGACATCCCCAGCACCCTCATTTACTCCCCCCCTGCTCGCTCATCCTCCCGACGAATTACTCAGAGTGGAGACGTAAAAACAGAACACCGCCCGAGAAATCGCGAAGCAGCTGTCTTCTCTCACCCCCTCTGATCCAAGTAAGAAAACAGGCAAATTACAACTTCCAAGGGTAAGATCACCCAGGCCGGCCCCACCTTCGACAGCTGGGGCCACAGAGAGGGAAAGCCACTTGCTAAGGTCACACAGCAAGTTCTTGGGAGCCGAATGTCGACTGTCTGCTCCAAAGGCTCTACAGCTCTCGGGCTCAATTCTGTGCCTTTAGGGACGGCTCCCCACAGGTACACGCAGAGTACCCGGAGAGGCTAAGTCGCTTTCCCAGTGGTGATGGAGCTGAGACAGGGACTCACGTCTTCTATCGAAGCCCAGCCCTCCAATGTGCCTCCGTCAGGTTCCAGGGGCTCAGCTCCCCCTCAGACCTAACAGGCCACCTGGGGTGCCCCCTAACTTCTTCACTAATCCCCCCCAGAATGTTCCACTCCACCCTCTCTCTTCCACACCTACCCGCTGAAGCCCATTCTCCTGCCACCGTCTCCAGGGTGTCATTTCAGCATAGCCCCGTCCAGGCCTTCATTACTACCCCCTTCAAGCTTACTCGACTGTCCCTACTTTGCGGGATGCCATTTCACAGAGTGACCTCAGGCCAGTCCCTACCCGGAAGGTGATTCGTTTTCACCACAAGTGCCAGTCCTGGTCGGTTGGTGTCACTCTCCAAAGCACCAAGACACGTCCACAATCCACGAATGATGGCTCGGGAAGGTCATGACGGCAGGTGCCATAGAGGATGCCTCTGAGCCACACTGAGCTCCCTGAGGGCACAGGCCACCTTTGACCTTCCAGCATGCCTCTGTGGCTGCTGTCATGTGTGGGGCACCTGATCCCACTATGCAACACAGCCGGAACCTGGGTGTGCCCCACCCCCGAGTTTCAGCTCTTGGCCTCAGCCCCACGCCTCTCTGGGTCTGGGCATCAGTCCTGGCCTTGGTTTCCCCTTCTGTCAAATGAAGGTTGCGGATCTGTGGCTCCCCAAGGTCCGCCTAGATCTGCCTCGCACGATTTTACATTGTGCTGTCTCCCAAGGGCAGACCGAGACAAAGGGACATTTAATTAGACGTTAATACAGGTAAGAGACAAAGGTAAGTGAGAATAAAAGGTAGCAGCTAATTAGTAATATTGTTCTGACAAGGCCTTCCCTGAGAGTTTCAATTAGGTTGCTTCTGGAAGATAGTAGCTGTGTCCAGGAGGGGAAAAAAAAAAAATCATGGGAAAGAGGCTAAGCAGTCACTTTGCCTCCCTCCTCCCCGCACCTTTGGAGACACATCCAAACAGGTCATAGGCAAAAAGATCCGACCTCCACCCCCGTGCCTACCATGTCACACGTGGGCCAACCGGGGCCCCGAGCTACCAAGTCAGAGGTCACCGGGCAAGCCTGGGCGAGCCTGAGTGACAGCTCCCACACCCTGCCTCCCGGCCCAGCACGCTGTTCTGACAGCTGAAATCTGGCCATCAGCTCTCTGCATCTGAGAATCTTAGTAAAAATGTCCTAAAGGACAAAGCGCCGTGACTATCCCTTGGCCTGGCTGCCTTTGGCTTGTGTTATCTTTTTCAATTGGCCCGAAGAAGGGGCGCCTGGGTGACTCAGTCGGTTAAGCATCTGACTCTTGGTTTCTGCTCAGGGCATGCATGATCTCATGGTTTGTGGGTTCGAGCCCCACGTCCCCCCCTGCAATAGCAGTGTGGGGCCTGCTTGGGATTTTCTCTCTCTCCCCCTCTGTCTGCCCCTCTCATCTCGCACGCGTGTTCTTGCTCGTGCTCCCTCTCTCAAAATAAGTAAATGAACTTTTAAAAATAGCATAAAATACGGGGCGCCTGCGTGGCTCAGTCGGTTGAGCGTCCGACCGGCTCAGGTCATGATCTCACAGTTTGTGAGTTCGAGCCCCGCGTCCAGCTCTGTGCTGACAGCTCGGAGCCTGGAGCCTGCTTCCCATTCTGTGTCCCCCTCTCTCTCTGCCCCTCCCCTGCTCACACTCTGTCTCTCAAAAATAAAGATTAAAAAAAATTGTTTTTAACAAAAAATAACATAAAATAAATCGAACCTAAGCAAAGCAAGCTGAACATCTGTCAAAACAGGGGACGCCCCCCAGGCTCCCCACCAGTATTTAAAAAATCAGGGGCTCGATTTGGGGGCTCTTGCTGCTGCAAGATTTCCCTCTCCCTCTTAAAGTTCCCTAAGGAGGCAGCGTTGCTTTATATCATATGCTGACAGACCCAGACCTGCGAGGATTTGACGTCCCCTTGTATGGGGAAACTGAGTCCCGGAGGGGAGGGTGTGGCCTGGGGACTGATTGGTCTGATGCCCCTGTGAGCGATGGCCGGAAGATCACAGGGCTCTGCTTCCTGAAGAGAAGATACAGGCACCTGCTTGGTTGGGACCAACCTCTCTCCACTCCTGGGCCAGCCAAAGGCGGCTACGGCCACGTAGCCGACGAGTCAGCTGCCCCAAACCCAGGCGCAGGCCCCCCTCGCATGACCAGCGCAGCCCATAGCGCCCACCCCTGGCAGGATTCCTGCCCTGCTGGGCTGGCGGCCTCCTCAAAGAAGCCTTAATGACTGTGAAATCGGCCCTGCATGGTCTGCCTCCAGACCTGGCCGACCCACCCAGGGCACAGGAGAGCCTGGCTTCCAGGCCCGTCCCTGGCCTCCCGTCGCCTCTGAGCCCCTCCTGGACCCCCGGCTTCCTCCTCACTCTTGGGACAGTGCCTCTCATGATGCCCTTGGGAGTCAGGGACACGCGGCCCGCTATCCCCGCTTCACAGGGGAGAAACGGAGTCTGGCGGGGGGAAGGAACCTGCCCCGAAGCCCCGATGGGAGGGCGATTTGGGGGGGCTTCTGGGGTCTCTGGGAGCCGAGACGTGCCCCCAGGGTGGAGGGCGGACTCACCGCGGGACTTCATCCCGACGAAGCGGTTCTCTACGATGTCGATGCGGCCCACGCCGTGCCTGCCCCTGTGGGGAGGGCGGGCTCTCAGCTGCGGGGCGCCAGAGCCACAGAGCCACATGGGGGGCTGCCCGGCACCATCGCGGGACCCAAGACTCAAAGGCCATCCGAGCCAAGTCATCTGCTGCAACCGCCCATTGCACAGGTGGGGAAACGGAGACCCCGAGGGTGGAAAGGATCGCCCGGGGTCACGCAGTTGAGTTTGCCACTTGTTACCTCCGTCCTGAGGCCTTGCTTGGCACCGGCCCTACCCCCTGCTCATCCTTCCTTCTGTCCCAGTCTCGGGTCGGACGGAGGGCTCAGAAGCTCGAACCAGGAGACCCCCCTGCCTACGGGCTGTGCCAACGGCCGCCGGCAGGACCCAGGCGCATCCCCTTTGGCCCCGAAGCCCCAGGCCGTGACCATCAGCCACAACGGCCTGGGCCAGGGCTTGCCCGACATGGTGGTCTCCCAGGAGGCCGGGAAAGGCTGCGGGCACTCACGCGACTTCATTCAGGTACATGAAGAGCTCCAGGGACGTGCGGTGGGTGGTGCCGTCTTTGACGTTGGTCACCTTCACGGGGACCCCTAGGGCAGGAGGAGAGGGCAGTGGGCCTGCGGGGCCGGAGCTCGGAGGAGCCAGTGCCTGGCACCCCGCCCTCTCCCTCCACCCGCAACGCCTTAAATGGATGTGACAGATATAGACTCCAAATGACTCCTTGAAAAGCCCTGTGCAGGTTGGGGCCTGCTGGAGGGAGAGAAGGGGCGAGAACGCCCCCCAGAATGAAAGGGAAAATGCAATAAAAACGCGCCCCCCACCCTTCCCATTCTCTCTGTCCCTTTTGCATTTAGGGGCTGTGAAATTGGAACCAGCCCTGAACTAATTGAATTTCACGCTCCACCATTGTCTTACGCCCGGGCACCTTCTGTCCCACCAGCTACCCAGGCCGCCTGGCCGAGATGCGGAGGGGCTCGGGCTCGTGCACGCACATGCGCACGCACGCACACACACACACACACACACTCACAGCCCCCTGCCACGTCTGTCAGGTGGACCCCCCGGACCCCGCACCCCAGACCTCCACAGCCACAGCCATCCGATCGCCGGGGTAAAGGGGTGCCCGCTCCAGCAGGCGAGGTGTCAGGAGGTGTCCGTGAATTCTGAGAAGTCGGAGGGAGGGGCCGCTGCTCGGGGAGGGGAGGGCAGGGCCGAGTCAAGGGGGGCAGTGGGTGGGTTCAGGGTTGACTCTGAATAGCAAGGGGGCACTTTTCTGGAGCGGTGTGAAATGAGCAATGAATGTATCAGGGGGCTAACAAGAGAGCTGTAACAGTGACAAAGAAAAGCTGTTCAAAGTTGGCGGATAATCCCCCACCCATCTGCCCAGCTCATTACCATGTAGCCAGCGACCGGGGGCCAATCAGCCTCTATAGCGGCTTTCCAGTCTTTATTAGCCGGGCGCCGCTTGGAGGGGCTTCCCTCAAGGCGCTGTCACCTCGCCATTCTTCACCCCCATTTCCAGGGGTTTTATAACTTGGTTGTAAATTGCTATTAAATGTAAGTCTGCCCAATAATGAACCTTAAGCCCCTCTCGCCACTGCCCGCCTCTCCCCTCTCCCTTTCTCTCCCTCCCGGTCCTATTATGGCCTTCGCAGGGGCCTTGGATGGGGGCCTGCCCCAGAGAGGAGCTAACATTGTCGATGCTGCTGCCGGAGAAAACCTCTTAGCCTTTAAAATAGTTAATAATTAGATTAAAACTTCAAATAAATTAACTAGAGAGCGAATGGGAGTAGTCGGGGACAGCTCCTCCCGTCTGTTTTTTTGTTTTGTTTTGTTTTTTTTCCAGACGGTTCCCCAAATCATTAAAATGGATCACGTTTCTTCTCCAGCTCAGCCCTTGGGGCTGCCCTATTTCTGGAAGAAAGGCTGCCAGAGCCTTGTGTCCGGGACCCCGCTGCCGCCTGCCCGCCCGCCTCCCACCCTCTCCCAGGCTCCCCGGCGGAAACTGCCGGAGGTGTTGCCTGGGTCCCCTCCTGCCACCTTCTTCGAGATGGTGCCCGGAGATGCCCCATGCCTGCGGACCAGACCTGGGTCAGACAGAATGGGCACTTAGGGCTTCAGCTACCTGCGGGGGCGTCAGACCATGGGCCCTTTGGTTCCCAAGTGGCATGAAATTCAAGCGTTTGAATGGATGCGGGGGGGGGGGGGCAATGAAGACGCCCGCTGGCTTGGCCAGGTTCCTGGGAAAGGCCAGGAGAGGCAGATGATCCGCGTACTAACAGCCTCTATTTCCCACTGTCTCGCTCCACACACCATACTCAGCACCTACGAGCATCATTTCATGGCCTGTTTTATAGGAAAGTGAGCCCGAGGCCCAGAGGGGTGAAGTTGGCTGTCAAGGTCACACCAGCATGAGTGAGGCACAGATCTGAACTCCCACCTCCCCTTCCCCATCCTAGGTCTCTGAGGTGCCCTGGGAGGGACCATGTCCCTCTCCCTCCGCTCTGTTCTAGCCCAGGGAGTGGCCTTGTGGATGGACTGCCCGGCCTCCTTGTCCAGACTCAGGATGCCCCCCCCCCCCCCACCTTGCTGGATCCTCTAGCTCCTGCCTAGCACCACCTCCAGGAAGCCTCCCCGATTTCTACAGCTGCCTGGGCAGGTCCTCTCCTTGGGTGCCCTGAGCCCTCACTCTGAGCCTGGTCCCGCCCTTCTCATTACCAGGCTCACCATGCCTTCCCGTCTGTCCTCTATGGCAAGAGGTGTGCCTGGTGCCAGGCTCGAGACTGGGCACTCAGGCCGGGCCAGCAAACATGTCTTGCTGCTAGCAGTGAAGCTAGGGAGATCAGGACACCCACCCACGGCCAAAGCGAACAAGAGTGGTGGCAGCTTTGAGTCTGGGCTAGGGGGTGTGGACAGCATCGAGCCTAGGACTAGCGGAGGCTTTAGCTGTGGGGTCAGAGGGGCCCCCCGAGGCTGGCTCTCTAAGACCCACCATTTACTGAGCACCTCTTTGGTGCCGGAACCCTGTAGCAGACACGTCCCTTTCAGACCTCATTCCATGCCATGAAAATGCCAGGCGGCGGATGCTTTTATCACCGGTTTACAGAAGGGGACACTGAGGCCCAGGATAGCTGAATGACTGCCCCAAGTCCCAAAGCAGCTGGCAAATGACTGCCTGGGGACTGGAATGCTGTCACGTCAGAGCTGGTGCCCGTGAGCCCATGTGATGGGCCACTGAGGGTGCTTTTCTCTGAAGCCTGGGGGGCTTCCGTGGACCATGCCATCTGGGGAAGCGGGGGTTGGGAAACCTGAATTCTGGCTTCCGGGAACACAGGAGGGATGGAGAGGGCTCGTGCCCAGGCCTGGGCACAGGGGAAAGGAGCCAGGACCCCAGGGCCCCAAGAGCTCACCCCCTCGGGTCCCAACAGGCAGGCACCTACCTTTCTTGAACTCGATCTCAAGGATGTCAGGGCTGTTGGGGGCTTTGGCGGGGTCCTGGGTCTTTGTGTAGAGGCCTGGAGGTGCTTGGTTCTGATAAAAGACAGAAAGAGGTTGGAGGCCGGGGTGCCCAGAGCCAAGCTGTGCCCTGCCAGTCCCTGCACCCACCTCCCGCAGAGATCTGCACCCCTTCTCCGGAACTAGGGGGCTACGGCCCTTGCCACCGCCTGGCACGGACCCATGGTCCTCCCAGCCCCCCAGCCAGGAGCCGGCCTCCCCCCTGCACCCCCCCACTTGCCAGGGGCCTGGGAAACAAAGGGCTCAAGAAATCAGACAATTTTTCCCCTCAACTTGATCTCATCTTTTTCTTCGACGCCCCCACAGCTGGAGGTAGAATAGAATAGAATAGCAGCAGAGGAACAAGTCAGGCAAGAAAAGTGTGACTTTGGAGGAGCGAGGCGGGCGGGCGGGTGGCAGCGGGCTTCCCGGGAGCGGGCGCTCGCTCTCGCAGGCGCCGGGAATTGGGGTTTATTCTGCACTGACCGCAAAGCTAATGACTACGCGTGACCCCAGCAGGTGCTCCGGCAGGCCGAGCCGTCCCCGGGGTCCCCGAGGTTAATACTCACAGGGAGAAAAGAGAAGAGTAAAGCAGAAACCCATTTGAAAGCACATCAACCTTTATGTATATTTCTCCTTGGGCGTGTTGGAAAATGGGCCTCTCGTCTTGATCCAGCAGCAGAGGGACCGTTGACTGCCTGGGGCTCCCGAGGCCCTGGCTACCCGCCCCCCCCCCCCCACATACTCCCCGCCGGCCCAGGATCCTTGCCACTGAGGGGAGGGGGGCCTGCCTCTCAGCTTGACTGCTCTAGTCTCTTCTGTGGGCACCCCGGACCTAGCAGTTTCCACCTGGGACACCTTGGGACACATAGTTCCTTAAATCTTTGCTTTCAGAACGCTGCAGACATTCACGGGTCTCTTTCCACCTGCAGTTTCTTTCAGGTTCCCAGCAGCCCCCTTTGGTAAGGTCAAGTGCTATCATCCTATCTACAGATGAAGAAATAGAGGCTGAGCAGGGGGCGGGGGGTGGGCCATGGCTGCAACTAGGTTCTGTGCAAGCCTGAACCCTGCCCGGGACAGGGAACCCCGAGACTGGCCACAGACACGAGCTGGGTTTTAGACTGGTGGGAAATACCCTCAGCCAGGGGTCAGGATCTCCAGCCCGGGGGTGGGGGTGGGGGGGGGGGGAGGCTTGGGCAAGTTGCTTTGCTTCCTTGGGCCTGTTTCCCTCACCTGCAAAATGGGGAAACGATCCCTGCCCTTGACCATCTTCCACCATAAGCACACAGGGTGGTTTTTGTAATTTTTACTGGGCGTGCACATCACCCAAGAAAATGGCAGGGAGGTCGGGTGCAAATTGTGACCTGCCCTGCAGGGGGGGTTATGGCAGCTGGAACAGACCCCCGGTTGGCGTCTGCCTCCGGGAAGAGCCTGTCCAGGAGAGGTGGGCCGGCAGAGGTGCCTTGGGCCCCCTCACCTGTGGTCGCTTTGCTTCTTGGCTGTATGCCCAAGTGACCAGCCATCCTGGCTCCCGCCCGCCTAGGCACCCCTCAGTCCTGGGCAAGGGGGATGCTTGGGCTTCTAGCTCCACCTCTGAGCTCACACAGGGGTCTGCAGTGGACCCCTCACCTCCAGATTGCTGCACGACCTGGGCCCCGCTGTATCCCTTCATCTGTTTCCATCTGTGGGGTGGGAATAAGCCTCCAGAGCTGACCTCAAAGACAGACTCAGGGCAGAAGAGGGTCCTTCAGGACCTGATGCCTCCACGGCAGAGATGGAAAACCAAGGCCAAAGAAGTGGCTTGACCCAATCATACTGCCTGCCCCCCCCCACCCCGGTGTAGACTCTAGACTCCCTGTTCAGTGCTCTTCCCATCACCCCCTGCCGTTCCCCAGCTGGTTTCGAAACCGAAGGGCTGAGAAACAGCGCGAGGGATTGGGCCAGAGACAGCCACCATCGTGCACGGTGGGGACAGGCTTCGCGTGGTTTCAGAGAAATGCCCAGCTCCCCAGGCACCGCTGGGTCCTGCCGACCACCGCATTCCTTGGGCACAGGCAGGCCTGATGACAAACCGTCCTTGGCCAAAAGGCAAAGTGGAGAGCAGGGCTTGGACCTCTGGGTGTCCCCCCTGACTCCGCAGCCCCTTTCCCCACAGCCCAGGATGAACTCAAAGCGGGGTGCCAGCGCTGAGGGTCCCCGGTCCCGCACCCACGGCTCCTTCCTCCCACCCCACCCCCCCCCACCCCAGCGCTGCCTGACCTCCAGCCGCGCTTCTCTGCGAAGCTGGGAACGGAGGACGAGATGGCCTGTACTTGGGAGGACAGAGGAGGCAGGCAGAGCCGCTCGGCCAGCGACCCACACTCCGCGGTGGACGTCGGATGCAGCTGTCCTGCCGGTTTCCGACACCCTGACAGCGCCGATTAAATAAAATAACTAAATAGAAATCAAGTGACATTTGCTTTGCATTCCGAGGTGGCTGGGCGCCTGCCTTCTTTTTTACTCTCCCTCCTAAAAGCCCAGTTCAAATGACAAATAGTTTGTTGCCGAGTATCAATACCATCTATTTATTCCTCCCAGCGGGAGGGCTCACTTCCAATGTCATCTGGGGGGGGGGGCTGGGGGGAGGGAAGAGAGTGAAGAAAAAAAAAGAGAGAGAGTGGGGGGTGGGGTGGGGGGAGAGGCCGAAAGAAAGCATGAAACAGGGCCGAGAAGGAGAAATTGGAAGCAAATGGCCCATGAACTAAACCATGATGTAGAGGCATGATCGATGCTGAAAATGGTTTATTCATCCATCAGATATGGCGGGCCGGCGACTGAATGAACTCTTTCACTGTGTGCCGTATGAAGTTAAAGCAAGTAAATTTCTATCTTTCTTCGCATTAGCTGCCTCATTGCCCTTCAATCAGCCCTCACGGAGGCAGAAAATGGCTCCGCCATCTGCCTTCAGACCCTCCCTTCGGCAGGTCTTGGGGCTTTTTTTGGAGAGGGGGCGGGGGGCCCCCGTTCCCTTAAGCTGTCTCCCCATCTCCTCCCAAGGGGGCCAGGGCTGCCGGTGGGGCGGGGGGGCGGGGTGGAGGCTGGCACCATGCACAGGGGATCTAGAGATGCAAGGGGGGGGGTCCTGGGGTTTAGGCTGGGGGAGCCCCCCCACCCCTGCCACCAAGCTGGGCAGGCCCCGGAGAGCCGGACCGTGGGGTCCTCAGCCTTACCCCACACTGCTCAGCGGGAATGATGTTTCCTCTCACTCATACCCAGCCCAGCCTTCCCTGCCCGATGAGAGGGGTCCTGCGAGGATCTCGGCCCCTTTATCCCCCAAAGAATCTTTGTGTAAGGAGGGGGGGGGGCCAAGGAGCCCGGCGCTAAGATCGAGGTGTCGTCGCCCTGTGCTAGGGACAGGCCAAGGGACAGGCCAAGAGCCGCAGAAGGGAAGGGCTGGCTGGGGCCTCCCACTGTGTGCATGAGGAATCAAAGGCTCAGAGAGGTTGGGTCACTTGCCCGAGGCGGCACAGCACCAAGTGGCAGAGCCAGGATTCAGAGCCCGGTTTCTTAGCTCCGGGCCTGAGGCCCCAGCCTTCCCAACTTGAGCGGGTGGCAGAATTCCTACAAAGACACTCTTTGGCCCTTACGCATCCATCCACCGTCCTCGTTGGACAGGAGGCCTGAGGGGGAGGGTCTGCCCAGGGTCACACAGCCATCTGCACCCCCAGCACTGCCCAAGGGGCACTTTCCCCTCTGGCCTTGGCTCTGCTCCCCGCGCCCCCCAGCCGCCCCTTGGTGGGTGAGAGTGCCACAGGATGTTTGGAAAGGGGTCGGGGTCACAGCCTGCCTCTGCACAGCTCTGCCTCTGCCAGGCTCAGCCTCCCCCGCCCCCCTTGGCGCTGACTGACTGGCTAATTAGGGGTGGCTGGCCTGAGTGTCACGGGGTCAGCAGAGCATGAACTGGAAAAACCTGTGGCCAGCAGGCAGCAGCCCCATGGGGCCATCAGCCCCCAGGGGGCATGGGTGCGGGCTCTCTTGAGTGACACATTGGGCAGGGCTGAGTGTGGGTGGGGGCGGGCAATGGGGGAACCACGGAGGCAGGAGGGCCAGCTCCTGAGATGGGGTGCCCTAGCAAGGCAGTGGGGTGGGGGGAGCCACTTAACTTTGGGCCTTGGTTTCTCCCTTTCCTCTCCCGTAAAATGAGGACTGGCTTATGGCTAGGAGCCAAGGAAAGGAATCCAAGAAGAAGCTAAACCTGGGCCTGGCCCCAGAAATGGTCACTGGGAGCTGTGACAATATCACCCACGCTGCCGGAGAGGCCTGGTCCCTCCGGGGGGGCCCCCCCCAGGACTCCCGGCAGGGGCTCCAGCTCCCCGACCCTCACCGGCACCACCAGGGCACGCCCCCCCCTCCAGCTGGCCTTCTTGGATCCCCCAGACCCCACTGCCCAAGCACCCCCACCCCACACAGCACATTTCTCCCCTAACGTCAGCCACCCAGCAGCTCACCCCACCCCCAAACCAGCCGCCCTGGTGTGGGGCTGGGCCAGGGAATGGAGACACATTCCCTCAGGGACAAAGAGATTTTTCTCTTCCCAGGATAGATTTCGTCCGGGTCCCCCCCCCCCTCACCCCCCACCCCCCCCCCGCGCCCCAGCCTCCATCTCCCACGGTGGCAGGGGGAGATACAAAGGGAAACCCCCCAGGGAGAGAAATCCTAAACTTCAAACAGGGCTGAGGCCCAGCCTGGCCAGCCTGGGAGGCTGGGGACCCGGGATCAGGGCGGCCTGCCTCGGGCTGCCGTGGAAGCAGAAAACGCAGACAAATGGGTCCTGAGGCTCTAATCTGTACCACCCCCCACCCCACTGCAGCACTAGCGGCCTGAGAGCTGGTGGGCACAGCCTGGGCCCTCCTACAAGTGTCTCATCTGCCTAATTGCTTCTTTATTGTCTTACAATCACACACTCTCTCCATGCTGTCCTGAAATATTTCCTTCCCCTATTCATCTCGGGCGGCAATTAGAAAAAGAGAGCCAGGGAGTGGGGGGGGGGGGGGGTGTCTCAAAACGCAGCAGCATGGAGTGGGGAGGCGGCGAGGGGAGGTGGGGGGTGGTGGGGAGGATCTGGACGCAGGCAGGGCTCGGCCCCAGGCCCACACCCGGCCCCCGTGAAATTTCAAATTAGGCTACAATCACATCAGACAGCATCGGGCCAGAGCAGGCAGCCCGTTCACAGGAAACGGGGTGGGGGGGATTACCTTGGGGTTCTCCAGGATTCCAGCCTCGTAGCTGCAGGGGGAGAGGGAAGACAGGGGATCAGGTGGGGAGGGGCAGGGAGACGCCCCCCGCCCCCACCATGCCCAACACAAGTCTGCCCTGCCTTTCTTTCTCTGCCAAAGCAACCGCTGCCAGCCCCGCCTGGAACATTCTGAGCCCACCATAGTTGGCTGTGGGAACTGCAGGTTGTAGAAAAGACCCTGGGACATTTCCCTCAATCTTCTGGGGGGGCACGGCCCCAGGGCTTCCCATCTTGCGGGGGGGGGGCGCTTCAGACATGCTATTCTCTCTGCTTGACACACTGCGTGCACCTCGGCCGGTCCAGTCCGTTCTCATCCTTGAAGTTTGAATGTCAAATGTCACTTCCTCCGAGAAGCCTTCCGGATACCCCAGCGGAGGCCGGGTGCCTATCATCCATCTACCCCCAGAGGGCTGTGCAATGAGCTACAAGTGGGTCGGTCCACGCATGCGGTCACCGTGACATCTGCCCTGCGCAGGCAGGTGCTCCCTGACACGGGGCGGGGCAGCGGACAGGCGAGGGACGTCTTCCTTACCTGATGTGCATAAGGTTCTCGTCCATGCTCCACGGGTTCTTGGGGGTGACCGGGATGGGGATTCCGTGTTGCTGCAGGTAAGAAGTAACACGGGGGCGGGAGTGAGGCAGCGTGAAGGAGGCCTGAGGGGCAGGCCCGGCTGCCTTGGTTTTCTTTCCAGGCTTCAGACACACTGGTCACCACGCAGTCAAGGCCAGGGCCCCGCTCTAGTGACCCTCCCCTCCTCCAGGCTGCACGGAGAGTGAGGGCCCTGTGGCTGGACGCGCCCGTGCAGAGACCGCAAGATGGTGTCTGCGACGTTGTGGAGTGGATACTGACCTTGGAGGTTCCTTCCAGAAGATTCTGAGCATTAGAATGGGTCCCCGACCCTCTGGCGGGAGGGGGGGGGCTGGAAGGGTCCAAACTCCCACCGCGGAAGCCATCTGTGCCCGCGTGGTACTTTCTGTGCCCCAAGCAAAGGGCTTCTAGCCCACGGCACTTGTTTACGATACGGGCCTGGCACTTTCTGGGAGGCACCCCTCTCCCCCTGCCTGGCGCAACGGCCACACCCATCACTCTGTAACCCTGCAAAGAACAGCCTGGGCCGATCCGCACCCTCTCCATCCTCCTCTCTTGGTTCCAATCGTGTTTTGCTTCCCAAATGGTTCCATCCGTCGTGCAAGGAGAAAACTCATCCCACCCGAGACCCTGGGTCTGAAAGGCTGTTGGTGATCTCACTTTGAAGGCCCTTTCCGAATAAGGAGGAGGCTGACCCCCTTAGCTACCCCACGCTGCCCTGGGTGGATACTCGGCCAGAATCTAGCACACACACGTTACTGGGCAGAGGCAGCTGAGGGGCCCAGCCAGGCCCCTTTAAGGCAGTGACACCTGACGCTTTGCCTCCAAGCCCCCTTTCGGCACCTTGCCCTCTGTGGTCCTAGACCTAGCCAACCCCAGCCCCGTAGCCCCCACCAGCACCACTCTGCCTCTCCTGGTAGGGCCACCCTGAGCCACACTTATTCCCACGACTGTAAGATTCCAGCCTCCTCCAGGGAGCCCCTGGGTTTCCTTCAGCCCCACCTTAAAATTTCAAGGTAAATGAAGCTAAAAGCCCTCTAAGTTGTTTTTCTCGAGCTTTACCAGGGGAACGTTTCTGTAAGTCCGTATCTACTCGAGAATTTGTGGGCAAACAGAACACCCCATTTAGAGGGCTGCTCAGCGTTGGGGGGCCGCCTGTCTCCCCGCCAGGTTGCCAAGAGTCAAATGCATGTGCTGGCCTTACGCTCCCTCCAGGTAGAGTGGGCCAGCTGTGGGGACCGGGACCCTGTGCGGGAGCTGGCATCCCTGGGGCTGGGGGCGGAGAAAGCCAGCAGATGGGTTCCCTGCAGCCCGTTTGGGGGGATGGTTTGGAAACACTTTTGCCTTCTTTCCCACTGGGGCTCCTTGGTTGTGGTCGGAGCAAGGAGACGAGAGAGGGAAGGCAGGATGGGCAGCCCCTCCAAAGAGATTTTTGTCTCCCCTCCCCTCTCTGTCCTGAGGCTCCCCGCCCCCACCCCGCCCGCAAAGAAATTCTCACTGCAACTGAGACAAAAAAAAACCCTCGTCAACATGTATTGCAGCAACTGCCCTGCTTTGTAGCCCCCCCTGGCTTGTCCGCTGGCTTTTTAAAAGAAACTAATTAGGGTGACAATGCTGAGGACGGGTGGTTCTGAGTGTTTTCCCCCTTGGACGATGGCTTGGGGGGGCTGGATGGAAAATGCAGGCAACACATGTTTGTGGGTCTCCTACCCCACCTTTTGGCCTTGGTAACTTACGGGTCTTGAAAGCAGGGGTTTTCAAAGCCCCATTGATTTTTTGTCTCAGCTGAATCAGCTGCCTGGCTCTGAATTTTGGACAAAGCCTGGTTGCTGTTCAGTGATTCTGGTCATTTCCTGGGTGCAGAAACACGGCCTCCCTCCCAGAATGCGCTCAGACTCCCTGGAGCTCAATGCAGATACTGGCCGCCCGTGGAGGGGCCGGGGGAGGAGAACCCAAGGCCTGGGGCCCCAGACTTGCCTGTTCTTCACCCCCCTCCCCCCCCCCCCCCCCCCCGCCATGCTCTCCTATCCAAAGGTTATTGGGGACAGAAGCTCAGTGAAGTGACTTCTCCCCCAAAACCTGGGAAGGAAATTCATCTTTGCCGGGAAAACCAGGAGCCGGTTTTGTGTGGGGCTTAATGGAAACGAAGGGCCACGAGTGGGGTTGCCCTGGCCCTCTCTTGAACCAGGACGGCAGTCGTGAGAATGTAGTTCGGGGTGGGGGTTCCAATTCATTATTCTTAAAGATGAAACGTGTTCCATATTCAGGATCAAGGAGACGAAGGGCTGGGGGGGGGGGGGCGGGGGAGGCCCTGTCAACCCGGTTCTCTTAATAGCTCTGCTATTTGACAATTTGTTTGGCAACATATGGGCTTCCTCTCGTAAACTCCCCTCTTAATAATAAAACAACAGATGGCCCAGGAGATCTTTCCTCCAAGCCCTCCAGGTCTTAATGGGATGCTGGCGGCAGGGGCAGGGCCGCGTCCCCGCCGGGTCCCCTACCACGCGGCACCTTGGCTGCGGTGAGGGCTCACAGCCAGCCCTGGTGACTGCTATTTAAAACCTGAGCAATTTTCTGGCGTGTGCAACGAGTCGCTTTCTCCCTCCCCCGCCCCTCCAGTCTGATTGATTGAGGCTGTTTGTCAAGAGCTGCCATTGAGTCGCTAAAAAGAAAGGTGCCCTGGGGAGCGGCTAAGGATCTTGATGCAAAACTTCTAATATGTTTTATTGCAACTTGTACTTCAAAAGGGCTGGCTCGACACAAGCCTTTGTCTGCCACTGCCCCTCAGCGTGCCTACCTGTTCCCTGCAAAGCGCCGGGGACCATTAGCAGCCAGGTAACGGAGGGCCAAAGAACACCTCACTCACACCTCCCACGGAGGGGGAGGCACGGGGTGCCTGTCACCCTCTGACCTGGCGGACTGGAGACTTTCCGTGGAGATGCCCAGCCCAGGTAGTGACCACAGCGCCCGCCGTGGGGCCGGCCCAGGGGACAGGTGCCACAGGGCGGGGGGAGGCAGCTGGGACAGAGATTCGGTACCCCCCCCCCCCCCAGGATAATGATCAGCCTTAGCCTTGTATTGCTGGTCCAGCCCCTTGGAAGGGATATGCCCGGAGGGCCAGGGCTGGGGTGATGGGGCAGGGGGGACTCAGCCATACCTTCGCATACTCCATCAGGTCATTGCGGCCCTGGAACCGGTTGTAGAACTCAGGCATCCGCCAGGGAGCGATGACCTGGGCATGGGGACAAGGAGTCAGATGTGGGAGAGCCCAGATGCTGGCTTCTTCTGGCCCTGGGGCCACAGAGCTGGCCTCTCTGTTAAGGGGCCCAAGACTCCAACGGTCACCTGGGTGAGGAGTCCCCCACTGCATCCTCCCCAGAGAGAATACACTCCGTGTGGGGTGGCCAGTGGTACCCCATTAGGCACGGGGAGGACAGGACCTGCTATACTGGAGGGGGGGGCATGCTTTGTAGAGGCCCGAGCTCCACGGCAGGATGGCCCTGTGGCCCCCAGCTGGGTTCCCTGGCTTTCCGGGCATCCGTCTCTCTGAGACTTGAGGGTTTGAACCAGACAGGCCTCGGGTTTCCTACTAGGACCCCCGGTCAGAGGGCTAGCAACCCCCGACCCCTGCCTGGGGTGGGGATGGGGGGCGGTCCACACCACTGCAGAAGCCCTGCAGGGCTCAGAGACAAGGCATGGTGCTCTCAACCCATTTCTCTTGTTCTCCTGCCTTCTGCATGCCGGAGCTGCGCTGGGTGGGGAAGGGAGAGGAGTCACAGCCTGACTGAGGGGACTGAGCTCATTTCACGGGGGGCCCCATCAGCCTGGGGGTGTAAGGGTCAGGCCCCCAAGAAGAGCCCCCACCCAGCCCTGGAGCCAGCCAGGCCCCTGCCTCTGATGGCAAGCTGCCCCTGGCACAGGCTCGGCCATGGGGGACACCCTCTGGTCTCATCTCATCTCAGCTTTGGCCCCTGCCCTCAGCCCCATCCCAGCCCCTCGGCTCGGCCTCTGCAGACAGAGATCCAGAAACCAGACACCTTGCCCTCCTCCCCCAAACTGCTGTGGGAACCCAGGGAGGCGGGGGGGTCAAGAGAAAGCCCCCATGGCCACTGGCCTGCGACAAGCTAGCAAGCAGCCACTGCTGAGGGCTTCTTAGCTGCCCAGTGTTTGGGGACCATTAGAGCTTACCTCCAGGTCACTCCCACCCAGCAAGCAGCTGCTGGCTGGTTAAAGGGACAGAGAAAGATGTTCTACTTTAAAAAAGGGACACCTGGGTGGCTCAGTCGGTTACGTGTCCGACTTCGCCTCAGGTCATGATCTTGCGACTCGTGAATTCGAGCCTCACGACAGGTTCCGTGCTGGCAGCTCGGAGCCTGGAGCCTGCTTTGGATTCTGTGTGTGTCTCTCTCTCTGCCCCTCCCCCACTCATGTTCTTTCTATCAAAAATAAGCATTAAAAAAATTTTTTTTTAAATAAACAAATAAGGAAACCTCTTAGGGCTCCTTCAGTGCTCAGGAGGAGAGACATCTTCTGCAGCTTTAGCCTGAAGGGACCTCGAAAGAGCTCAGACCTAGGCCTGTCCTGCCCAGTCCGGCAGCCAGGAGCCACGTGTGGCCACCGAGACCCGAAACGTGGCCGGTCCTGACTGGGATGTGCTGCCACCGCAAAGCACAAGGAGCTTGAAGACTCAGAACGGAAAACATCTCATGAGTAATGTGTTCACATCGATGGCAGGTTAAATGACACCACTGGGGTACACAGGGTTCAGGACATACGTGCAGTACATATTATTACAATGAGGTCACCCGTCGCTTTTTATCTTGTGTTTTTTTATCGGTTTGTTTTGATGCGGCTGCTAGAAAAACGTAAATTACCCATAGGGCTCCCATTGGTGGCACATTACAGCTCTGTGGCCCAGCCTTGTCTACTCATTGTATGCCTGGAGCCTGGCCCAGGGTCTGATCTGAGTAAATACAGAAGGAAGGAAGGAAGGAAGGAAGGAAGGAAGGAAGGAAGGAAGGAAGGAAGGAAGGAAGGAGAGAGGGAGGGAGGGAAGGGAGGGAGGGAGGGAGGGAGGGAGGGAGGAAGGAAGGAAAGAAGGAAGGAAGGAAGGAAAGAAGGAGAGAGGGAGGGAGGGAAGGAAGGGAGGGAGGGAGGGAGGGAGGAAGGAAGGAAAGAAGGAGAGAGGGAGGGAGGGAGGGAAGGAAGGAAGGAAGGGAGGGAGGAAGGAACGGAGGGAGGAAGGAAGGAAGGGAAGGAGGAAAGAAGGAAGGAAGAGAAGGAGGAAAGAAGGAAGGAAGGAAGGGAGGGAGGAAGGAAGGAAGGAAGGGAAGGAGGAAAGGAGGAAGGAAGGAAGGAAGGAAGGAAGGAAGGAAGGAAGGAAGGAAGGAGAGAGAGGCAGGGAAGGAAGGGAGCAACGGAGGGAGGGAGGGAGGGAGGAAGGAAGGGAAGGAGGAAGAAAGGAAGGAAGGAAGGAAGGAAGGAAGGAAGGAAGGAAGGAAGGGAAGGAGGAAGGAAGGAAGGAAGGAAGGAAGGAAGGAAGGAAGGAAGGAAGGAAGGAAGGGAAGGAGGAAGGAAGGAAGGAAGGAAGGAAGGAAGGAAGGAAGGAAGGAAGGAAGAGAGGGAGGGAGGAAGGGAACAGATAAGATAGATGGACACAGGCCCAGGCCCCAGGCCAGCCTGGGGGGGGACAGAGGCAGCAGTGGCCGACACACAGCCCTGATGTGTGCTCTCATGCCTGGGTGAC
Source organism: Acinonyx jubatus (assembly GCF_027475565.1). Taxonomy (NCBI): domain Eukaryota; kingdom Metazoa; phylum Chordata; class Mammalia; order Carnivora; family Felidae; genus Acinonyx; species Acinonyx jubatus. The sequence goes on from NC_069391.1 coordinate 5,785,742, forward strand.
AGGCCACGGGCAGGGGCGGTTGATTCCCCAGATCCTGGTGATTTCCAACCAGGAAAGGATCCAGGATGCAGGGGGTCAGGGCTCAGGCAGCCGGAGCAGAGCCAGAGCCTTAGCTGGGTGGCCCCGACCCTGGGTGTGCTATGAGCTCCTAGAAACAGGTCAACATTGTCCCAGAACTGTTCCAGCCTGGAACAGAGAAGCCGGACCCGGGAGCACCAAGGACCCTGGCCAAAGGGCGGCTATGTCTTTCTGTCCAGTGCTCTGACCTACCCAGGCCCCTGGGCGGCGCCTTCCAGGAGGACTAATGGTCAGAGAGGGTGCTGTGGCCTCTCAGCTGGCGTGAGCACAGCGTCTCTCCCGAGCAAGAAGGGAACCACCCACCTGGAGACTCAGGGGCACTCTGTCCCTGTCCGTGGAACCTCCCAGAACTTCACACCCTGCCCTCCCCCGCCGGTGACATTAGCCCCCAGCACCCACCTTCGGGGGAGGAACAACATCTTACCTTAATCTGAGGGGCCAGTGAGTAGCAGGTGAGCTCAAACCGGACCTGGTCATTTCCCTGAAACACGGAACGGGGGGGATCACCGGGAGCCACAGGACAGGGGCTGGGGGCAGGGACGGCACCGTGTGACGGCCGACAACCTGCCTGAGGGCTGCTCAGGGCAGGCCCACCTCCAACCCCGAGATCTTCTGAGGTGGGGACTGTTACGAGCCTCCTTCCTGGAGAGGAAGCCCCTGCCCCTGCCCTTCAGGTGGAGTCAAGATTAGAATCCAGGACTCCGAGTACACAGCCAAGCGGTGTGGGTGTGGGGCGTGTGGCCCGACAGGGGTACACCTGTCTGGGAACACGGTAGGGCGAGCACACGTGTCATCATGTCTGTGCACACTTCAGGGGGTGCACACATGTGTGAGGCGGGGGGTCTAGCCCCGCCGAGATCCCCGTCCTCCTCTAGGGAGCCCCCAGCTGTCCACACCTCAGCCTTCTTCCCCCCACCTGGCCCCATCTAACCCCCACCCAGAGATCCAGCCCAGGGCTGGGGCTCCGTGGTCCTTTGACGACTCATATCCATCCAGTTGGGAATCCCGTCTCCTCTCTGAGCCTCAGTTTCCCCATCTATAAATTGCCGGGGGGGGGGGGCAGGGAATGGGTGCAACCAGGTGACCCGAGGGCTCTTTGCTCCTCGGTTCCTCTCTGAACAGACAGGGACCTGAGGTCCACAGAGAAGGAACTAGTTCAAGGGCACTGAGCCCACCTCCCTGGGAGGGTTGCCCTGCCTCTCCGCGCCTGCGTAAAATAAAGACTCCTCTGACACCCCAGGGCGCTGACGACGGGGAGGAGGAAGAGAAGGCTGCAGACACAATGGTTGCCAGCGTCCTGCCTGCTTCCCGTCAGCTCGGCGCCCAGAGGGGGACTTAAGCTGTGGAAATAACAGAGGGGCCTTTCGCCTACTGTGAAAACTGCACGGGCCCAGCCAGGCAGCGGCGGGAATAACATGTTATTTTCCAGAGAGTTGTCAGGCGGCGTGGAAATACAGGCTGCAGCCCCTCTCTGCGGAGCCAGGAGCCGAGGGGCCGAGGCCGTCCCTCTCTGGTGCCTCCCAGGCCCATCCGGCTCCCCGCCCGCCAGCCAAGCCCCGTAGCGAGCACCTACTATGTGCTCGCGGCCACAGGGGAAAGCTGCCTGGGGCCAGGGGGATAGTTAACCCAGCTTTGCTGACAAGGCTCAGAGAAGTGATGCCACTTGCCCAGGGCCGCGCAGCCGACAGACAACGTTTCTGTCCCAACAGCTCACAGGCCAGCGACCGGTCCGAGCTCCGGACTTAAACCCGTTGAATCCTTACAGCCGAGATAGGTTCCGGGATCGTCCCTGCCTGACAGATGGGGAAACCGAGGCACAGGTGGCACGCCTGCCCAAGGACCCGTGGCGGGCACAGCTCCCGGGGCAAAGGCAGCCGATGAAGAAGCAGGCTCGGTTCAGATCTGCGAAGCCCACGAAGCCCACGGTATGGCGTCTCCTGGTGATTTCCCCACCCCCCCACCGCGGCTTCACGTTTCCCCAGTACAATGGCCACTTGTGCCTCCTCGGACAGGCACATCCGGGCTGGTGTCTGCCTGTCCAGACCCACGTGGGGACACCCATCTGTTCCACAGTCGGAGACCCTCTCAGAAGCCAGACGGGCCCCCTTGCTTCAAACTCTGTCCCAGGTTAAGACTACAGTTGGTCTAAGTCCTTCCTCCCCCTGGAACCCCAGGACCCTCGGCACCAGGGCGGCCCTGAGGGCAGGAGGGGGGGGGTGTAGCCATGTGTGTCCACGCGCTGATACACGTGCAGGTGTGCGTAAGTGTGGGTGCAGCGCCCACGGGGCCCGGAGGGGCTGGGGGAGGGGGGTCCGCCCATCTGTTCCTCGGCTAACCATACAGATGGCGCCATTTACAGACCTGCTCCCCGTACCCCTGCCTGGGTCTGGCTCATATTTCCAGGCCCTTCTTCCAAAACTGGAGGGGTGAGGGGGGTGCCGGAAGGGCCACCCCGGCTTCTGTGCAGCTCTCTGCTAGAGAGGGATCAGGGCAGGGCGTGGAGGGGGGACCCCAGGTCCAGCTCAGTACCAGGTGCCGCCCAGCTGCCTCCCTCCCGCCTCCAGGCCTTCGCAAGGGCTGTTCCAGCCTGGGATGCCCTTCCCCGCGGCATCCCTGGCTAACTCTTGCTCCCGCCCTGTTCCAGCCCCTGCTGGGTTAGGGCTCCTAAGTCCCGAGCGCCTCCTGTACCAGCGTCCTCGTGCGTGGAGGAGGGCCCGTGCTGGATCAGTATTCAGGGAGTGAATGGACACACGCGGGAAGGTGACATCTATCCGGGAGGCTGGAACGAGTTTCCTCCATCCGCAACTCAGGAGCCAACAGCTGGGAGAGGCCAGCAGCTGGGTGTTCCAAATGGCCACAGCCTCAGGACTGGCCACGCTGGGATCTCCCCTACATCTGCAGGGGGGGCGGGGCTGCAGCTTATACCCCAGCTCTCTGTTTACCGTGAACCCCTGCAGAAAACTCCACCGAGCGTCCTTCTGGCACCTGTCTTTGGGTGGCCGGCCACACCCCACGGGGCCCAGGTGCCTCCATCTGGGGCCACAAGCCTCCCTCGCTTGCCCGCAAAGTCCACCTCCTGATCGCTGGTGCCCACCGCAGGTCGCCGGCCCCTGTCCCCGCTCCTTCCTGCCTCAAAAACTTGGCATTTCTCTGGACCCAGCCCCAAGCCTTCCTGGCTCTCTCTACTCACACCTCTCGGGGCTAGGAAATTGTCTTCAGAGACTTTGGGGGGCTTCCTCAGGTTCTGCAGATAAGGGGAAACTAAGGCACAGGAGTATGCCTCGCCCATCAACCCCCAGAAGGGACAGCAGACCCGGGGTAGCACTGCACACACCTTCTCACCCGAAGGCCTCAAATCCAAGCCTCTGGTGTCCTCTTGTGGCCAAACAGAGGGTGCACACGGCTGCAGGTGGCTGCTCGCCGCCTTGTGGGGTTAGTTGCCCCGGGGCGGGGGGGGGGGGGTGTCAGGGAGGGTCTCCCTGGACCCTCGAGTCTCCCACACCAGGGCCAGACCCACCATTCACTCCGCCAGCCCTGAACGCCACCCATCCTCAGTCCTGGGGGGATCTTCTCCAGGGAGGAGCCCTTCCAGAATCCTGATCTGGTCTCAGCTTAAATGCCTCGTAGAACGGGGAGCTCACTGCTCAGCTCAGCTCATCCGGGACGGATGATACGGCTCCGAAACTTCTTTATTCCGCATGGACATGTGTTCTCACTGACCTTCCTCTGCCTGCAGGAGCCCCCAGTACAGCTCTGAGAGCCGTACGACCCGAACCTCCGGGTTCTCGTGCACTCTGTCCTACCTCCCTCAAGGCGGAAGGGGACGCGCACATCCCCGTGCAAACAGCCCAGCTCTGTCACCCTGCTCACCATGTGCTCACGACTAGGCTCTAGGGTCACAGGTCTGCGTGAGAGACACCAGTCCCCTTCCTCCGTAGAAGGAACTCCCACCATCTCAGTCCAGAACCATCCCCAACACACCAGTGGGGGACTCGCTGGCCACCCCCAGCCCAGCCTGGGGCCCTCTCGTGCCTCTTGATGAAGTGCTCTCAGAAGTCAACCCCTCAGCATGGCCGCGGCCCGGCCCCGAGCCTGCTGCCTCCCACAGCGACAGTTCTGGCTAGATGCTCCCAGACGGGCTGTTCAGGGCTCCGTGCCCCCAAGCCTTGGCACAGGCGGATCGCTCTGCCGGGCACACTCTTCCCATACCCCATTACTCACTCACCCACACTCCTCCTGCAGGGCCATGCTCTGGAGATCAGCCTCCCTCCCCTGCCTGTTGCCCCCACGGCCGAGAGGCCCCACCCCTACAGCCACCTTATCGTGTCTGTCTGTCTGTCTGTCCACTCTCCTCTCCCTTGCTAGGACACACAGGCTCCCTGAGGGCGGGAGGAGCCCCAGAAGTTCAATACTGTTGCCAGACCCGGCTTGTGTCCAACCCTTTCCACAGGCCCCCGTATAAGCTTGCTGACCTCGTGCCCAAGCGCCTGAACGAACGCATCAGCTCTCGAAGACCAGAACCAGGGCCACCCTGGCTTGCAAGGCCACCCTCAAGTCACGTCTGCTCTGTCATAATCTAGGCTACAAGTGTCCCTGTGTCACAGCGAGCCAGAGTCTGCTTCCCCTCCCACTGCCCCGACCAGCCTGGGCAGGGGCGGGGCCTGGGTCAGGTTAGCACGAGCTCACTCGGGGAAGGTAGTGAGCTCCCTGTCGTGGGGAGGGGCAGGGTCTGCTGACTGTGGGGTTGTCAGGGAGCCAAGCCCTGTACCGGGGGGGCTACTGGCTTGGCGTCCAGTGACGTTGAGAGCCCGTGACCACACAGCCTTGCTGACACCATCGCCCAAGACTTGTCTGCCTTGCAATCTTGTGTCTTGAGCACAGCCACCTGTGGGACAGCGTGCAGAGGGCTCTCCTGCCTTGTCCCCCACCGGGCCCCCTCCCTCTGTCTGCACTGGCCACGCAGGGGCCGGAAGGCGGGGGTGTGTCACGGGTTGACTGGTGTCCCCCACAAGAGCCAGGTTGAAGCCCCAGCTCTCAGTACCCGAGAACGTGACCTTATTTGGAAACAGGTCTTTGTAGAAGTGATGGGGTTAGGATGGGATCAGAAGGGTGGGCCCTAATCTGATAGGACTGGTGTGGTATAAAAGGGAGGAATTTGGACACAGAGCGAGCCATGCCCGAGGGCAGATGAGGGCCCCATAGAAACCTGGAGAGGCCTGGATGGACGCCTTCCTCGCCGCCCCCCCACCGGGGGAGCCCGGCCCCGCCTGCACCCCGGCCCTGGAATCGTGATACGACACACTTCTATGGCTGGAGCCACCAGGCCTGTGGCGCTGTGGGGCGGCGGTCCTGGCCAACGAAGACCCACAGGGGCCACCCAGGTGGGATCCACCCCGCTTTGCTAATGCGGGCTTTCCAGCCCTTTCCACCACATTGCATGGTGACCTGTGCTCTGTGACCCGGGCCAGGGGTGATTGCCCTGAGCCTCAGGGTCAAGTCCGCCAAACTGCTCCCCCTGTAGACAGAAGACACACACAGACCCAAAGCACCCAGCTGCCTACGCCCTGGTACCCGCTCCTGTGAATACCATTCGTCCTACTCAGACTGGACAGGCAGTGTGGACAGTGAGTGTGTCCGCTGCTCGCCTGCCTCTCCTGGAGGCGAAGCCTGCAACCACCCTGGTTTCCCAAGTCCCCTTTGCAGGTTTCCCCCGCCTCTGCCCAGCCCTCCCCAGCACCGTCCACCCATTGGCTCACCTTTCCTGTGGCGCCGTGAGACACATACTTGGCTCCCTCCCGCTGGGCGATCTCCACTTGTTTCCGGGCAATGCAGGGCCTGGCGAGAGAGGTGCCCAGGAGGTAGCGGTCCTCGTACAGCGCGCTCGACTGGATGGCGGGCCAGATGAACTCCTCCACAAACTCCTTGCTGACGTCCTCGATGAACACCTACGGGGAGAGGAGCCCATGGAGTGAGGCTCGGCAAGGAGAGGGCCCAGCCAGACGACAGAGAGCCCTGTGTCTACGGCAGACTCTACTAATGGATCCTGGCCAGAGGCACCTCCACTTTACCTTCTGTTTATCTGTAGCAGACATCATTAATCAACCCTAGCACACAGTATTCTTACTCCCTTCCTGCTCTCATGGCAGACATTGCCAATCAATCCGGATAGGCCATCTAGCTGAAACCTATGCGGACTTTACGTCCCTCCCAGCCCAACCTTCTGGGCCTGAGATGAAACTTGTTGTCACCTAAGATCTAAAGCAGTAGATAGGAGATAGTAATCCACAAAAGCTCTCAACTAGGGATGACTTTGCCCGCCAGAAGCAGTGACAATAGCTGGAGATATTTTTGGTTCTCACACCGGTGGGTTGGGGGAGAGGGTTTCTGATATCTCATGGGCAAGGGCCAGGGATGCTGCTAGACATCCCAGAAACCTCAGGGCAGCCAGCTCCGTCCCAAGAGTGCCAAGGTTGAGAGGCCCCGATCTAAAGGAATGGTTCTCAGAGCATAGACCTCTGGACACCCTCAGGACCCTTTCAAGGAGACTGAGTGAGTGAAAAGATTTTTTTTTTTATTTGAGAGAGAGAGAGAGAGAGCGAGCGAGCATGAGTTGGGGTGAGGGGGCAGAAGGAGAAAGAGAGAGAATCCTTAACAGGTGTTCTCCCAACTTGGGGCTTGATGCCACGACCCTGGATCATGACTGGAGCTGAAATCAAGAGTCAGATGTTCAACTGACTAGGCCACCCAGCGCCCTGGAAAGATTTTTTATGATGATGCTAAGCTGTCATTTGCCTTTTTCACTAGGGTTGGCGTTCACACTGGCACCTCAGCCCAAATCAAGGCAGAGACACTGCCACTGTGTTCCTAACGTCTTGTTTCCACCGCGATGATTTCACTTAAGAACGGTCTCGAAGCTGCAGCAAGGATTACTTCCGTTGAATCTCAAGCACAAAAGGTGAAATGCACATGAAGTCCTTCTGGTGCCTTCCAAAGCGAGTTGCAAGCTGAAGTAGCCATTTTTTTTTTTTTTTTTCATGAAACATCGTTTTTACTTGAAAGCATGACAGACAAAACATGGTCTTTCAGACTGGAGTGTTTGACATTTTCACAAAAATGAAGTGACCTTGTTGTCACTTCAGGGAACACTGGAGTATTTGTTACCAATGAGAAAACTCAGGTTTTCTGGTAAAAGTTAGAATTATGGACAACGTCCAACTGACAGCTTCCTAATATTTCCGTGGGTAGTGGCGAGATTGACAAATGCGATGTTTTGATATCTTATGATGAAATGTACCAACATTTGGAAGATCTGCATAACTCAATGAAATAATGGTTTTCACATGATCAGTGGATGCATGATGTGACACAATCTTGCACAGACAAAAAAAAAAATCCATCCAAAGTGCAAGATGGACAGGGTTTTTAAAAATGTATTTGTATTTTATTTATTTGAGAGAGAGGGAGAGAGCAAGTGAGAGAGCACGCAAGCCAGAGTGAGGGGAAGAGGGAGAAGAAGAGAGAGAATCTTAAGCAGACTCCAGGCACAGTGAGAAGACCCATGTGGGGCTCGATCCCATGACCCTGGGATCAGATGCTCAACTGACTGGACCACCAAGGCGCTCCTGCACCAGTGGATTCTGATGCATGAAAAACTCATTGCTACAGGGTCAAGTTCCCCATCACACTAATCTTTAAGAAACCACCCCTTGCTGAGTTTAGGTGCAGTATCAGAAAATATCCCCAACTCTCTGAAAAGGCTATTAAAATATTCCTCTCTCCAACACCCAAAAAACAAATAATCCAGTGAAGAAATGGGCAAAAGACATGAACAGACACTTCTCCAAAGAAGACATCCAGGTGACCGACCGACACATGAAAAAATACTCAACATCACTCATCCTCAGGGAAATACAAATCAAAACCACACTGAGATACCCCCTCACACCTGTCAGAATGGCCAACATGAATAACTCAGGCAACAACAGATGTTGGCGAGGATGCGGAGAAAGAGGGTCTCTTTCGCATTGTTGGTGGCAATGCAAGCTGGGGCAGCCACTCTGGAAAACAGTATGGAGGTTGCTCAAAAAACTAAAAATAGAACTGCCCTATGACCCAGCAATTATACTACTAGGCATTTCTCCACGGGGATACAGGTGTGCTGTTTCGAAGGGACGCATGCACCCCCATGTTTATAGCAGCACTATCGACAATAGCCAAAGTACGGAAAGAGTTCAAATGTCCATCCGTGGATGAATGGATAAAGAAGATGTGGTATATATAGACAATGGAGTATTACTCGGCAATCAAAAAGAATGAAGTCTTGCCATGTACAACTACGTGGATGGAACTGGAGGGTATTAGGCTAAGCGAAATTAGTCAGCGAAAGACAAATATCCTTTGACTTCACTCATATGAGGCCTTTAAGAGACAAAACAGTTGAACATAAGGGAAGGGAAGCAAAAATAATATAAAAACAGGGAGGGGGACAAAACAGAAGAGACTCATAAATGCAGAGAACAAACTGAGGGTTACTGGAAGGGGTGCGGGAGGGGGGATGGGTGAAATGGGGAAGGGGCACTAAGGAATCTACTCCTGAAATCATTGTTGCACTATATGCTAACTAATTTGGACGTAAATTTTAAAAAATAAAAAATAAAATAAAATAAAATATTCCTCTCTCTTCCAGGGCTACATTCATGAGGCCGTATTTTCTTCACAATGTCAACCAAAACAACACATCGCAAAATGAATGGAGACACAGCTGCAAGAATCCACCTGTCTTCTGCTAAACCAGACATGAAAGAGATTTATAAAAATGCAACATCCACAATGCTGCTTTCACCAAACGTTTTTGTTTTGGAAACAGTTATTTTTCTGAGGTAAAAATGTCACTGAGGTTAGCATAGGATGTGTTTAATATTGGTCTTTTAAAGTGGGTTACTGTGTTTAATTTCAGCTTTCATTTATAATGTCGTATCAGGAGATGTAATCCACAAAACTATGGGGCACTCAAGTATTTTCAAGAGTGGAAAATGGTCATGGGGTTCTTTATATTACATTTGCAACTTCCTGTGAGCCTATATTTAGCTTAAAATGAAACCATTTTGTGAGGGGAAGCGCCTGGGTGGCTCGGTCAGGTAAGCACCGACTTTGGCTCAGGTCATGATCTCACAATTCACGAGTTTGAGCCCCGCGTCGGGCCCTGTGTTGACAGCTCAGAGCCTGGAGCCTGCTTCCGAGTCTGTGTCTCCCTCTCTCTCTGCCCCTCCCCTGCTCGTGCTCTGTCTGTCTCTCTCTCAAAAATAAATAAGCATTAAAAAATAATTAAAAAAAAAGAAACTATTTTTTTTTTTTAATGACTCAAAGAATGAAGGAAAATGAAAATTAAAAGAAAAGCAATGAGACTATACCCTGATGGTATGGGCAAGAAATTCCCACTCCAATTCCAAGTACATAAAAATAGTTGGGATCCTCAGAGCACAAGGTTAAGAATGATCTAGAGTAATGAATTAAGGGCAGATCTTTACACAAAAGCCCAACTCATGTGAAGGCCCCGCTCATCTTCAACACTCAAGTGTTCTTATCCCACCTTCTGGGTTCCTGCTCAGACAACCCCTCTCCTCTCTGAGACATGAGGGAGATCCAGTTCTAGGCCTGTGGCCAGTGATGGGATATGGGACTCCTGCATTATTTTAATGTGCAAATTGAGCTCTTTGTACGTGCCAGGCTCCTTTTTAGGTTCTGAGAACCCCAAGGAAGTGTCCTGCAGAGGGGACCAGTTCCGACCAAGCAGGTGAGCTGATGGCTTTTCACACCACCCCTGCTGTGTCCCCTGCCCACTTGCCCAAGTGAAGGGGTGAGGGTACCAGGGACGGCCCCGGGGAGCAGCTCAGACTTTACACTGTGAGCCTGTGTGAGCAGGGACCATGTTGGCCCTGTTTACTACACGGGCTCCACACCCAACAGAGGGCCTGCCTGCCACGTGATTAGATGCTCAGTCAGGGCACCGAAGTCAACTGGAATTTTCTGATTCTGTTGAATGGATGGAATGATGGACAGAGATAGAAGAGGAATGGACAGGTAGATGGACGAAGGATGGATGAGAGAATGGGTAGATAGATGGACAGATGAATGGATGGATTGTTGATGGGTGGATGGATGAATGGATGGATGGAAGAAGGTTGGCTGGATGGGGCGATACATGAGTGAATGGATGGCTGGATGGCTGGATGATGGTTGGCTGGATGGATAGATGAGTGAATCATGGGTGGAGGGACAGAGGCATAAAGGAGGGATGGGCAGGCAGACCGACGGATGGAGAAGAGGAAGACAGGAGGGCAGGGGGGATGAGGACGTGGTGGGAAAGTGGGTAGGGGAGGCAGGGAGATGATGGCATCCACACACCTGAAAACAGAAGGAATCGAGCCCATACTCTTGGAAGCGAGAGGACCCAACTGAAAAGGATGCAGGGGACAAGGAACCCTGAGGCAGCCATGCCCACTGCTGCCTCCACCAGGTCAAAACCCCACTTCCAACCCCAAATCCTGCCGCCACTTGGTACCTTTTTGGCCCCGAGCTTCAGCGCCTTCTTCCTGGCTTCTTCAAAGTCTTCCTTCTGGCCGATGTTGGCCTGAGAAACAGCAGCAGAGAGGCCTAATCAGCCCGGGGGCACGAAGGGGAGCTGGAGAAGAATTTCAGCCCCTTCTCCCCCTGCCAAAGCTGTCTACAACACCCCTCAAATGGAGGTGGCTCTCACTTACCAGGTGACTGTGAGCGAGACGCTTCTCTCCCTGGGCCTCACCCTCCCCTACCTGAATGACAAGGGGACCGGGCGCTCTTAGGTATCTTGACTTCAACTGCAAACCAATCACTCCTGGCAACGGCTGAACTTTTGTCTATGTGGAGCACTGTCCTCGCTTCCTCTGGGACGAGAAACTTCTTTTCGGGGGCCTCTTTCCATAGGAATGGAGGGGAGCAAATCACGTCCCCTGCTCAAGGTAGGGATACGCCCATGATCCAAGCCTAGTCAGTCAGAACCCTTCAGCCACTGCAGGAGTCTATGATCTTTGCAGACTTCCTGGGTGCTGACAAGGGGCTTCCGGAAACAGGAAGACGGTGTGCCTTCCATGGTCCCCGCTGCAGGCCAGAGCCCACGGCCCCTTGCAGGCAGGCTGGCTGGGTCACACCGCCAAGCTCATTTCTGGCATCCCCTGCTCCGGTCAGCCGCATACAGCTGGCCTCCTCGGTGCCCTGTGGGGCACCCCAGACCTGGGGACACCATGGATGTTCATTTTACCGGGGAAGAAAGGGAGGCAGAACAGCCAAGAAGTATTTGCCTACAGTTGACAGGCTTAGGGAGGGGAAGCTGGGCTCGGGGGCAGTGAGAGCGAGCTCACAGACAGCAGGACAAACGGGTAGAAAGACGGACACACTGCGAGCCTCCTTACCAGGTAGGCGATGACGTCATAGCCTTGTTCCTTCAGCCACACGAGAATGCAGGAGGTGTCCAGGCCGCCACTGTAGGCCAGAACCACGGAGCCTTTGCTGGACATCTCGTCTGGGGGAGGGGGAGGTTGTCATGGAGGAAGGAGAGTGACTCAGAACCAGCCCATCCCAACCGGCCAGCAGCCCCCACTTTGGCCTTGGGCAGCCTCAGCCCTCGGAAGAGCTGCCACGGGGGGAGGAGAGGGTTGGGAACAAGGTGTCCACCTGTTCTCAAGGCCAGCTGAGAAGCTGTTCCTTCCTGCGACCTCATCCCTTCCCCCACCCCTACCCCCGGGGACCCGACCCCACACACTGCACGCACACACCTACATACACGCAGGGAAGGCCCTGGGAATACTGATAGCAGCTTGGGGGTGATAGGGGTTTGGGGGAGGAAGGAAGCATGCCTTGGAGCCGATCCCTCACCAGGTAGACGAGGTGCCTGAGGCTGAGCTGTCGGGACAGGGCCAGGATGCTCTGGAGACTTGGGCAGGGCTTTGGCCCCAAGCCTTGGGCAGCTCAGAGACTGCCAGGCATGGCCCTGGGGGGCCTCACGTGGCTCACCCCCCACCCCTACCGTGACCCGCTGTTGTGTCCGTTGGGGCGGCAGACCCTGGGGCTCAGACAGGTGAGCAGCTGGCTCAAGGTCACAGAGCTCGTCCCAGCATGCAATGCTGCCTCCCAGCAGAACAGGATGCTAGGGTGCAGAGTCCCTGCCTCCACGTACCCCGTCCCTTCCCGACCTGGTGCCCCAGTGAGCCCTCGCACATTGGGAGTTTAGACTCTTTTCAAACGCGCCTCAGTGATCAGCTGCTCCAGGATACAGACGGAGACACTGAGGTCCAGAGAAGGAAGGGGACGGGCGGAGGGAGTTCCTTCCTGGAGGTAAAAAAGATAGATCTGTCCCTCTGCAGCAGGGACAGATGCGTCCCGCCTTATCTGTCTCCTCAGCTACACTGAGGCACCAGAGACCCCTGTGTCCTTGTGTTTGCAGCCACTGTTTCTTCCATCCGGGAGGCTCTCCCTAAGCCTTTGGGCTGTTAGGACCTGCCCTGTGTCCCCCGGCACTCTCCACGAGGTCCCGAGAGTAAATGCTGTTATCATGCCCGCTTTGCTAATGAGGAAGCTGAGGGTCGCAGAGGTGGGGTCATTTGCTGGAGGTCATACGGTCAGCAGGCAGCAGGCCCAGATTTGGACCCAAACCATCTGGTCCCAGCCTCCCTGGACGCGGCCCCGGCATCCTGCATTTGAAGGGGCGATTCTTGTGTCTGGTGAGAGGCGTTCCCACTGGAGTCTGACCAAAGTCAGGGCCTTTATTAGGCACTGTTGGGAAAAGCCGTGGACGCCCCTCCGCAGGAGGGAGCCCACAAGGGGCACCCCATCATCACGACCACGAAGATGCAGGCGCCCGTGTACTGAAAACTTCCCCTGTGCCTGGGCCTAGAAGTCCAGGGAGGAGATGTGCTGGCCCAGTCACCCAGCCCTGCGCAGCAGAGCCTGGACAGGGCCCGACTGTGACACTAGAACACGCATCCTGTGTGCAGACCCCTGGCCAGTCCCAGGGCTCGCACACCCTGCGGCCCTTGGCACGCAGAAGGGAGAACACCTCATGGACAAGTGCGGTTGGGGGGGGGGGGTTTCTGACGGATGCAGACGACTTCTGCCTCCACTGGGCATTCGACCGCCTGCCAGGCCCTGTCCCCAGCCTGGCTTGCCGGTGACTCAGCAGACCCTGACCCTGGGGCCCAGGGACGGTGCTCATGGCAAGAGCAGACCATCAAAACTGGAGGGAAGGAGGGGCGCCTGGGTGGCTCAGTCGGTTGAGCATCTGACTTCGGCTCAGGTCATGATCTCAAGGTTCGTGGGTTCGAGCCCCACGTCGGGCTCTGTGCTGCCGGCTCGGAGCCTGGAGCCCACTTTGGATTCTGGGTCTCCCTCTCTCTCTGCCCCTCCCCTGCTCGCACTCTGTCTCTCTCAAAAAATAAACCTGAAAAAAAAATATTTCTTTTTTAATGGAGGGAAGGAGGCAGGAAGGACTCAGAAAGTACCTTGGATGGGACGTGCGGCTTCCCGGCTTCTGGAACCCGACTTCACGGCTCGGCGAACCACTCTGCAAAAGCGAAAGCTATTTCAGCCGTCTGGAACGGCCGTCCAGGTGAAGCCAGAGACCCTGAACCTGGCCTCTCCGGCTGGTCCCCACAATCCATATAAGTGAACATGCCCGTCATGTGCGGAGCCCTTCCCTTTGTGTTGTCTCCATTTTCGAGACGGGGAAACTGAGGCTCAGGTTAAGGAGCTTGCTCAAGGCCTTGCTTGGCTGGTTAAGTGGCAGAGCCGGGACTCAACCCCAGAGCAGCTGGGCCCCAGAAGCCCCCTGCTGGAAGGCACAAGGCCCGGGGAAGGGAACCACTGGGGCCAGGTGTGGTCTGGGAAGCCACAGGTGGCTCAGACACCCTGGCGTGGCTGGGGTGGGCTCAAGACAGGGACAGGTGATGCAAGGCCAAGATGGTGAGCGCCGGAATAAGGGAGAGGGAGCCCCATGGAGACAGACAGACTGTGCCCGCCCCCCTCTGCCCCGTGGTCCCATCACGGCACAGGCACGCTGCATTCTAATTGTACCTCCACTGCCATAACTGTGAGCTCTACGAGGACAGGGACCATCTCACGGACAGTGCCTGGCACCTGGCAGGCACTCAGAACGACGCTTCTGTTCTACTGTCCAGAGGCCAGTTCCTTGCTCGTAAGAGGAGGGTTAAGTCCCCCCAAAAGCCTAGAATTCTACGCACGCGCTCATCCAGAAACTGGCGCGCCCCTCCTGCCTGCCAGGCTGTGTGCCTGCATGCCCACCGAGGACCTGGGCCCCGAGGTCTGAGCTGTGTGAAAGAATGCACGTATCTAGGACTGCGTGCCCAGGAGCATGAACGCGTGTGTGCACGCCCGCGCGCGTGGGGGATGTTTGGGCCTGTGTGTGCAGAGATTAGCGGGGCAGGTGGGCTGGGAAATGACGCAATCTGACACTGGCGTCTTCCCAGCGCCCCCCCACCCCCCATCCCCAGACCAGTGAAGCTTCTCCTCCCCCAGCCAGCCCGGTCCCTGGGCTGTGCGATGACACTGATGTCTGTTTCCACGAGTGGAAACTGACAAGAGCTGAGGCCTCGAGTTGGGGGCGGGAGATGGGCAGAGGAGCAGGAAGGGGGGGTACAGTGAGTACCCACTATGGGTAAAGCACAGGGGCTGGGTCCTCCAGACCTGGGCTCAGGCTGCTTCAGCTGCTCGTCTGCTAAATGGGGGTGAGAAGAGCCCACCAGTCCACAGGGCGACAGTGAGGATTCAGTGAGATGCTGGGGCGGGGGGGGGGGGGGTAGGTGGGGAGGAGCCAGAGTTGGGCACCAAGCTAGACTCCCCTTACCACGGCCACGGCTAACCTCAGGCCAGTCCCTCACTCTCCAGGGCTCAGTCTAGCCATCGGCACTACCTGGAAGCCGTTCTGGTTCTGACACCCGAGGACCCTGGGATGCCTGCCTGGGGGGGTTGTCTAGCAAACCCTCGTCCCCACCCCACCCTCCATGAAGGGCCCAGGGCAGTCTCCTGCCCCCCTCCCCAGCTCCCAGGCACGTGCCCATTGCCAAGAAGTTCCGTGTTTCCCCACTCCCACGCCAGACCTGACACCCTTCCCCGGAAGACAGACACCTTGGGAGGAGGGAAGAAGGTGGCCTCATGCCAAGATGCCTACCAGCCTGGTCTGAGTTGCCCAGGCAGGTGGCATTCTCCGTGGCCCCAGCCCGGGCCACCCCACCAGCTTCCCATGCACCTGCTAGGCCAGCCTTGGATACTTCCTCAATTCTAATGAAACCCGTGGGCTCCTAAACGTCAAAGCTGGAACGATGACAAGAGCAGATACTCTGTTCGGTGCCACACAGGTGCCATTTCAAGGTGGAGACTATTCCTAAAAATTAATTATACCAGCTATCACTACCACGTGGGGCTCAGAAAAGGTCAACTACTTGCCCGGGTCTCAGGTTGCCAGATGCCAGAACTGGGACTGAAGCCTAGGCTGAATGCAGACCACAGATCGCCTCCCCCTCACTTTTGTCTTCCAGAAACCAAAACCCCCAATGAAGCATCACCAACCAGTAGTATATTTCTCTGTGAGTCAGGGATACAGCCTGGCGAATGTTCTTCTGGAACCCCTCCCTCACATTCTAACTCTGCTGATCTGGGTTCGTTAGAGTTTTTTTAAAAACCCTAGCTCCGCCTAAGCCGGAAGAATTCTCTCTGACTTTGGGGTTTCCTCATTCTTGGGTTTGGAGGTCCTATCACTTTGGGGCCCTCTTTTGTGTCTGACAGAGCTAGGCTGCAATTCCACACTTTGACCAGGAGGTGCCGCTGTCGGGTTTCAGCCCGACCATCCACTTGATGGGCTCAGCTCATCTGTCTGCGCATCCTTGGTAAGACAGTGAGTGATTTTCTTCCCAATTGACAGAGGGAGAAGCTGAGGTCAAGGGGCTTGTCCTAGGCTAGACAATGAGCTGGCTCTCAGCAGCGGGATTCCTGGGGCCTGAGAATCAAATCGGGAACACTGGCTTTCTCGGGGACAGTGGCACTCCAGCAAACATCTTCCACCCAGGGTTAGGGGTCACTGGGGAGTCTGCCGTGGCTGGGAAGGTTGAGTCTCTACTTCTGGTGAAAAGCCCCTGAGACAGGTGGTAGGGAGACTAAGCAGATCTCACCAGGCTCTGGTAAAAGACAGGCAAACTTCTAAGAGCATTTGGAGCACACGGCGGAGAGTGCATTCATTCATTCGTTGATCCTACCAATAATATTACAAAGCCTGTTGGGTACATGGCCTACCCCCAAGTCTGGGGAGGGCGCCTCCCCAAGTCTGGGCCGGCGAGCGGGGAGGGGGGGGGACGCACCAGGGCCTGGAAGATCAACCCTTCCGAAAGTGTTACAGCAGAGCTCAGAGGCTTAGACTGTGAATTCCAATGAGTTTCTTTCCACATGGGCGCCCACAGGCAAGGCACTCTCTTCAGGGGCTCTGTGCTCCAATAAAGGCATCTGGCTGTCCTGGCTCGCCTCCCAGGACCCATGAGGCTAAGAAGAAATGGGACCTGGGAAAGTGCTTGCACAGCAGGTAGGTCTGGGCCTGGCTCCCCTCCGTGAGTCAGACTCCTGGGGCCCCAGGCCAGGGGAAATGGCTACCATCACAGCCAAGCGACCACAAAGCCCAGAGCAGGCAGCCAGTTGATGCGGCCCATGTGAGTC
The DNA here is from genome assembly GCF_027475565.1 of Acinonyx jubatus. NCBI lineage: Eukaryota > Metazoa > Chordata > Mammalia > Carnivora > Felidae > Acinonyx > Acinonyx jubatus. Next base: position 5,802,569 of record NC_069391.1, read on the forward strand.
CTCGGGGGAACTTGGACTATACAGAGTGGGGGCCTCCCTGCTCTGCCCGACCCGGTGCCTGGCCCAGGGTCTAGGTGCTCAGTGGGCAGCCTGCATCACTCAACTTGTACTGAGCGGAAAGAGGAGTGCAGATGGCTCCAACTGGGACAGGTCCCCACCCCGCCCCCTGGCTCCCCTGCTTGGGCTCTGAGAGGGGGGATGGAAGGAGGGAAGGGTTTGTAGGATGAAGATTCCTCCCGCCCTACCCATCCATTCCTCTTGTGGCTCTTTCTGTCTACGGTCTCCTCACTAGAAGCTTCCGTAGGAGGGTAGAGGTCTCCGGTCTCATGTCCCCTGTATGGCACGTGGTGAGGCATGCCCCAGACAGTTACTGAGTGAATGGACCCAGCCACAGTTCTCAACAGTCTACAGAGATTGCCCCACCGTCTTACTGCTTCCTGAGCGCTGAGCCTGTGCCAGCTCTGACAGACGGAGAAACTGAGGCTTGGGAAGCTGGCAGCTGACCCGAGGTCTCACCCGGTCGTGCCTGCCTTCGGGGCTTGGGTCTGCTGGCTCCAGAATCTGCCCTGTTACCAGCCGTGGGCTGGGAAGGAAAGATCAAAGCCCAGGGCCTATTTGATCCGACCCTGGGGAAAGAACAGGTTTGTTCCTGCCTGACTCTGTGCAAGCTCCGGGCCGCGACGCCCCGGAGGAGACGCCCCCACTGCGCAGAAAGGAACACTGAGGTGGCGGGTCACGGGACCTCCTCAGGAAGAGCCCTGGCGGGATGGGAGAGGAGTTTCCTCCATTTCACAATGACCCTCCCTCTCCGGAGGGCGCAGCCGCCCAAGGGGCCAAAGGCAACAGCAACCCGGACGGCGGACATTTCCTGCAGAGCGGCCCCTCCCAGAGCCCCGGAGTCCAGTGCCAGCCAGAAACCGGGCACCGTGACCCGGCGCGGCCACCGCCCCCAACCCTCGGGCGGAGAAGGCTAATAGGTTTCAGGAGGCAGAGACTGACGCCCCCTGCGGGGGAAGGAGCGCAGTCACAACCAAGACTCCGCGTCCCGCTGCCCTTCTGCCCGCGGTAAACTGAGGCTCGGGGCTGTGGGAGGGGCCCATGCGCCCAAGGCCCGGGGAGAGGGGCAGAGGTCGGGCGGGAACTCAGGTTTCACGCAGAGAAAGGGAGGCGGAGACAGAGACCGGGGCAGGAGGGGGAGGTCAGAGAAGGGGTGAGAGAATCCGGACCCCACCCCACCCTCTGGACTCCCAAGGTCTCCATCTGGGGGGGTCCGGCATAGAGGAAGCTGGGCTAGACACGGGGAATCTAGAAAAGACCTCGGCCCGCAAAGGGGACGCATAACCTGACCTGCCGCCCCCCCCCCCCGCATTGTCCGAGACACGCGCCCCGGCCCCACCCTCGAAGGACGGAAGCCCCGACGTCGCTCTCCTGCCCTCCCGTCCAGGTGCGAGCGCGGGGCGCTTGGCCACTCGGGGCCGACTTCTGCTCCCGCCTGCACGGGCGACCGGAGCGCGGTCCCCTCGGCCTCCTCGGCTCGCTGTCGGCGGGACCCCGGGGGCAGGGTGTCCTAGGCCAGGGGGTGGGAGCGGAGTCTCGGGCCGGGGACTCCTTACCGTGGCCCGGGCGGCGATGGCGGGCGGCGGAGCAGGGCCGGCTGCGTGGCGCATCCCGGGTTATAAACACCCGGCCCGGGGGCAGGGCCCGGGACCAGGGACACGTGGGGCGGGGGGGGGGGGAACGCGCGCGACAGGCCCCGCCCCCGGGCCCGGCCCCCACGCAGAGCCGCTCGGCGGCCGGCCGTGGCCACCTGCAGGTGGGCGGGGCCCGGTCCCTCCCTCCCTCCTTCCTTGTCCGCCCCCGCCCCGCCCCCCGGGGCGGCACGTTCTTCCGAGGGCGCACGGGCCCAGGGTCCTCTCGCCCTGACCCTCGGGCAGGCGGCCCCTCGGGGCGCGGTAGTGGCTGGAACGCGGGCAACTGGCAGGGTGACCACGGCCGGCGGTCCTGCTAGAGGCTTGCCACCGCCCGGGGGTGGGAGTGGGAACAGAAGTCCCTTAGGCGCGGTGCGTCTCGCGCCCGCTTTTATCCCGCGGTGGCCTCCCTGCAGACCTCCCTTCCCCCACAGTGGCCCCCGGGAGCCGGAGCCCAGGTGAAGGTGGCCCCAGAAGGCCGCGGTTTCAGCCCTCCGTCCAGGGCTGGTTCTTGGCTGTCTCCCCAGAGCCTGGCACCGGGCCACCCCCCTCCAGGGCACCCCATAAACAGTGAAGAGAAGACTGTCCAACTGCTAAGCCGGCGGGCAGCAGGGGTTCACAGCTGAGGTTCACAGAGGCGAAGCTTCTTGCTTGCAAAAAAGAAACGGGGACTTGCCACCCCGGTCTGGCCTGCAGAAGGTTCCGTGTGCCAGAAGTTCCCCAGCCTGGTTTAGAGGCCCCAAAGCACCAATCCCTGCCGCTACAGCTGAGGAAGATGGCAGGTGCCCACCGTCCAAGGCAACGCCATGGTTAGGACGGACTCCCAAGTCCTCTGGGCCCTGACCGCCCCCCCCCCCACCCGGGAGGTGGGAGCCCCAGACCATACTGCTGGTTTGCCATTCAGCCATCTTGTAAAAGTGGGGGCGAAGGTGGGGGATAGGTGGTGTCGAGGAGGCAGCCCTGTCCCCTTCCTGCAACCAAGAAGCAGACAGAGAAGGGGACCCTTGGCAGAGAGGAGTGAAGGCCGCTGGCTTAGTCACTTAGTCCTCCCAGTCAGCGCCCCCGCCCCGGCCCAACCCAGCCCCGGGCATCCTTGCCTGGCCACCAAGCACGTCTGCCAGGTTAGTGGCTGTGAGCCCATCAGGAGGCAAAAGGCATTAAAGCAACTGACAAGCAGAACCACGGCTTTTGGTCTCTGTGAACGCCCCAGCCTCAGACACCCAAACCCCAGGAGTGGCCGTGATGGCAAGGAAGCGCCCCAAGAGCTGTGTGGGGCTGGGTGACTTCAGGCACCTTCCTGCCAGCAGGCGAGATGGCGGCTGGCCCCTGAACCCACTCACTCAGCCGCCTCTGGGCCTCGCAGAGCCCCTGGCCTTCCACACTAGCAGGAAGCAAGTGAGGAACAGCCGACACAACATACCTGCAGCCTGGGGCGTGCAGCCTGGGGCGGCTTCCTTCCCCAGCAGGAGTGGGGAAGGACCGTCCTGTGACTTTGTGCTGGGTCTTTGTTTCTTCCTTTAAGATGTCACTGCTGGTTGAGAAAGTTGGGGAGGGTGTGGGTGAATAGGGACCACCTCCTGGGAGTTACTGCAGAGCAAGTGGGGGGGGCGGAAACTAAGGCAGGGAGGCCTGATGTTCCCCCAAGCTCTCCAGAGCCAGTGGTGGCTCCAGAGAGAAGCCCCATTACCCAAACCTTAGGAAGAGGGTGGGGTGAGGGATAAGCCCCTGTCAGTCTAGGACAGATGGGGGAGGGGCAGCAGGATGGAGGAGGAAGTGAGTTCATCTGGGTGGATCTGGGGCTCAATCACACCCTTGTGGATATCACCAAGCACGGTTTTATTCTCCTTAGCTTTATTTGTTCTTCATGATCCCCCTATATGAGGCCACTATGACTGTTATCCCCATTTTACGGATAGGAACCTGCAGCACAGAGAGGGTACATCTTTCCCAAGGCCACACAGCATGTTAGTGGCAGAGCAGGACTAGACCCCAGGGTCTGAAGCTCCGGCCAAACCCTCTGCTCTAGCTCAGGCTTGGGTTGAATTGATAGAGGCACCAGGGTCTCTGTCCCGGGGTCCCAGGCTGCAGGGACCTTTACGCTCTGCTGCAGAAATGGCTGCAGTCCAGGGGACTGTCCCTTTCTGACGCACAGGAGCTGGTGACACAGCTCTCCTAAGAGGAAAATGGGCCCAACTGCTAGCAGGGGTCCCGCCCACTGGGCACCAGGGTGATTGAGAGGCAGAGATCAAGGCCAGGATGGACTGGCCGGCTTCTGGATGAGCCACTTTCATCATGCACCCCTCCACCTGCCAGGTGGACATCCACACCCTGCCCCAGCCCTCACCCTGCAGAACAGGTCGTGGGTCCACGGCCGGGGCCTGGCCAGAGGGGCTCCCCTACCTGGCGCTGAGCCACCGTGGCCTTTACCTTTCACCCACACCCAGGTCAGGGCTCCTGAAGGACCCTCCACACCTCCTAGGTAAATGACCTTGGGTGGTGCCTCTAAAAGGACAGCAGCACGTACGTCTGACCGAGCGGAGACACTGAGAAGTTCGAATCTTCTGCGTGTATCCAGAGCCCGCCCTTTCCTTCCGATCTCCACCTCCTCCCCACTGGCCTGTCTTCTCTCACTCAGACCATTGCTCTAGCCTCCTTGATCATTTCCCTGCTTCTCTCTTCCAGTCTCCTGCTCCCCGCCCACAAATCCTTTCTCTGCACAAGAGCAGAGAGTTCTTTTTTTTTTTTTATTTAAAAAAATTTTTTTTCAACATTTATTTATTTTTGGGACAGAGAGAGACAGAGCATGAACGGGGGAGGGGCAGAGAGAGACGGAGACACAGAATCGGAAACAGGCTCCAGGCTCTGAGCCGTCAGCCCAGAGCCCGACGCGGGGCTTGAACTCACAGACCGCGAGATTGTGACCTGGCTGAAGTCGGATGCTTAACCGACTGTGCCACCCAGGCGCCCCTAGAGAGTTCTTAAAAACGCAGAATAAGTCACACCCTTCTTAAACCCTTTGGTGGTTCATTTCCCCCATGTTAGTTCCTAGTTGTTCTAGTAACATTAGTTGAGGACTTTCCTTTCTCCATTGAATTACATCGGCACATTTGTTGAAAATTAACCGACCGTGTAAGTGTGAATATGTCTCTGGACTCCCTCTTCTGTTCCACTGATCTATTAATTCTTATGCCAATACTACACCATGTTGATTACTACAGCTTTATAGTAAGCCTGGAAGTCCGATAGGGTGTATCTTCCAATTTTGTTCCGTTTCAAAATTATTGTGGCTATTTCAGCTCATTTGCATTTCCATATAAATAGTAGAAACAGATTGCCAGTTTCCATAAAAAGCCTTCTGGAATTTTGATTGCGAATTGCAACAAATCTATATAGCATCTTGGGGTGGGGGGGAATGGATATCTTAACAATATTGAATTTTTCAATCCATGATCATGGTATACCTCTCCAGTTATTATATCTTCTTACACTTTCCAGCATTTAAAAAGACTTCAGACTGTACTGAAAAGTATTAGTTGGGGGCAACTGGGTGGCTCAGTCAGTTAAGCCTCCAACTTCGGCTCAGGTCACAATCTCACAGTTTTTGAGTTCGAGCCCTGCATCGGGCTCTGTGCTGACAGCTCAGAGCCCGGAGCCTGCTTCACATTCTGTGTCTCCCTCTCTCTCTGCCCCTCCCCCTGCTCGCACTCTGTCTCTCTCTCTCTCAGAAATAAATTAACCCTAAAAAAAAAAGAAAAGAAAAGTATTAGTTGCTATTTACGTGAGCAGTGAGAAAGAAACTCAGGCCAATCTATAGGAGGTTACATCTTGCGATGATCTTCATTTGTGATGGATTCAATTTTTGCTTTAAACCAGCTTCAGAGCCCAGCCTTGGGATGGATATTTTACCGGACAGGTTATATGACTTGCCAGCTGGAGGCTTATTCTTGGGCCTTATTCTGCTCAGAGAAGAGGAAAACCCGGCCGGTTGGTGTGTCCTTGGTGGGTGGTATAAAAGTCCTCAGTTTCAACAGGAGTGCCAAAGTATGCATCTTGGTTCAGATGTCTGAGCAATGTTTTGTAGGTTTTAATGTACAGTTCTTGCTTATCTTTCATTAAACTTCTTCCTATTTTAAGTATTTTAAATTTTTGGATACTATTGTACATGATTTAAATTTCATTTTCTAGTTGTTTGTTGCTAGTATATAGAAATACGGCTGGTTTTTGTATATTTGCCTTATATTCAGCCACCTTGCTGACGTCACTGACTAATCCTAGTAGATATTTGGGGTTTTTTTATTAAAATTTTTTTTAATGTTTATTTATTTTTGACAGAGAGAGAGAGAGAGAGAGAGAGAGAGAGAGACAGAGCATGAGCAGGGGAGGGGCAGAGAGAGAGAGGGAGACACAGAATACAAAGCAGGTTCCAGGCTCTGAGCTGTCAGCACAGAGCCCGATGTGGGGCTCCAACTCATGAACCCACCAGATCATGACCTGAGCCGAAGTCAGACGCTTAACCGACTGAGCCACTCATGCATCCCTGACTTTTATTTTAATGTTATTTATTTTTGAGAGAGAGAGAGAGAGACAGAGTGTGAGTGGGGGAGGGGCAGAGAGAGAGGGAGACAGAATCTGAAGCAGGCTCCAGGCTCTGAGCTGTCAGCACAGAGCCCGATGCGGGGCTCTAACCCATAGACTGCGAAATCACGACCTGAGTCGAAGTCGGACACTCAACCGACTGAGCCACCCGGGCACCCCAATCCTAGTAGATATTTGTAAATACCTTAGAATTTTCTATGTAGACAATAATGTCCACTGTGAATGGAGACAATCTTGCTTTTCCCTGTATTATCTCTGTGCTTTTTCTTCTTGCCTTATTGCAATGGTGAGGACCCCCAGTATAAGATTGAATAAAAATAGTGAAGGTCGATATCCTTGTGTTGTTCATATTCTTGGGGAAGGCATTCATTTGGTCTTCCACTATGATGTTAGTGTAGGGTTTCTTTTTTAAGTTTATTTATTTATTTATTTTGAGAGACAGAGCATGAGTCGGTGAGGGGCAGAGAGAGAGAGAGAGAGAGAGAGAATCCTGAGCAGAGAATCCTCCCTACCCCACCCCCTACCCCACCATGTGGGGCCAATTAACCAACCAAGCCACCCAGGTGCCCCAAACTGTAGATTTTCCATAGTCACTTTTCATCAGGTGAAGAAGGTCACTTTTACTCTTAGTTTGTTGAGAGTTTTTATCATGAGTATGGGCTGAATTTTGTCAAGTGCTTTTTCTGCATTTATTGAGATGATCATATGATTTTCTCTTTATTCTATGAACATGGTAAGTTACATTGATTGATTTTCAAGCGTTGAACCAACTCTTGCATTCCTGGAATGATCATATCTCAGTAAAGTTGATTTTTAAGTTTTTACAGGAGAAAAAAGGAGATGGGGGGCTTAGGGTTCAAAGAGACATAAAGGATGTACTTAATCACAATATGTAGACCTCCTTTGGATCCTGCCTTTTTTAAGCCTAAACATTAAAAAAAAAAAAAAAAGCATAAAAGAAACACCCTTTTTGTGACCATTTGGAAACGTGAATGAACACTGACAGGATTGTTGAAGTTTTAATTTGATGTGATGATATTGTAGATAAGCGTTTTTAAAAGAATTTTTAAATGTTTTTTTCAATTTTTGAGAGAGAGGGAGAGAGAGAAACAGAGCATGAGTGGGGGAGAGGCAGAGAGAGAGGGAGACACAGAATCCGAAGCAGGCTCCAGGTTCTAAGCTGTCAGCGCAGAGCCCAACACGGGGCTCGAACCCATGAACCGTGAGATCATGACCTGAGCTGAAGTCGGACGCTTAACCGACCGAGCCACCCAGGCGCCCCCGGGGTGGCTTTTCTAAGGGTCGGCTCTATTGCGGCCACTTGTCTGAACGTAGATGCAGCCTGTGCATCTAACCAAGGAGCAGACCCCTCTTGTCCTCCGTGTCTCCCCTGCCACTCGAGGGCTCACGCCTGTGAGTCACACAGGGGCCTGGGAATGTGGAGACCGCAGACACTTCACCGCACAACCATCCCATGCTTGGCACTGGATACCATTCTGCTGCTGCCCAGGCCTGGGCACTGGCTCCAGGAACAAGAGTGTCCTCTAGGCCAGACCCCCAGGTTGCCAGTCCCTGCCCAGAGGGAACGCAGAGTCCATTTGTTTGTTGGGTTCTTGGAAAAACCGGCATCAGGGAGTTTAATGAGTGACCTACAGGGCTGTTTATTACCATTGATGGATCGGGACAGCCTCCGCCCGGAGGTCAGGTGGTGCTGGGGGCTGGGGTGGCTGGATGGGGCCCTGGCCAATGACGGGAGCTGGTCGGCAGCTAGAAAAGCAGAAGTGGAAAAGGCTCCCTTGGGGCTGGCTCCTCCTCTGCTCCTGGATCTGCTCCCTGTGGATCTGGGCAGGGGTGGGTGGGGCAGGGGAGCACAAGCCTGAGAGTTCACGGCCCGGATTCCAGGCCAGGTCTGCTACTGGCTCACTGCCAGACTTTGAGCAATCAGCCCTTTCCACCAGCTCAAATGGCCATTTGGAAGGTGGGGGAGGCAGGACTGAATGGACACTCCCCTCGTGGCTCCTCAGGTCTTGAACTGTCTTGAATTGTCGCGGTCCCTCCTCTTCATCCTGTCCTTGGCCCTCCTTCACCTCCCATCCTCCTTTCTTGGGGAGTGGAGACAGGGGGCCTGCAGGCTAACGGCCCCCGGGCTCTGGAGTGAGAGAGCCTGAGTTGAGTTCTTCTTCCCTGCAGGCTGTGTGAGCTTGGGCTAGCGGCTTGCCTTCTCTGAGCCCCCATTCCTTCATCTTTGAAATGGGCATACTCTTTCTTGCCTCTGGGTCTCCTGGGAGAAGGAAAACTCGGGCCCACAAGGCACTGGGCATGCCAACAGATGGTCTGCAAACATGAAGGGCCAGGGGGAGACTGGGAAGCAGCAGACAGGAGGCAGCAGGGGTGAAAGAGGAGGCCGCACCTCCCCTCCGCGGGTCTCACCTCTGCCGTGCCTCACCCTGGGGCTGACCTTTTCACGGGCTCCATAAAAAATTAACAGCCCAGCAAACGGCAGGGCGCAGGTTGTGACCTCTGGCCCCTAGGGTTGCACAAAGAGGGGCGTTTCTCCCAAGGGAGGTCCTCACAGGTGGGCGCCGGACAAATGGGTGTGGGGGGGCTTGCCGGACCCCGCCCCCTCGAGTTTCTCCTTCATCGTTAGTGACTTCCGTGGCTTACATCCGGGGTGGCGGACTACAGCCCCCCGCAAGTTTTTGTGAAGCCTGCAAGCTCAGAATGGATTTTGCACTCGCAAATGGTTGGGGGAAAAAAAAAATCAAACGAATATTTCGTGACATGTGAAAATTGTATGAACGTCCAACGTCAGTGTCCAGTCATAGTTTATTGGGACACAGCCACGCCCATTCATTCGTGTGCTGTGTGGCTCCTCGAGCGCTGCCGCGGGGAGGGGAGTGATTTCAACAGAGCCGAGGTTCGCCAAGCCCAGAGCTTTCCTTTATCTGGCCCTTCAGGGCAAAAGTTCGCAGACCCCTGGCTTAAAGGAGAACAAAATAGCTTTGAGGAGGAAATGCCCCGGGGAGGTTCAGGTGGGGCCGTCCGGTGGAGATCCGGAGGGCCAGTCGAACCATGAGCCAGTCGCCTATCCAGCTAGTGGCTTCGTCACACCCCCTCCCGGAGCCTCCTTTTGTCCATCTGTAAAATGGACACAGCCGTTTCCCCGTTTCATGCAGCACTGCTGGAAGTCTCTGCTTACAGAATCTGGTTGTCATTCACCCGTTAGTGAGAAATAACTCAAGACAGCTTTTTTCCTCCCTGCCTGGCTGAGAGAATGAGGACGCAAAGGGGGAGGTGACGGTGTCACACTGAGCAAGGGGAACGGGGAGGAAGGGTCTCTCCTCCTCAAAACCACGTGAGATAGAGCCTCTTTCTGCCAGAGGTTGTGGCCAAGGGCGGCGGCCACAGGGTGGTGGCTGAGGCAGGGTCGGGGTGTGGGCGGAGAAGCAGCTCCCTGCGCTTCTGCAGAGTCCCTGGTGACTCAGACCCTCGCCAGCACCCTGGAGACGTGCCCTTAGGTACATAGATGTTCTAATCCTGTCCCTTCCCAGCTCATTCCGTCAAAGCCAAAGTCCCTGCGATGGCCTAGAGGCCCCAGGGATCTGGCCCAACATGCTTATCTTTCAGGTAGCATCTCCCTCTTCCTCCCCCCAACCCGCAGAGACTCCAGCCTCCCCCACCTTCTCCGGGGACCTCCACCAGGGAGCACCTTCCTGCCCGAGGCCCAGGGCTGCTGGACCAGAAGGGTGGTGGCCTCCCTTCCAGCCAAAGCCCCTCCTGACCAGAGCAAAATAACTGGACGGAGATGAAGTTGGTTAAAAGGAAACGTTTTTATGTTATACGTACACACACGGGGCTCAGGATGACACAGTTCTGTGGGCAGAGGATAGCCGCTGTCACCCTTTAGGGGTCTGTCCCTCCCCTGGGGCCTCCTGGTGTGCTGTGTCCCAGCCCGGGTCTCCCTGGAGTTTGGGGCAAGCCTGGAGGCGCCCCCGTCAGACAAGCAGGCTTCACCACCCAAGGACAGCCTTACACTCTTGAGTGCCCAGCTCCACCTCCGCGGGGGGTGGGGGGAGATCGGGTCCTTGACGTCCTGGGGTCAAGGTTGCACAGGGTCGTGTTTGCTGAAGGGCTCAATGACGCACAAGGTGTGGGGGGGTGACGCTTCTTGCCACAGCAGGTGGTGAGGGCAAGAGCCACCGGGCGGGCGGGCGGTGGCGGTGGGGGCCGGTCCGGCTCCTCCCTGGCCCCCCTCCCCATCCCTGGAGGTCACTGGCCCCCAAAGCGGCGGCCAGTGACCACGCCCCTCAGTAGGGATAGGGGGACACGGCGATGAGCAGGACGAAGACGCTCTGGTGGCGCGGCGCGGCGGCGCGCACGGTGAGCCGGTAGAGGCCGGCGCGGGTGAGCGCGCGGCGCGTGTAGACGGCGCCGTGGCCGGTGCGCAGCGGGCGCAGCGCGAAGGGGCTGCGCGGGTCGGGCTCGAGCACGCTGAGCTCCGTGCGGTTGGCGGGGACGCCGGCCTCGGAGAAGGCGGCGAGGCGGGCCACGTCGTGGTGGGCGCGCACGCCCAGGGGCAGCGGCAGCAGCTTGTACTGCAGTGTGGAGGGGCCGCCGGCGCTGCAGTCCTGCGAGCAGCGTCGGAAACACGTCCTGTGGGCGGGACAGACGGATCGACTCCGGGTGCCGTCACAGCGTGGTCTGCAAACCGGACCTCGGCCCCAGGCCCCGCGGTTCTCCCGTGCGCCGCCCGGCCCCTTGCCCCCCGCCCCCCCCCCCCCCCCCCAGTGGCTTCTCTACAGGCACCATTAGCCCACTTGAGAGACTCCGCAGACTGAGGCCCAAAGAAGCCTTCCCATCGGAGCGGGTCCCATAACCCCACAGAACTTTCCAGACCCACGCTCCAGGGCTCGCCGGTGGGCGCAGGGCGGCAATAAAGTTTGGGGCCCTCCAGGCCTGCCTGCAGCCCCGGAACCGAGTCATCTGCTCTGGATTTGCAAGGGGGCAGGGGTGGTGGGGCTCAAAGATGCTTGCTTAGCCTTGCCAAGGGCATCGGTGTCCCCACCCCCAGCCTGGTCTTCCCGAGGGGTAGAATCAACAGGGCAAAGTCACCTTCCCTAACTGCTGCGGCTACAGCTTGTGTCCGCCAAGATCCCCGAGTCCGCGCATCTTTCCAAGCGTCTGTGGCCGGTGGGAGTGGGGTGAAGGAGATGTGTTTCGTGTTCGTGCGCCAGTGTGTGTCTGAGTCCTGGGGTTTTGGGGGGGTTTCTGGGTGGCATTTATACGTGTGTGTGTGTGCGCGTGTGTCCATGTCTAGGGTTTTATGTATATAGTCATGTATTCCCCTACATCTCACGTGTTCATCTCCAATTCTGTGTGGCCTGTGGCCTATCCCCGCCCCCCAGGATTCTGCTCCCACTGCAGTGTCACCGCGGTAAATGCTAGCGTTCGGGTCACCTTGCCACCCGTGTGGCTGTGGGGAGGTACACTGCCCTGTGGGCATAGTTGCCTCACTCGGGAGTCCTGGCAGGGGTGACCCCACTGGCCCCTGCCTGAGACATGGCCTTTCTGGGGGAAGGGTCCGGCCGCCCAGGAGCCAGAATGTAAGCCCCCAGCTCCTGGCAGTGTGCCCCAGTTCACCCCCAGCCGCCTCAGCCCTTACCCTGGGCTGGAGCCCTGCCGGTAGGTGGCCGGACATGGCGTGTCCACGCACTGGTAGCTGCCGCGGGTGTTAAAGCACATCTGGCTGGGCCCACACTCGACATCGTTCTCCTCGCACTCATTGATGTCTGGGTGGGGGAGGTTGGCACAGAAGTGGGGAGTGAAACAGTGGAGTAAAGTGGAAGGGACCGGGGCAGGAGCCAGAGACGGCATGGGAGTGGGGGCGGGGGAAGGGAGGTGCTAAAGAAAAATGCCTTTGGGGGACCAGGGAGGTAGGCAGCCCCTCTCCCCTTGAACCCAGCCACCTTGACCTATGATAGCCCAACCGGCAGGTCCCGAGCACCTCCCCACCTCCCTAGGGGGGCACCCTGGGGACCTCCTGAGCCCAGAGCTGGGTTGCACAGCCTGGGAGAGATGACGGCTGCCCTTGGACCCCGAGTGAAGACTGCCCGTGACCCCTGTCTGCCCCAGTGGAAGCCCCACCCTCCTCAGAGGACATTCACAGACCCTCGTGGCAGAAAGTGAGGGATGGACACGGGCAAGGTAGGCTGGAGGCAGATTCGCACTCTACAGGGGTGGGGAGGAGGAGCGGGGGACACGGCGGCATGGCTGGCTCTCGCCCCCGGAGCACATCAAGGAGAGTGCTCTGCTGCTCCCACCAGCAGCTGGCTCTGGGCCCGCCCTCCCCGTGTCTCATCCGGCCATTTAAGGGAGCCTGTCAGCCCCATTTCACCAGGAGGCTGAGGCTCAGAGAGGGGAAGTGAGTTGTCCAGGGACACACAGCGGGGCTGCGATGGACGCCCCCAGGGCTGCTCTCAGCCTGCCCATGCCCCCCATCTCTTGGTTCCGGCTTGCCTAGCTGTGGGCCCCTGGGGTGCTCTGAGCTCGGCTCCCTGCCCCACCCTCACGTGAGAAGCCCTGTCCTGGTCCCTCCCGCACTGGGAGGGGGGGAGGGCCACGGCTCACCCTGGCAATTTTTCCCGCTGGGGAGGAGGCGGTAACCCTTGGGGCAGAGGCACCGGTAGCTGCCCTCGGTGTTTCGGCAGGCGTGCTGGCAAAGGTTCCTCACCCGGCACTCGTCCAGGTCTGGCCCAGGCGCAGGGGTGGGGGGGGGGGGATGGGCCAGAGACACGCACTGAGTCACAGACGCCCAGGGCGCCAGGCTAAGGGGATGTCCCTGGCTGCGGCGGCCCACGCCTTCTCTCCGCCCTGCCCACCCCACGTCCGCAGGGCCTGGCAGGGAGACGCTGCCCAGACCCCTCTGCCCAGGCAGGAATGCTGAAGCACGTCTGCCCTCAACACTGTCTCCCCTTTGCCTCTGCAGCCCAGCGCCAGCCTCCGCGGGGGGGATTTGGGGGGGGGGGCTGTCCCTAGCCTCCCCCCCCACCCCCCTACCCACCAGTCTCTGTTCAGGGTCTCAGATCAACTTGGAACGCTCCTGCAAATCTCCCTCCCTGACTGCTTCACCTCTACGCACCGAAAGCAGTGTTTCTCCAAAGTGGCTTCCCCGGGGGACAGACCCTCTCTCTGGGCCAAGAGTCCCTCCCCCCTCTTGGAAGCCCCTTGCCCATTAGTACAGCCAGGGCCTCCTGATGGCACGTAGCCACGAAAGTGACTGTCGGCACCTCCCACCCTGCTTGCTGTGAGCCCCGGGTTTCTGAACATGGGGTGTGGTGCCCACGCGCCCGGCCGGGGCGCCCGACACACTGGAGCGGGGCGTGTCCCCAGCGGGATGGCTGGGGCTTGGCCTTACCCGTGCAGACGCCGTTCTGCCGGATGAAGCCAGGGGGGCACCAGGCCCGGCCCTTACTGCTCAGGGCTCCGGGGCCCGGCCGGAGGGAGACCCAGGCCTGGTAAGAGCCCCTGGGGTTAGGGGTACGGGGCCGCAGCCAGGGCACTAAGGGGCCCCGGTGGCTGACAGTGGTCACATTTTGTTCACTCTGCTCTAGGGGGGTGCAGGTCTTGCCGTCACGGAGGAGGGTCTTGCCCGGCGGGCACAGGCAGCGGTAACCACCCTGGAGGTTTTGGCACTGGTAGGCACAGGTCCCGGGCCGCTGCAGGCACTCATTGATATCTGGAAAGGAACAAGTCCAGGCAGGGAGCCAGGGGCGGCTCAGGGCTCGCCACAGCTCCCCCCACCTCATCCCTCCCGGTCTCCCGCCTTCCCCAGAATCCAGCCGCCTTCCCCACTGCCTCCAGGCCTGCCCGCAAGCCTTGCCTCTCCCGGACCGCCTCCTGCCTCTGCTGCGCAAAGAGGCCCCAGCCTCCCCCAGCTCTGAGCCTCATCCCAGACTCCCCCCTGTACTGCAGCATCCCGGTGAGGCCCGTTCTCCCTGCTAAGCCTCTCTGAGACCCACCCCACTCCTCCCCACCCTCCTCCTCCACCTCCTCGCCCCGGGCTCCCCGGGAAGGTTCGGTGCCAGACAGCGGCAGAGCCCTGACCCGCATACGCGGTGGGCGCACGGGCAGTGTTAGCTGCTGTTTGGGTTACTCGCAAAACTCAATGACACCCTTGTCATAAACACCCGCTGCTTGCGGGGTCAGCCGGGGCGGGGGGGGGTGCTGACCAGGGCTCCAACCAGGGGGTGAGTGGCCCCGTACCTAGGCAGGGCAGGCCGGGGCCCTGGAGCCGGTACCCTCTGGGGCAGCTACAGCGGTGCCCGCCTGGGGTGTTCTCACAGATCTGGTTGTAGTGACATTCGTCCGACCGCTCCAGACACTCGTCCACATCTGGGGAGGCAGGGGTGCGGACAGAGGTGGGGCCGAGCCTCTCCCCCTGCCCCCAACAGACACAGCATGCCTCTGCACGTCTGGGCCTCATCCCTGCCCCCTTCTCCAACCCGAGTGCCACCAGGCAGAAGGCCCGTGCCTGCAGCCACCTCTCCTCATCGCACCCACTTGGGAGGGTAAGAAGGTTCCGGACCCAAAAGGAAGAAGGGGCTTTGGAGGCAGAGTCCCGGGTTTGGGCTGAGCTCTGTCATATCCCTTGGTCCTTGAGCAAGGAATTCTCCCTGTCCTGGCCTCAGTTTCCTCATCTGTGCAGAGGGGTCAGGATGGGACCTCTTCACGGGGCCGTGGGGAGAAAACTGGATCCCGTGCGTGAAGGGGGCGGGAGCCTGATTGGGGGAAAGAGCTCCAAGAACTGGTAAGAGAGGAGGCGGTGAGGGCAGAGGAGCCGCCTCGGTGGACAGGGCGCTCCCTGAGGCCACGGACATGGGGTGACCTCCTCTTCTGAGTTCCGGTTCCACCAGACTTTGTCCCTTCACCAGGTGGTCCTACCACTCAGAGGAGGAGCCTGTCCGAGGAGCTGTGATCGTGAGGGTCCTAAATTGCCAGCGGCCAGGCCAGGCCAGGCCTCAGACCTCTTGGGTCCAGCTCCGGCCTGTCTGCTCCTTCTGCTTCCTCCGAAGGCCTAGAGTCCCCGTGGCACACAGCACCTCCTCCGCTGAACCCAGGCAACCACCGGAGCACGGACAGCCCCACCCACGTCACGCCCCTGTCACCTTCACAGCCGGCCCCGTGAGCGGCCACCCGGAAGCCAGGCCTGCAGTCGGGGAGGCAGTGGTAGGACCCGAAGAGGTTCACGCAGCGCTGTCCCTGCTGGCAAAGGTCGGCGTCCCACGCGCACTCGTCCACATCTGGCGGGGCGAACGGGGGCAGGGGGCTGCGTGAACGCGTGTCCCCCGGGCCCTCCTCACCACCCTGACCCTGGCCAACCTAACTGCACAGGCTTCATCCCCCGGCCCAGGAGCCCCTGGCAAGAAGGTCCCCACCTCTCCTGTTAGCTCTTTCCAGCATGTTGCCATAGGCCTTGGCCTGGGGCACCTGATAGGAGGTTGAGGACAGTGTCCCTCGGGCACCCAGCTCAAAGCCCAGTGGGGACTTGGCCATGCCAGGCCTCCCTGGTGGAAGCAGACGGGTGCAGAGGGGAGGGTCAGCATCTGGACAGCACCCTACGGTCAGATTTGTTGTCCAGAAGCTGTGTTAAGGGGACAGGTGGGTGTCCACTGCGTTCCAACCCCAGCTGGCTGGAAATGACTGCCATGTTAGGAAAGCGCCTGAGGCCGTGTCCGGGCGCGGCGGGCACGTATGCACGAGCACGCGGTGGGCACGTGTATGTCTTTGGGGCTCCCCAGCACCCCCAGGACTTGGGCCTCTCTGATCTGCAGCCCTCCTAGCAGGAAGTTCCCAGGGGAAACGGGGCATCGCCACCCCCAGGCTGGCATCTGTGCCATCGGGAACGGGCCAGGTCCTGAGGCGGGTGCCCCTGGCCAGGGTCCCGGCTGTGCAGCGCCCCCCACACGCCCAGGCCAACTCCCAGGAGAGCCTCTGCACCCGGGCCCACTCATCTCTGCAGTTCCTGTCATCCCTGGCCAGGGCAAAGCCGGCTGGGCAGGAGCAGGAGAAGCGGCCAGGTGCGTTGTAGCAGGAGTGAGAACAGGGGCTGGGGCCGGCCGAACACTCGTCCCTGTCTGGGAAGAGGGGGGTGGGCGGGATCTGGTGGTCTGCACCCACAGGCCCTCCTGCCAGCCGGCCGGGACACATCGTCCAACCCCGGCTGAGAGGCCTCCCTCGGCCATGCCAGGGGAGGGGAGGGCACTCACCCACACAAAACTCTCCCTGGGTGTCCAGCTCGAAGCCCTCTGGGCAGCCGACTGCATTCTCTTCTGCAAGGCGAAGGGGGTAGGTCCTAAGCACGCAAGGGCACCGTACCAAGGCGCCCCGGGACAGACAGCAGCCCCGGCCGAATGCGCCTCCCTCCTGCCAGCCTGGCCAGGCCGATGTCCCCTCGGCCCTGAGCCAGGCCCGTGCCCAGCCAGTCGGCGAGCCTGTTCCCAGCTCAGGCCTGGTGGAGGCGCTGGCTGTGGCTCGTGCCACACGAGCTGGCCGGACTGTAAACTGACAGACGCAGGGGAAATCATGAAGGAAAAGTAGGACACGGGATGCCCACCGGATGCCCATGCGTGCGAAAGTGCACTCTGAGAATCCAGAGGAGTGGGCGTGGCCCCCGGCTGTGCCCGGGGTGGGGGGTGTGCAGAATGGGCAAATGACAGCATCTGATGGGGGCAGCGAGCACACCGAGGGGTGGCGGCAGGCTGTGGTCTGGAGACAAAAAGGCCAACTACCGAAATCAGTGTAAGGACAGCATGCTGGACAGAGCAATCGATCCCCGGGTGCCCGGCGAGGGTTCTAGAGAAAACACCGCTATTCCTGATACCCTGCGAGGCAGGTGATGTTGTGCCCACTTTACAGGTGGGAACACTGAGGCTCAGAGAGGGCCAGGGCATCGCCCCCAAGGTCCCACAGCTGGGAGATGGCGTGGCTGGGTTTGAATGAGGGCCTGACTGACCCCAAAGCTACGCTCTTACCGCTGTCCCACGTTCAATGTTAAAAACAAGCGGGGACCTCAAATAATGGTAACAGATCTTTACCATCCATTGGTTGAGATTATGTGGCATGTTCATGGGGGCCTCCAGGCGTTCCAGCAGGGGCTCCCGGCTGCCTGGGGAGGGGGGAGCTCTGGTGCAGGCACCCTTGAGAAGCGGGGGCATATGGCTGGAGTCTTGGACGTCAGCTTGGGGGGTAGACCTGGACCTTCCCCGTGGGGCCTGGGAAAAGGCTCTGGGGGGTTTGAACAGGAGCGGCCGGAAGAGCTGTGTCCCCGCTGGGGGTGTGGATGGTTAGACAGGACCAGGGACAGGCTGGAGATGAGTGGACAAGGGGGTGAGCTGTCCCAGTCCCCAGTTTCCGGTCCGTGGTGAGAGGGTGCAGGAGGTGGGGTGTCACCTTGGCTTTCCGCCAGGTGCATCGGGGGCCCCCGGTGGGTGTCTGGGGAGTGGAGACGAAGGACGGGGGCCTCACCAGCCTGCAGGGCTGCGGTCAGCTGGAATTGCAGGGCCTCGGCCTTGGGGTCGAAGGCCGAGCTGATAGCCGAGGCCCGCAAGCGCTGCACCAGCTGGGGCTGGAGGCCCCGGGCCGCGTTGTACTGGATGCTGTGGTTACAGCGCAGGAACGTGGGAAGGCCGTCCTGCAGGAAGTGCTGCGTGGAGCCCACGAAGAGACGGCCGGGCCCCACCTGCACATACTGCTCCTCGAAGTCCTGGAGGAGGGGGGAGGAGGGGTGGAGGGGAAGGAGGGGAAGGGGTAGGGAGAAGGGTGGGGGAAGAGCGGGGAGGAGGCAGAGGAGGGGGAGGAGGGGGAGGGGAAGGGAGAAGAGGAGGAGGGAAGAGGGGGAAGGGGAGGAGGGGGGAGAAGGGGTGGAGGGGAAGAGGTAGGGGGAAGGGTGGGGGAGGAGGAGAGGAGGGGGAGGAGGGGGGAAGGGGGGAAGAAGAGGTAGGAGAGGAAGGGGAGGGGGAGGAGGGGAAGGGAGAAGAGGAGGAGGGAAGAGGAGGAAGGGGGGAGGAGGGGAGAGCGGTAGAAGGGAAGGAGGGAAGCAGAAGGGAGAAGAGGGGGGGAGGAGGAGGAAGGGGAAGAAGAGGTAGGGGAGGAGGGGGAGGGGGAGGAGGGGAAGGGAGAAGGGGGGAAGGGGGAGGAGGCAGAGGAGGGGAAGGGGGGAGGGGAAGGGAGAAGAGGAGGGGGAAGAGGGGAGGAGGGGAGAGAAGGGGTGGAAGGGAAGGAGGGGAAGCAGAATGGAGAACAAGGGGGGGCAGGAGGAGGAAGGGGAAGAAGGGGGAGGGGAGCAGGGGGAGGGGGAGGACGAACGAGACCCAGAATGTCTGAGATTTCAACTTCCAAGGGGTAGGAGCCTTAGCCCCTCATTCAAGGGGCCCCGGGTTGCTGGAGGTGGAAGCCTGGTAGGCCTGTCACCTCTTCCTCTAGCCGGTTGGGGACCCTTGCGCAGGTGGCTTCCCTTTGGTTTATGAAATGGGGAGGACGCCTGTCCCCGAGAGGCTGGACCCAGGGCACCCTCCCACTGGGCTAAGTCCGGGCCAGGCCACGCCCCAGGCCCCGCTTGGGGTGTCAGGAGGGGACGCCTGGGGCAACACATCCCATTCGCCCCCCACCGCCACCTGCACGCCTCGGGGTGCGTCCCCACCTGCGCTTCAAGATCTGCGTCAGCCAGGCTCCCAGGGACGACACCACTGACCACCACGTCAAGGAGCAGGAGGCCGTCGGGATCCAGGCCCCTGGCCTCCTGGGTCATCGTGAGCAGCTCGCCTGTAATGCCCCCCGCCCGGCCTGGAGTCACCACAGGGGAGAGGCCCTGGGCTCGGGCCTCAGCCCCCCCGGCCCCCGGGAGGAGACCCCTGCTCACCCGTGGCGAACTCCACGTGCGACTTCTGCAGGAAGCTGCCGCCCGTCAGAGAGTGGCCATTCAGGGCGTCTCCAGTCTCTCCAGCCAGGGCCCAGTAGACGGGGGCGACGGTGACCAAGAGCACGCGCATCAGAGGCCCTGGACGGGGTGCGCACGGAGGCCGAGTGAGGGACTGATCCTGAGGGCCGCCACTCGCCTGCTCGGGGTCCCTCTGCAGCTCCCTATTGCCCAGGGAGGGCTCGGCCCCCTTCCCTCCCTGCCCAGGACCAGCCCCGTGATGACCACCCGGGTCAGTTATTGGATCAGAACCTGGGAAAGGAACCTGGGAAAAGCAAACATCTAGTCTGTGGAGCGGTGTTTGAAAACTAACAAAATACAAAGCAGGGCATGGGGGTTGGGCGCCCGGGGGCCTCAGTCAGGTAAGTTTCTAACTCTTGATTTCAGCTCAGGTCATGATCTCACGGTTCGTGGGTTCGAGCCCCGTGTCTGGCTCTGTGCTGACAGTGCGGAGCCTGCGTGGGATTCTCTCTCTCTTCCTCTCTCTCTGCTCCTCCCCCACCCCCCTCAAAACAAATACATAAGCATTTAAAGAAAAAAAACCAAAAAACGAGCCAAACGAAGAAGGGCACGTGACTTGCTGATACTCAATTCAGTTCCACGAATCCTGAGGGTGACTGGTCACCCCCGAGCCTGGGACGTATGTGCTGAACCAGGTTGAGAGTCAACCAGGTCTCCTCACTCGCAGACGCCTCCCGGAAGAGGAGGGTCACTGAGTTCTGAACAAAGGGCCCCAAATTGGCTCTGGATGTGGATTCTCAGACTTGCGCGTGCTGCCCAGCCCTCCTCGATGGGCCAGGGGTGCCTCAGTCCGGGGAAGGGGGCAACCCCACTCGCTTTGGGGGGGTCAGGGACGGTGGAGCTTTTCAGAGAAACCGCCGGCTCAGGAAAGAGCCGTAGGAGGAGCCACACTGGGGGCAGCAGAACCTTCCCAATGTCTCTGTGCCGGTTTCTCTGCACAGGGGCTGGCGCAGCGGGCCTGGGGCCGGATGCTTCCCCATGGCTCCTGCCTCTGCAGCTGGACGAAGCGCTCACATCTGGGCAGTCACGCTCACCTCACTCTGTGCTGCCGACCCGCCTGGAGGGACCCCGAGCCTAAGTTCCCTGACCCCGCATGGTTCACACAGGCCTGTGGTCAAGGGCAGCTCTGGAGGAAAGGCTCTTTAGCAAAGATCCCATCGGCGCCGCCCTCTCCCTGCTCTGGACCCGCAGCGTCCCCTTGGGAAGGGCGAGGCCGCAGGGTCTACGACATCTCTCCGGAACATTCCACCTGCGAGGGCACACTGATCTATGAATCCGTTTGGAAGTGGACACTGCCTGGTTCTCTGGGCCCTCTGGCTAATTTTGTTCCCCTCTAGCCCGTACCCCTTACTCGTGACTAGCGATTCCTTCCTTTTCCATCAAGCTCTTACCTTAATGTGCGGAACGGGGCGGGGGGCGGGGGGGGGGGGAACCTCCGTCAGCAATCAGTGATTTTGAGAATCGTTATCTGACGGCACTCGTATATCCCGATTATTTCACACTCTCTGGGTCTGATTTTTATTTCGTTTTGTTGGGAGGTAGTGGGGGTGGGGAGGAAGTGGCCTGCACCTCAATCCACTTTGGTTTCGACTCGGGTCTCAGGGGCGGTCAGAGTTTTCCTCCAGCAGTCGGGCCCTGGGCAAACCTCGGAACACACGCTTTGCTTCCGCCTGGAGTCGGAGGGGCCCCGGTGCAGGAAGAGGCTCTGGCCCCCGCTTACCCACGCTCGCAGGGATGTGGCTGATGCCGCTCCAGATGGTGGTGACCCCAGAACGTGCCTCCTGGCGCACGCTGGTGTTGAGGGTGGCCATGCCAAATTCCTGGCCGTTGATCACCCCGGATACGCCGCCCCGGCTCCCACGGGGCTCCCCTGTGAGGAGGGAAGGGGACGGCAGCGACTTTATCCACCTCCACGCCCTCAGCATGAGCAGGTACTGTCACCCACTTCAGGGAACAGGAACGGAGGCTCAGAGAGCTCAGGTGGCTCGCCCAAGGCCACACAGCTCACGGGTGACGGACTCGATGCCCGGGGGGTCCTGGCTCTGAGAGACAGGGAGGCTTTTCGGAGCAGACCTGCACTGGCACGGGGCTAGCTTCGAACAGTGGCTCTGCTGTCACCTCCCTGGAAATCTGGGCAAGTCGGGCCCCCAAGACGCACTTGAGCGAGGAGGTGGGACCACAGATGTGCCAGAGACCTGTTGGGTTCTAAAATGCCAGCTGCTCATGATGGCGGGGTCGGCATGCTGGGGGAGCCGGGGCACCAGGCCAGGGACAGCATGCCGCCACCTGAACGTCCCCATTCCGTCAGTGGCCTTGGCGCCCTCCGCCCTGCGGCTGGTTTGGCCGGGGTGGGCCGGATCTCTTACAGCAGCCAGGCGGGTCTGCAAGCACCCACGCTTTTCAGGACTAATCAGACGGATGGTGGGGGCACAGAGGGTGCTTCCTCCGGCTAATGGGCCAGCTGTCCTGTCTGCACAGATGGCATCCTGGGGGCTGAGAGACAGAAGCTGGCCTGCCTCTCCCCCGCACCAGCTCTCTGGGGAAATTAACAACCAATTGCCCATGATCTGTCGAAAAAATAACATAAAACACTCAACGGCCAGGGTCCTTAATGGGCAAATCAGGGGGCTGGTTAATTTTGGATTCCAGGAAGCAGTGTCATTTACCCAGTCCAGAGCTGGGGCTTGATGAGATCTGATGCCCATCTGGGATGTCTCTGATCAATATCTGTGGCTCTGGGGTTTATGGGGGGACAGGAACCGGCCATGAACCTACCCCCTGGCTTCTCAACAAGGGGAGGAGGAAGAAGCTGGGGTGCAGATAAGCAGCAGCAGAATGGCCCGGCAGCTTTCGAGGGGGACAAGAAATTGGAGGCCGGGAATGACGAGCCACTGTCAACTTTCTCAGACCATGGGATGACTCAGCAGGCCTCTTGCCTCCCACGAGGCCAGGCTGGGCGCCACCCAGGCTGATGGGAAACGAGGAAGAGAAGACAGCGCTCAGAGTGAGGGAGCCTTTGAAACCTCTGAATGCCTTTTACCTAGCAATGCCCTGTTGGAAGAACTCAGCCCGTAGAAATATTCAGGCCAGCGGACAGGGGCACGCCACAGGGTAGTTTTCAGGGAGGAGGGTGGGGGGACTGGGAAAAAATAAAAACAAAACCCAAGCCCGTTGCTTATTTAACAAAGCCATTTGCGGGGCGCCTGGGTGGCTCAGTTGGTTGGGAGTCGAACTTCAGCTGAGCTCAGGATCTCACAGTTCGTGGGTTCAAGCCCCGCATCGGGCTCTGTGCTGATGGCTCATAGCATAGCACTTTGCTATGGCGGCCCTGAGATACTCAACCAGAAGCCATGTGCAGAGCGCTGTGGTTTGGGGCGTGAGCTTTCCAACAGGAGAGGGTAAGGACGGGACCCAGCTCTGAACTAAAGGGAGGAACCGCTCAGACCCGAGGCAGCGCGTGTGGCCAGGCGTCAGAGAACCGCTGAATTTCTGGAGCCGTGTGCATTGGTCTTCTGTCCCTGTCCGCAGGAGATGAGGCGACCAGGGGCCACAGAGGGTCCCACAGTTGGCTGGCGGTGGGGTTCAAGTGGGTTTGCAAGCGGCAAAGTGTCGAGACCCCGCTCCGGGGCTGGAAAGGTGCCCTCTGGAGCAGCGAGGAAGTAATCTGGCTTTGGGGGCGGTGATAGATCAGTGATGGCTGTCACGGCCAGGGACAGAAATCCAAAGCCACAAATACGGCGTATTTGCTACAGAGACACTATTAACTTTCAGAAATGAGACTCAGTGACTATCCGCGGTGCGGTCGGAGTCGTTTCACGGTCGTTCCTCAAGATAGTCCTTTTCTCTGTTTTGAAGTTTGGCCCCAGGGAGGAGGGAGCTGAACGGCGAGGCCCGGGGTGGGGGGGGGGTGGCAGGTGTCGTAATGCGAGAAAGCAGCATCCGTCACTGTCCACCCACCATGGCCTAAGTCACAGACTTTTCCCAGCAACCCCACCAGGGCACCTGGTTTTATTCTGCCCACTTCGCAGCGCTGTGGAATATCCAGAGAGAGAGGACACTGTCTGTGCCGATACGAGCGGCAAACACTTAGCATCTCGGAGCCTCAGTTTCCCCAGCTGTAAAGGGCAGGGTGGGTAAGGTGACCCCCAAAGGCCTTTTTCCTCCTAAGTCTGTGATTCTAAGCGAAGGCAAGAGTCGGGGGGGGGGTGGTGGTGCTGGCAGGACAGGGGGCCACGTCCCCCCCACGAAGCAGGAGATCCCGCCTCTGTCCACAAAGGTCTGAGCGGGGACACCTCGTACCTCTCACGGCCAGGACCGCTCGGGCCGTGGCAGAGCCCAGAAGGTTGTGAGCGACGCACTCGTAGATGCCCGCGTCCTGGGCCTCCACTCGCTGCAGCCACAGGCCCCCGTCGGGCAGGGTCTGGAGCCGCCGGCCGGCCCGCACGGGCTGGCCCGCACGCAGCCACTCCACGGTGGGCACCGGCTCTCCCGAGGCCTGACACTGTAGGGCCACGTCGTCCCCAGATCTCGCCGTCACGTCCCGGGGCTCCACCCGGAACACCGGGGCGCCTGTGGGAAGCCCAGGGCAGCTGTTAGGAACGTTTGGTTATTTTCGTATGTTCAGCTGCTGCTTGTTCATTCAGACGGCTTAGAAAATGCAGAGGTAGAAAGGAGAAAACAGAATCACCAGTGAGCATCACATCCCATCACCGTTCTGAGTATGCCCTTCCAGACACCGTTTCCGTAGAACGTGACTGCATTGCTCATAGCTGCTTCCTTCCTTCCTTTTTCACCCCACAATAAATCCTAACTACCTTTCCATGCCATGAGATACTCGTTTTAAGTGCCTCCTTTCGTTTGGGTCCCTCACGGGGATGTTTCTAACGATGCCAGATGGGAGACGGGGGCCCCGTCACCGACTGTGGGTGAGTCTCACCAAGTCTCTCCCTGGCCCTCCGTTTTCTCGTCTGAGAGACGGCAATCCCTGTCCGCCTGCTACGACAGACCCTCCGAAACGGCTGGAAAGAAGACACTCGTGATAGCATTTTGGCTTCTCCACGCATCCCAAACCATAGCATTCTGATCCAAGAAATCCCTTTCCGTCTTAAACCCCCGAACGTAATCATGTCTGCAAAGATCCCTTCTCCAAATAAGACCACGTTCTCGCCTGGGAGGCGAGGACACGGTCGCTCAAATGTCGGGGGGGTGGGGGGGCCGCTTGTCAGCCTCCCACGGCCAATGTCTCCTAACGCCGAGCACATGCCTATCGTGTGGCCCGGCCCCTCTCGGACGGACACCCGAACGGAAAGGTGCCTGCGTGACCGCCAAAGGCACGCGTCACCTGCCGAAGCAGCGCCGTCTGTAACTGCCCCCAAGTGGAGGGGAACCATACAAACCGTGACATGTCCGCACAGCGGCGAGCCATACCGCCACGGGGACGACGGGGTGAGCCACTTCCGCGTGTGGGCTCACGCGGCGCTGTGCGCAAGAAGCCGGACACGAGAGCGCACGCGATAGGGTTTCGTTGCAACAACGGTCAAAAAAATAAGCAAGAGCTGGCCGTGGCCACGTGAAGAGGTCAGCAAATGCACAACTTGACAGAATTATCCAAGCCAACGATTTCAGGGCTCTAGAAGTCAACGGAAGGCAAGCCACAAATTGCGAATCATTGGCCCACGAAAAGCTTCCAGAACTTTGGGCGAGGACAGTGGAGGCGTGTGGCCTGGGCCTGCTCCCATCCGTCACCCCTACTCTTGAGCTGGGGGCGGGGCTGGCCGTGAGACCCCAGCTTTTGCTATCACAAGGGGCCGGATCCGATTTGCGGGAGGAGACGATGCAGGGGTTTTGTGGGGGGAGGGGGCAGAAGCGACAGGAAGCAAATAGGGAACTGACGCCTCTGCTGGCTTGCGGAGACCAGGGGACCAGCCGGAAGCTTAACGAGAAGAACCTGGAAACGAGGGAGCCCTGGAAAGGCCAGACGGGGTCTCCACACATCCCTGGCTGCTGTGCACAGCGTGCACCTGTGCGGGGATCTGGGCGGGGGTGGGCCAGGAGGAGTCAAAGCCGAGGTCCCCTCAACACCTGCCCCAACTCTGACTCAGCCAGATGCTTGGATGGGGGGTGGGGGGGCGAGGCCTTAGTTTCTTGGCCCTTTAACCGTTAGCAAGTTTGACCGGGGTACGTCTTGGTGCAGAACTTCTCTGGGTTTATCCTGTTTGCGTTTTGCTCGAATTTTGTAGCCTTACGTCTTTTGTGACAACTTTTCGGCTCTGGCGTCTCTGGGTATTTTCTCACCCCTTCCTCCTTTCCTTCCGGGACCCTAATGCCACGATGTCAGATCTTGGCTTCGTCCCACACTGGCTCTGAGGCTCTTCTGGTTGTCCTGCTCGAGTCCGTTCTCTCTCTGCGGTTCTGACTAGGCGAATTCTATTGTTACATCTACAAGTCACTAATTCTTCCTTCTGTCCTGTTCATACCTGTTCACACCCATCCACTGAGGTTTTCATTTTATGGAAGTTGGGTCCCAAGACTTCCCTTAGTTTCTTCTTCATAGCTGCTATTTCTTAAGATTTTTAAAAAATGTGTATTTATTTATTTTGAGAGAGAGAGAGAGAACACGCGCAGGGGAGGGGGAGAGAGAGAGAGAGAGAGAGACAGAATCCCAAGCAGGTTCTGCACTGTCAGTGCAGAGCCCAACGTACGGCTCGAACTCCCAAACCGTGAGATGGTGACCTGAGCAGAAATCAAGAGTCAGACGCTTAACGGACTGAGCCACCCAGGCACCCCCATTTAACCATTTTTTAAGTTGTACAGTTCAGTACCGTGGAGTACATTCACATCACCGCCGTCCATTTCCAGGACCCTTTCGTCTTGGAAAATTGAAACTCTAGATCCATTCAACCACGTCTCGCCATTGCCACCGACCCCCGCCCCGCCGGCCGCCGCCATTCTGCTTTTCGTTTCTACGCATTTGACAACTCTGGTCACCTCACAGAACTGGAATCACACAGCGTTTGTCTTTTTGTGACCGCCCTCCTTCCCCTGACGACCTCAAGTTTCGTTCATGCACCAGGTGTCAGAATTTCCTTCTTTTTAAAGGGTGACTAACAGGGGCGCCTGGGTGGCGCAGTCGGTTAAGCGTCCGACTTCAGCTCAGGTCACGATCTCGTGGTCTGTGAGTTCGAGCCCCGCATCGGGCTCTGGGCTGATGGCTCGGAGCCTGGAGCCTGCTTCCGATTCTGTGTCTCCCTCTCTCTCTGACCCTCCCCTCTTCATGCTCTGTCTCTCTCTGCCTCAAAAATAAATAAAAATAAACTTAATAAATAAATAAATAAACATTTAAAAAAAAATAAAGGGTGAATAACATTCCAGGGTACGAATGGGTGAATTTTGCAGTGTATATATTGACAAAACTGTTTTTTATTTTTGTTTTAAAGCAATCTCTATGCCCAACATGGGGCTCGAACTCACAGCCCCAAGATCAAGCGTTGCAGGCTCTGTTGACTGAGCCAGCCAGGCAGCCCAAGCTGTTATTTCTTTTAAAGGCAAACCCTGGGGGCGCCTGGGTGGCTCAGTCGGTGAAGCACCTGACTCTCGATTTCGGCTCAGATCATGATCTCACGGTTCGTGGGATGGAGCCCTGTGTCGGGCTCTGTGCTGACAGTACGGAGCCTGCTTACGGTTCCCTCTCCCCGCCCCCCCGTCCCTCCCCCGCTCTCGCACAGGCGTTCTTTCTCCCCCTCTCTCAAAAAAAAAGCAAAACTCCAGACAGGGTAAGTTACCTGGGGCAGGGCATTGACTGGAAAGGGGGTACAGATGGAAGTGTCTGGAAGCTGGCAGTATTCTGTTTTTCTATTTTTGCCCTGGGTCAACTCGGTAGGTTCACATGATAAACATTCATTGAACTGTTCACTTCTAACATGTATTGTCCCTATGTATGTTAATCTTCAGGAAAAAGTTTTATTAAACACCTCTAGGCGGTTTCACAGCATTACTTCGAGGCTCAGACAGTGCTTTGTAATCTGCAAGCTACTTGGCAAATGCAAGAGCTGTCCCTGCGATCTTGTTGATGGTCGTGAGTTTGAATAAATGGGTCCCCCCGGGGCCTGGCTGTTGGGTCCCTGGCTATTCATTAGCCCTCACCCCGCTCCCCATTCCCCAACTGGGGAGCCATTTCATAGGACTTCAATTGTGTTTTCTGAATAAATACTTGTAAGAGGGTTCCAAGTCCCTGGCCCTGCCTTTTTTAAGTTTGTTTATTCATTCTAAAAGAGCTGTGCGAGCAGGGGAGAGGCTGAGAGAGACGGAGAGAGAGAGAATCCCAAGCAGGCTCTGTGCTATCAGCACAGAGACAGCCGCGGGGATCGAACCCACAAACGGTGAGATCGTGACCTGAGCTAAAATCTATACAGCCAGACGCTTAACTGACTGAGCCGGCCAGGTGCCCCTCTGCCCTCCATTCTTGTCAGACAGCCGGGGACACGCGCCGGGCGCCCACTCTGCACTGTCCCCCCCGCCGGGGCCCAGGGGAGGGGGAGGGGGAGGCCGAGACTCACTCTGCAGCACGAGGGTCACCACTTTCTCCACTGCGCCCATCTCATTCTCCGCCAGGCACTGGTACCGACCCGCGTCGTCCATCTGCAGGTGGCGGGGGGGGGGGGGGAGAGCAGGTGTTCAGGGGAACAGGAGGAAGGGGACCGCGCACAGTGAAGGACCATCACTCCGTGGCACGTTCCTGGGGATTCCTTGAAAACCAGGGGTCTGTGGCGAAGCAAGTCTGGGAAACACGGAGTCGAGACGACAACCCGCTTCTGGCCGCAGGATTCCTCGGGGCTCTTATGGTGCTGGAGCGTGCAGCGAGCCTTCCAGAAGGGAGACGGTTTGCAATGTTTTCCCGGCTTAGTGAGAGGGAAGCTTTTCCCACAGGGCACACACCACCCTGGCCACGGGGGAAACTCAGGAAGAACAAGGCTCGGCTTCACCTCTGAACGGCAGCTGGGGGACGGGCTGAGGCCGCCGTCTACACCCAGGAGGTGACGGCCTGGATGCTGCACCCAAGAGGACTGCCGGGACAGCCCAGCATGCAGGTAAGAGTGGAGATTTGGGGGTCAGATCGGGATGGGGCCGAACCCTGGCTCCGCTGCTGACCACACCCGACTCGTGACCAGTATGCCGTGTCTTTGGAGCGAATCATCTCCCCGTCGCCAAATGCGGATCGTAACCGCTAAGAGCAGCGGAAGCATTACAGGAAATCATGCTCGTCGAAGCCAAAGTACCTGCCAGTGCCTGGCCCGTGGTAGACTCTCGGGTCACCTTAGCGGGCAAGATCGAGGGCCCCTAAGAAGAGCCTGACAGGACGGGATTGTGGATTTCTGCATGATCACCGGGACCCGGGACACAGGAGGGGAGGTGAACGGGTCTGGCCCGAGACCCAAGGCTTTGTAAACAGCACGGAGCAGGGGTCAGGAGAGCTGGGATGGGGTCCTGCCTTGGGAACTTAACTGTTGTGGGCCTCTCTGAGCCTCAGTGTCTTTATCTGTAAAATGGGGCACTCTTACTGGTCTCCTCCGCCCCATGGGGCTGTTAATAATATTTATTGGCATGACCCGGGGGCCAGTCACTCTTGAATACCGGTGTGGATCATCTCGCTGATTTCTTACTGTAAACCTATAAGGTAGAAACAACCAGTAGCCCCGCTGAATGGCTGGGGTGACTGAGGCACAGAGAAAAGCCACTGGCTGGAGGGCACTCTAGTTTGTTGGGGTGGAGAATCTGGGAGGTGGGCAGGACAGTGCTTTGCAGACTGTAGAGGACGGTGGCCAACACTAAGAACCCTCCCAAGCCATCACAAAAGGCTGCGGTTGTCCTGGGTGGCCCCGCCCCGAGGCACCAGGTCCTGCCTTGCCTCTGTCCTGTGGATGGTCAGTGAGCCGTTCTGCAGCTGGTGCCGGAGACGGCTGCCCCGGAGCGGAAGGCCGTCTTTGATCCAGCGGATGTCGGGCGCAGGGGCTCCACGGACCACGCAGTCCAGCTGGACGCTGCTCCCCACGGGCTCTACCAGGTAGGAGAAGGCCTCCCCTTGCAGGACAGGAGCTTCTGCTCGAGGTGACATCAGACAAGAGGTCAGAAAGGTCAGAAAGGTCAGACAAAGGCCCTCAAGGCTCAGCCTCCCATAAGCCCATCCCCAGAGGGGATCCCCATCCAGCATCCCCAGAGGGGATCCCCATCAGCGATGGCAGACAACTTCTGTGGCACGGGTCAAATGAAACAGACTGCCGGGAACGCCGATTTGAAACCGAGTGGGAACAGTGCCGTGATCGATTGGTGATGTCTGAGATGGGCCCAGGAATGGCAGGCAGTGTGAGGAGTGTCATATGCTTGCCCGCCTGGATGGATTATCCCAGCTGCAGGGTACCTGCCGGGGACTTTGGAAAATAAGGACTACCTAGCCACTGGGACACAGCAACACTAAGACGTCCCTGATCCTCACTTCGTGCAAGCGAATCCTAAACCACTCTCAGATGCCCCGTGTCAGTTTCCCATGCTTGCTGGTTTCCTGAGATCGAAACCAGCCGCGGCCGTGTCCCGGTGCCTTGGGTGGCTCGTTCCCTTCCGTCACACTCTACCCCTCCCATCCTGAAATCAAGCAAAGTAGGTCACGGCATCTTGGAGGGTTAGCATGCTGCTCTTGACCAAGCAGGGCCCTGGGGGACGACTGGTAGGCTGGCCAGCTTCAGGCGTTTTTCTGCCAGGACACCTTGGTCCCCGTGCCCTCCTTCTACACTGGCACCGTGCAGGTGATGGCGGTGTAGGCCAGCGGGTCAGATCTCATTCTACCCGCGGCCCAGTCATCTGGGGAGCCGAGAACAATGCTGATGCTGGGGCCTCACCCCAGGGAGGCTGGTTTTGAGAGTCAGGGCTGGCACCTGGGCCTCAGCATTTTATAAAGTCCCCCAGGGCACCCCAAGCCACAGTCAGGGTGGAGGGTTACTAGTTCAGAGGCCAGGAGATCGATTTCTTAGAAAAAGTAACAGATTGGGTCTAGTGGAGGTCTCAAGAAATCCACACGGCTCACGCCCTACCCTTCACATGGACGAAGCTGACGGCCTGCACGCGGCCCACTCTGTTCTCGGCCCAGCAGACGTAGGTCCCGCTGTCCTCTCTGGTGACTGCCACCCGCTGCAGCGTGCTGCCCCCGTCCTGTTCAGACACCCCCTCTGGTGGAAAAAGAGATGCCCCAGAGGGTTCTGAGCCCAGGGTGCCAGGGACCTCCTGCCCCGAATACTTAACCCGGGCCGGGCACCCAGCAGGTGTTTGACAAAGACACAGAAAACAGGTGTCTCTTCCCGAGGGTGGAAGCCTGACCACGTCAGGCCCAGGCCATGTTAGAGGATGCGGTTGAAGGACCAGCCTTCCGCAACTTTCAGGTCCACACCGTGAGCTTGCTGCAGGGCTGAGGGTAGGTCTTTGGGGGCCTATTAATCTGCACTTCCTGCATTAAACCAGTTGGCCCTCAGCACCCCTCTTATCTCCATTTTGAGACGAGGCAGCTGGGCTCAGAGAGGTTGAATCACTCCCCCAAACGCCCACCCCAGGAGCTGGTGGGGTCAGGGCGAAGCCTTCTTTACAGGTGCACGGAGGCGAGCTTCCGCGCCCAGACTCAGGTTTAGGAGCGTCTGAAAACACCATCTTAAAAAGTTTTGTTTTTATTTTTTAAAAGTAGGCTCCACGCCCAACCAGGGGCTTGAACTCACATCCCTGAGATCAAGAGTCACACGCTCCTCCGACTGAGCCAGCCAGGCGCCCCTGAAAATATCATTTTGCAGTGGAGGGGACTCAGCCATTCGCCAGTTCGGCAGACATTCATCAAACACCCCCTCCAGACCCTGTGCCCTGTGCGGGCCCCGTGCCTCCCTCAACATCACCTGGGGACCAGGAAAGGGGTCTGCCGAGGGGCCCAGCAGTGCTGGGGTGTGACACGTGCTCCCTCCCGGGCCCTGAGGTCTCTGGGGCTGAGTCTTTTCTGCAGGTGGCTTCTTGTCAGGTCTGACATGTGACTGGTCACATACGGCCACACCTGTGTTTGCTCGGTGCCCCCCCCCGCAGAGGGCCAAGTCTGGAGACCCAGCACCCACCAGGCTGACGGACACCCTCTTCCTCTCTACTAGGCGGGGTCTCCCCACCTGTCGGCCCTCCTCCCAGGAGACCCCCACCACCCACTCCCAATAGGCCCAGACCCGTGACAGGTCGGTCGTTGACGGTCCAGCCGATGCGGGGAGTCGGGCTGCCCCGGGCCGCACAGCGAAGCCACAGCCTGTCCCCGACGCGTAGGCTGCGGTCCCCGGGCAGGGTGGTGAAGACGGGCAGTGCCAGGATGGTGAGATGAACACGGTGGTGGGCGCGGCCCACCGTGTTCTCGGCCACACACGTGTAGGTTCCAGCATCCTGGCCCTGCGGGCAGAGGAGGGGTCGGCCTGAGAACTGCCCCCACCCCCAGCTCCTAGGGACCCATTCTTCCCGAGGTCCCCTCGGAGCGTGCAGCCCAGACAGGTGAAGTGCTTTGCTCAAGGTCACACAGCTCCAGTAAATGGCTCCCTTTCACCACCGCCCCATGGCCCCCCTTACAGCCTTCATGAGACTCCACGAAGGTCACCCGCACCAGCTCATCCATGCTCCCATCATCCCTGAGGTCCTGTGTTTGGTGCCCTTTGTACAGAGGGCTCAGCCAAGCTCTGAGAAGTTGCACGGTGCTCTCCGGCACGGCTAGCTCACTCACCACTGTCCGAGGACCTTGTGACCCTGCCCTGCAGCAGGTGTGTGCCCTGAGCGACCACCCCCCCGCCCCCCGCCCCCGGCTGGAGAGGCGCCCATTTGTAACTGTGGAACCCGAGTGCTGTCGGAGAAGGTGGTCGGGGCTCCCACCCACGCCCCTGGCTCAGGTCAACAACAACCTGTGGTTGAGAACAACCAGTCTGGGGACACAGTCATCTCTGTGTCCCATCCCCCACCCCACCCCATCCAGGGCTCCTTCTCTCCCTCAGGCATTAGCCACTGAGGTCCAGGTTCGAATCTTGGGTTCTGCCTCTCGGCAACGGCGTGCCTCGGAAACACTGGATACGCTCTGAGCCTCAGTTTTCTCATCTGTACTTGGGGATTATGGTACCTATTTCCCCAGATTCCTGGGATTAAAAGCTGCATAGCGCTCAGCGCGGGGCATGACAAACGGGTGCTCGGCCAGCGTTTTCTGCTCCTGCAGTTACCATTAGACCCCTCGGTGCTACACAGGGAGGGAGCCACACCTCCAAGTTCTTCACCAGCAGCTCCCCAGAAGGCTGGATGGTGAACTTCCCCTCGGCCCCGGACACAGGCTGGCCATCTTTTTCCCAGGTGATGGTGGGCTCAGGACTGCCGCTGGCCCAGCAGGGCAAGAGGACGTGGGAGCCTTCGGTGGTGGACAGGTCAGGGAGGCCGGTCTTGATCACGGGCGGGACTGTGGGGGGAGAGAGGTCCGCTTGGGGGTGAGGGCGGGCTGCCCCCGCTCCAGCGCCCTTGGCAGTTGGCGTGCCCCTCGCCCCTTCCTCCACCGACCCTGTCACAGGCCACGGCCCATGGTCTGGACCATTTGGGGACTGCTGAGTTTGGTGAAGCTGTGACGGGGTGATCCCAGTGCACACACATGCACGCGCACACGATGACTAAAGGGACAGAAATGGCTATGGTTGCCGGAGCGCCGAAACGAGTGAGGGAGGTCCAGACCACTGGCTCAGCAAAGGTCAGAGGAGGCAGAGGGACCCGAGGCACTGTCTAAAGGCAGACCTTGGGCACAAAACGGGAGAAGGCGTTTTTTTCCCTCACTTCCTTCTCGAGCACAAGCCAGGCTGGCACGGGGGAGGATGCAGGGACGTGTCCTGCCCGGGACGCCAGTGCCCCTAGCTCGCCGGGGTCCACCTCAGCCCCCTTCCCTGGGCCCACCTTGCACCACCAGCCGTGTTTTCCCGATAGCACTGCCTGCGCTGTTCTGGGCAATGCAAAAATAGTTCCCGGAATCCTCCGGGCTGGCGTGGATAATCCGAAGCTGTCCACCGGGTAGGACCTGCGTACTCGCTCCTGGATTTGGGGGGGGGGGTGGGAATCGGGGGTTGGTGGCTGAGCCAGCAGGACCACCAAGGAGAGCAGGAGAGCCATGTGGACTGTTCTGTTTGACCAGGTAGCAAGTGACTCGTTGTGGTCACAGGGTGATGGGGGCGGACAGAGACCCGGAGTCCAGCCGGCTTGTCCCGCTCCCCAGCCTCCCAAGTCAGCCACCGAGTGCTCCAGCAGAGTCTCAAGCTCTGGTTGGTGAACAGAGACAGGTGGGCAGGAGGGAATGCCGGGCCAGGGCTTTCTGGGAGCAGGCGGGAGGATCCCGGGCCCGAATGATTCTTCCCTTCCTGGTGCTGGGGAGACTCACCTGCGGGAATGCTGAGCCCCTCCTTCTGCCAGGTGATGCTCGGCTGGGGGATGCCCGAAGCCACACAGGAAAGCAGTACCTCCTCGGCCACCAGTGCCCGGACCACACTGGGCAGAGGCTTCACCACGGGGGAGGCTGCAAGGGAACGGGGGGGGGGGGCGGGGGGGAGGCACCGAGGTCCCTGGGGATGCCGTCAGAGAGAGAAGCCTCTAAAAGGACCAGGGGATTCCTGAAATCTTGGCACTGGAGGGCAGAGGCGGGCTGAGGTTTTTCTCCCACAGAATCCCATCAGGGAGGCAGAGCAGAGAGGCAGGTCGGGGTGCCTGGAACCCTGGCCCCCCGCACCCCCACCCGCCTGCCTCTAGCTGTCCACCTGCTGGGGGGCCCTTACCTTGCACAGCGAGGACCACGTGCTTGTGGGCCACGCCCGCAGAGTTGCGGGCCGTGCAGGTGTAGCGGCCAGCGTGGACGGGGAGGGCCTGCCCGATCTCCAGGGCACCTGTGGGTGGCAACGGGGCCCGTGGAGAGGGGCGAGGGGACTCAGGACGGACGTCCCTAGTGACGGCTGGCAGGGCTCTTACATCCCCCCCCCCGCCCAGGTGTCTCTCTATGGCTGGCCACTTGACCTGCCTCCCTGCCCGTTTGTAAGCAGCACCAGAAAAGCTGGGTTCCGGGCCTGCCTACGCTCCCTGTCTGGAGCATAGCGGTGGGCAAGTCCCTTCCGCGCTAGGGGCCTCAGTTTCCCCACGTGCACAGTGAGAAATCAGACAGGATGGTCTCTCGAAGCTGCAGGCTGGGATGTTCCAGGATCTGCCGCTGCCCTGCCTAGAGTCCCTGGCCCACCGGTAGTTCCTTAGACCCTCACCCTGCTACCCGTGCCGTGTTCTGCTCAAAAACTTGCCTCCTCCGGGCAGCCTCCCCAGATGACTGCTTTATCTGTCCTCTCTTTACCTTTTCTTTCTTAGTCTTGGCTGCTCAATGAACACCGTCTGAACCTTCCTGGACCACCCCAGCCCCAGATAGAACCAGAACCTCAGCTTCTTGTACATGATGGGCTTCCCCGTAACTGCTGGTCAGAAGAAAGGGTTCTGCTTCTTCAGAAGAGTTTGAAAACCGCAGATCTGGTCAGCGGTGCTCAGACCTCACGAGTTCACCAGCTAACCAACTAACAAATAAATGCCATTTGGAGAACCCCCGTAAAGTTGCCAACTTTTAACTTTGACGAGCAAAGACGTTTCCAAATCACCCATCTATTATCACCTTGATCTCATAGAAGAAAGGAACTTCCAACACTAAAATAGCAGGAAAAGCATAATTGCAGGGAGCCTGGGTGGCTCGGTTGGTTGAGCGCCTGGCACCTGATTTCAGCTCAGATGGTGATCTCAAGGTTCACGGAATCGAGCCCCGCGTCGGGTTCTGTGCTGACAGCTCGGAGCCCGGAGCCCGCTTCGGATTCTGGGTCTCCCTCTCTCTCTGCCCCTCCCCCACTCTCTCTCTCTCTCTCTCTCTCTCTCTCTCGAAAATAAATATTAAAAAAATTTAAAAAAGAAAAGCATAATTAAAAAAAATTTTAAACATTTTTATTTATTTTTGAGAGGCAGAGAGAGACACAGCATGAGCAGGGGAGGGGCAGAGAGAGAGGGAGACACAGAATCCGAAGCGGGCTCCGGGCTCCGAGCTGTCAGCACAGAGCCCGATGTGGAGCTCGAACTCACGGACCGCGAGATCATGACCTGAGTTGAAGTCGGATGCTTAACCGACTGAGCCACCCAGGCGCCCCGAAGAGTGTAATTTCAAAATAAAGGAAAATCCTTCCAGTGAGCTCAAACCTGCTTTATGGAAACTCTCACGTAGCTATTATTTTCCTTACTTTGCCACGGAGCGGCACTGATCTGTCAACTATCATCAGAGAACCACTGACAAATATCAACACACTAGTGCGTGAGTGGGGATACTAAGGCCCAGAGAGGGTGAGGGGTTCCCCTAGGTCACACAGCAGGGAGTGGCAGAATCAGGCCGGGACTCTCCACTGCGTTCACACCCTCGGCCTGACGCCCCGTCTCTACCCTCACGGCTCACCCCTACTTACCGGAAGATGTGACACGATAGCCACTCCCCCGCATCCCCAGCTGGGCGCCTGCCTTGCTCCAGGACACGACCGGGGCCGGGACACCCGTGCTGTGGCACGTGAGGACCACGGGTGCCATCTTGGTCACGGTGAAGTCTGTCTGGTCGTCAGCAATGGTAGGGGGCACTACGATGTAAGACAAGGCTTGAGGCCCCGCTGAGGTCCACTGGGGGAACACGTAGTCATGGGACCAGGTGAATGACAACTATCAACAGAGACTAAGACACAGGTGACATCAGTGACAAAGGGCGGGGGGCGGGCAACAGAGAGAGGTCACATTCACCCACTTGGGAGGTATTTTTTTGCTGGGCTTTGGGGGACAGTTACGAACTGCTTTCTGTAGGGGTGCCAGCTAGGCATCTCCGGAAGGTTTTACAAGAGAAGGGAGCTTCGTGGGAGCTCAGAGTTGGGGATACCACATAAGGCCTCCAGGGGAAGTGGCATTTAACCTGAGACCCGAAGGAAGAGCAGGGTTGGCTGGGTGAAGGGCAGAGGGAACAGCATGTGCAGAGGGAACAGCATATACAAAGGCCCTGAGGTGAGGAACCAAAAGCTAAGCAGCATGACGATCCCAGAGCGAGGCGGGCATTGGGTGAGCTGAACTTCGGGTGGCTGGGCCAGCATGCACGGGACCCTGTGGGCCCAGGTGACACCCTGCATTCTATCCTGAGAGCCGTGGGCAGCCGTGGAGGGAGGAATTTTAACCAGGGCGATGGCAAGGTCAGATCTGGGTTCAGAACATTCTGGATTGGGGAGAGGCCTCTCCCGAGAGCTCCTAAGTGCCACGAACAGTGCTGGGGCCAGGGTTGCGTCAGCGTGGGTACGTGGGATCAGGAGACGTGCACACTGTGCCTGTCCTGTTTTCTTCCTCCTCCCTCTGCTCCAACTCACCGTGAACGGTCACCTGGTAATGCCTGCGGGCCTCGCCCACCTCATTGCTCACCACGCACTCAAACTGGGCTGAGTCCTGGGGGCTGGGAGCTGCCAGGAACAGGGCGTTGGAGGGCAGGAGCCTGGGACGGACAGACAGACAGATGACCGCTAACCAGCCGGCCTGGCTGACCCGAGCTCAGCCTGTGCAGCAATCTGGATGCAGGGGACTGGGGTGGGGGGGTCTCCTGACTAATTTCCCCTCTGGTGTCTGGCCCCCAGCCCTGAATGTAGAAGTTTCTTCTAGAAGTTTCTACGCTTACAGGTCTGGCAGTTGAGCTCGTGGGCAAGTTTAATTGTTACCCCCGTCGTTCTCTATGTCCCTGCACGCTTTCTGTAATCACCAGATCGGACACCTTCCATAATAGTGACGGTATCCAAGTCCTTGATCGGAACAGCTCGGGTCTGTTGAGCACGTGCTTTAAATTTTTCTTTTTAAACGTTTATTTATTTTTGAGAGAGCCAGAGACAGAGTACGAGCCGGGGATGGGGAGAGAGAGAGAGGGAGACCCAGAATCCGAAGCAGGCTCCAGGCTCTGAACTGTCAGCACAGAGCCCGGCGTGGGGCTTGACCCCACAAACTGTGAGATCACGACCTGAGCTGAAGTCGGCCACTTCACTGACTGAGCCACCCAGGCGCCCCTGCTTTAGACAGAAGCTCCGTGATGGCCTGGCACCCGACACAAGAAATATTTGGCGAATTAGTGAACTGACTCCTTTAATGTGCCCAGGGATCATTCCATGGTCAGCTGCACATGAGAAACTGGGAGACGAGGATCCAGGCTCAGCCAAACTCAGGCCTCCACGTATGGATATCGATCGTTGTTAGACCACAGTGGCTGGGATGGTTTTCAAAGCCATTCCTTTCTGTTTGGCTCTATGTCCCAAATGCCCCTACCCCCTATCAGGCATCTATCTCAGTATAAAGACGCTCCTAGACCTCTGAGGTCAGGATATAGATCCTGGTGTTGGCTTTGTTGAGACCCTGAACACATCCCTGTCTCATTTCTTTCTTTCTTTTCTTTTCTTCCCTTTCCTTCCTTCCTTCCTTCCTTCCTTCCTTTCTTTCTTTCTTTCTTTCTTTCTTTCTTTCTTTCTTTTCTTTCTTTCTTCCCTTCCTTCCTTCCTCTCTCTCTCTCTCTTTTTTTTAATGTTTACTTATTTTGAGAGAGAGAGATAGAGTATGAGTCAGACATGGGCAAAGAGAAAGGGAGACAGAGAATCGGAAGCAGGCTCCAGGCTCGGAGCTGTCAGCACAGAGCCCGATGCAGGGCTTGAACTCACAGACTGTGAGATCACGACCTGAGCTGAAGTTGGAGGCTTAACTGAATAAGCCACCCCACCCCTGCCTCGTGTCTGACCCTGCTCCCCACCGTGGGATGGGCACACTGTCCCCCCACCTGGAGCACCTCGTGAGGCTACCCAGAGGCCCAGCTCAGTACCGGTAGGTTCCCTGCTGCAGGTGGAAATCCAGCTTCTGTCCGTCCTTCCACCAGACCACCCGGGGCTTGGGGGAGCCGCTGGCCTCACAGGGCAGTGAGGCAGGGGTGTGGGCAGTCAAGGTCAGGTTGGAGGGGCTGGGGGCGATGGCAGGAGGCTCTGGGGAGAGAGTAGTCATCAGGAGACAAGGGTCTAGGATGCGGGCAGGGGAGAGGCTGGAGACACTCCACAGGAATCTTCCAACAGGCACCCCAAATCTGGGGTGATGGAACCTTTGCTCTCCAAGGCTGGCGGCTCCCTAGCCACCTCTCCCTGAATGCAGATTTCGGGGTCCTACTCAGGTCCTGCCCGAGGCCAGCGCCCAGAAGAGTGGCCGCCACCAAGGTGATCCATTGGAGCGGGAAAAGCAGATTAGCGCGTCTGGTGCAGTGACTCTGAATCTTATCCTTTCAAATGTCTTTTATCTGTGCGTGTTTTATCACTCTCTTGATACAACGGTATGGGAGTAAATATCCGTACAGTATTCATGAAATCAATACAGTATTCATGAAATCAATACACATCTTTGGCGTGTGCGTGTTCAAAAGTTTTGCCGGTAGGCTTCACGGTCAAAAACACGTAGAGATCATTGCTCTTGGCTCCTGACAGCAAGGATAAACCCAGAAACTAAGCAGGACCCGGCCCAGACTGGGGGTGGATGATGAAGGCCAGGAACATTCCTCCCCTCGTCCACCTACCAAAGACCTGGAGGTCACGGCCTTGCCGATCTGAGCCCGCAGAGTTCGATGCAAAGCAGAGGTAGTGGCCGGCGTCCTGGGCAAGGACTGGCTGGATCCTCAGGGAACCTTCAGGAAGAAGCTGCAACCTGGAGGGGAGGAAGGGGGTTGCCATGGAGACCAGCAGACTAGGGAGGCCCTTTGAGGGGTTGGACCCCGGTAGTGTCTCCAGCAAGACCCTCCCCTCTGCTCCTGGCTTTGCCAGTAAGAAGGTGCTAACTCTGGAGTCCTGCATCCATGAGGCCAAGGTCAGAGGCGGTCACAGCCATGGGCAGCTCCCCACATCCCAACCCAGCATCGGGGCGGGCAGGGGGTGGGGGAGCTCCTATGCTCGCACCTGGGCTTAGCTCCTCTCTAGGAGTCAGCAGCATCCAGAAAGCACCCTTTCTGGGCCTGTCCCCTGGATCTGAGAACTGCCCCGCCCCCAGGCCTTGTCTGTACTACGTAGCCCCGCCCCAGCCCTTGTCTGCACTGGGTAGCCCCGCCCCCAGGCAGTGTCTATAATGGGTAGCCCCGCCCCCAGGCCTTGTCTGCACTGGGTAGCCCCGCCCCCAGCCACAGTCAGTTGGACAAGGGATGGACACGTCACTCAGGCTGGACCAATGGAATGCTCTGCCCTGGAAATGGGGGTCCTCGGGTAGTTTTCCAGGCTCTGCAGGTTGCATGAACTGAGAAACTGTAACTCGGTGGCAGGGGGAACCCGGGGCGGGGGTTGGGGGCTGTCTCTGCCATGTTCACAGAGAAAGAAGGTGTAGAAAATTGGTCTGAGAGACGGGGACGGGCGGGGGGCGGCATGCAACACACACAGAAACAGACATTAGCAACCAAGAGTCGAAACCAGACAGACAGGCAGCCAGCCACCTGAGATTTTTGACACCCTCGATGCCCTGGACATGCCTGTCCCCTTGGGTTCGGAGGAGACCGTGCGCTGGCAATACAGCCACCTTTCTGTCCCAAGTGCCCAGGCGGTTGCTGTTTATAACCACCCCGCCCCCCCAGACCCTCCTCTCCCAGCTCCCACCTGGGGCTCTCAGGATCCAGGGGGGCCCCGTCCTTCCGCCAGCTCACGAGGGGTGGGGGAGCGCCGTCCACCCGGCAGGGCAGCACGGCCGTCTGGTTCACGGAGGCGTTCACTGCGGGCGGTCCTGGCTGGATGGTGGGCACCACTGGGGGGGGGTGGGGCACAGAGCGAGTGGGTGCTGGGAGCCTGTGGCCCTCGGGAGGGCCAGCGCGCGGTGGGGTGAGGCCCACTCACTGTGGATCTCCACGCGGAAGGCCACGCTGGTGCTGCCCGCGGCGTTGCGGGCCGTGCAGCTGTAGTTGCCCCCGTCGGCCGTGCTCAGGGCCCGCAGCTGGAGGAACCTTCCCTGTTCTGGGAACTGGGTGTGGGCATCCGCCTACAGGGTCCCCAGGGTGGAGAGACCCTCCTTAGCACCGGGCCAGGCTGGGCCAGGCACCAGGCAGGGAGGAAACAGGTTCGTGAGGGCGAGGGTGGCGGGGTGGGTGGGTGGGCAGGTAGGGAATGAGCCTCCTGCCCTCGGGCTCTGCCTACTGGGGATGTCGCAGAAGGGACTCATGCTCGCAGAAGACTCGCAAGCTTCGGTCCCCATTTCAGGGGAGAGCACAGAGAACCTCAGTAACTAGCCCCGGGTCACACAGCCACTACGTGTGGCCTGAAGGTATAACGGGAAGCACACAGATATGCATCAGAAGGCCTGGCTGTAAATCCCAGCCTTGCCTCCGTGTCCCTGTCCCTAGTATGGGGGAGACGACAATAATAGGAGCAGAGAGCACCAGGAGGGCGGGAACACAAGGTGCCGGCACAGGGCAGTCCCTCAGCACCTGGGATCCGGCCTGGTCAGGGGCCGGAGGGCCACAGAAGGTGGTGGCCCCTGCCTGGCACCCACCTGCAGCAGGATGCCATCTCGGTGCCATTCAATCTCGGGTGCTGGCTCCGCCTCCACCGAGCACTCCAGAACCAGCTGCCCGGGAGCCAGGCCGACCACAGAGCGGGGGCCTCGGGGCCCTATAACGTGCGGGGGGCCTGGGTGGGCAGCAGAGAGGTCATGAGAGATGGACTCGCCCCTGCGGGTCCCATCCCCCGCCTGCCTCTCCGGCCGCCACCCTGGCACGCCCTACCTTGAACCCTGACCCGGAAGCTCTTCTCCGCTTGGCCGGCGGGGCTCTGGGCCAGGCACGTGTACAGCCCAGCATCGCCCACCTATGGATGGACCAGGGTTAGCAGCTGCCTCTGGCCCCAGCCTGCCCACCTCCTGATCTGGTCTCCTTCCTACACAACTCGGGCCCCACGATTCAGACTCAGGCCGGCTGAGTCTGCCACGCCTCCTTTCCCACCGGCCCCCTCCCTGGGATGTTCCTTCTCTATCTCCATCTCACCCTTGCTTTGCGGCCAGGGTAAAGCCTGCCTCCTCCAGGAAGTGCCCCTTGACTGCACCAGCCCTCCTCTGGCCGGGCTGGGGAGTGACCCGGTTTCTGCATCAGCCTTGGCCCTGGCCTGGCCGGGAGCTCTTGAGGGCATTGGCCCAGGTGGGTGACCCCCACACAAAGGAAGAGCTCAGCCTAACTGCCAAGTGCTCTGGGGTCCTTCCCTCCTCCTCTCGTCCCCTGCCCTCCCCTCCCCTCCCCTCCGCCAGCCCCAGCCCACAGCAGTGGGGAAGCTGCACCTGTACGTCCTCTACCCGGAGCACCCTACTGCTGTCTGCAGGCCCGCTCAGGGCCTGCCCGTCCTTATGCCAGGTGATGTTGGGCGGCGGGGTGCCCTGGGCATCACAGCGGAGCTCCAAGGGGGTGCTGGGAGTCAGCAGCAGCTCTGCGGGCTGGCCCGAGTCCTCTATGTGGGGGGGATCTGCAAAACACCCCACCCGGGGTCAGCATGGCGGCTGCACTCAGCGCTGGGTGCTGGGGTGCATCTCCAAGCCCCCACCATCCGGACGCTGACCGCAGAAGGGGCCACCAAAGGCGGAGGGGCGGGGCAGAACACCAGAAACCACGGGCCCATTTGCCTGGGACAGTTATTTGTGCTTTAAAGCCAGCAAGCACACGGCAGGCGCTTTGTCTCCGCTCTACAAGATTGGGGGACACAGCTGAGGAGCAGAGCCCCAGGAGAACGAGGGCCATCCAACCCCCGCGTCAAGGTCAGCGAGGCATCCGGTATGAGCCTGCCCTTCCCCCCAAACCCTGCACCCAGGCAGCCGTCCCTGGGGAGATGCACCAGGGGACGTCACCTCCCTCGCCACCTTCTCCGACGCCCCCGGGGGCCAGAGACGCTGGTGCAGGGCAGGGGGGGGCAGATGACCCACCCATCACTGTCAGCTGGAAATGCCTCCTGGCTTCCCCCGCCTCGCTCACGGCCACACAGGAGTAGGTGCCCGAGTCTCCAGCTCCCACTGTCTCCAGCTGCAGGCTGGGCCCCTGTTCAAGGCTCTGGGGCAACAAGGGCTCCCCATCCTTCATCCACGACACTAGCGGCAGAGGGCTTCCCCGGGCTTCACAGGGGAGGACCACCGAGGAGCCACGGATGACCGCCACGTCATTCTGGAACTCTACCGGCTCCAAGACAGGGGGCACTGTGGAGGGCAAGAGCGGGCACGAGTCCTCGCACGGCCCTCGCCCCTGGACCTTTGCGCAGGCTGTTCTTATATCAGTCAGAACGCCCTTCTCCTGGACTATTCCCTCTCATCTCCAGTCCTCAGCGTAGACCTCGCCTCCTCTGGGAAGCCTTCCCTGAACTCCCCAGGCCAGTCGAGGCGGCCTCTTCTGGGCTCCCGTAGCTTCCTCTCCTTCCCCTGCTGTCACTAGTTGCCTGGAATTCCAACTGCCTCTTTACAGAGCTGTTTCCTGCACTGACCACCCCCCCGGTGGCAGGGGCCTCTGCTGCTCACTGTCGCACCCCGGTGCCCAGCAAGGCCCTGGCACACCGCAGGGTCTAACGGCTGCTTGTGGCGTGAATGAATGAGCAACCGAGCGAATCAAAGACTGAGTCTCTGTGTTTGCCCACGGGGCCTGATTCTCACGCCCAAGGCCAAGGGACACATTTATTCCACCACCCCCCCCCCCCCGGGTCCGTACCGTGCACCTGCAAGGTGAAATTCCTGTCGGTCACACCAGCTGGGCTTGCAGCCACACAGGTAAAGACGCCAGCATCTGCCAACTGCACCTGGGAAATCCTGAACCCCTCGAGAGGGGTGGAGGGGGAAAGAGGGAGGGGAGGTGGCTCATGAAAACAGTCCTTCTCTCTTCTCTTTTCCTGTCTCCCAGTGGCTTGCCTGCCAGAGAGGCAGCTCTGAAACTCACCTGAACGGCCGGCCCCAAACCCCTTCCTCGGTTCCCGGGTGCCCCCAGAATAAAGCCCCAGACTCCCTGGCCCCTGCTGCCTTCTCTGACTCACTTCACCCCGAGGCCAGATTTCCTGCTTTTCCACTTCCACCGGCTGCGCTGTCTCACCCAAGGAGACACCTGCCTGCTGGTCCCCCCCACCCCCGCAAGCCTCCCCCCATTCCTTGAATACACGGACACATGCCCACCTCAGGGCCTTTGAACTTGCTGCTCTAACCCTCTTCCGGTTAGGGAAGCTCCTCCCTACAGAATCCGCTCAGCTCAGCTCGCTCTCTTAACTCCGCCCACCTCTGCTCAAATGTCGCCTTATCTGAGTGCCTATCACTGACCACCCTAAAATACCAGCCTCCACTGCTACCTCTCATTTTTTCTTTCCCCTACTTTATTCTTCAGCGTGTGTATCCCTTGTGACATTCTACCCAGTGTCCGCTCTCCTCCCCTGATAAAGCAGCTGCAGGGGCAGAGGTTTTGTTTTGCTCACTGCTCTATTCCCAGTGCCCGGAACTGTACTTGCAAACAGCAGGCGTTCCGTAAGTGTTGAAGAAGGCTCAGAAGCCTTTTTCCAGGAAGCCTTCCCTGATTTTTCCTCCACCCCAAGGCAGGCTGAACTGGAAACCACCAGATGTCATCACCTGGATCTCTGCCTCCCTCCCTCGGCTGGGAGAACCTGAGGGCAGAGTCCTCTTTTGTCACTGGAGTTCCATTTGGGGGTGGGTCCCCATCACAGACCTCTGTATGCTTATATGTATTATTTTTATTTGAAAACCGTTCAGATGTGCTCCGAAACCCAAGCTGCCTGGAGACTGTGTCTGGGACCAGCTGGCCCAGGGGCCGGGGAGCCTCCCCCCCTACCTGAGGGTGCGGCCTGAGCTGTGGAGGCGAGTGCGTTGGGACAGCGGCAGGGGCAGCCCGTCCTTGAGCCAGCTCATGCGGATGGGCGCGGAGCCCCGGACGGGGCACGCCATGGTCACCAGCTCCCCAGGCCTGCTCACCAGGGTCTCCGAGCCCTCTGCCCACTGCTCGATGGTGGGAGGAACTAGGGGTGGGCAGAGAGGAAAAGGGGGGCAGTGAGGGGGTTGAGGAAGAGGGTCTGGGTGGGGGAGATGGGATCCTCTCGGGCAAATTCCAGAAAGCAGCAACCATCTCGTACGGGGTTCTTAGAGCCACACATCGGTGCCAGGAGAGGAAGAAGCCCAGCACAGGGGGGCACGGGCTCACCCCATGGCTCTCTTCTCACCCACCCCCTACTCCCCAACTCTCCCGCCGCGCCCCTGGGCCGGGAGCGCTTGTTCCTTTAGTCTAAGAAAGGATGCAGACGCCCAGAGAGGCCGTATGGTGGCCTGGCTCACAGTGTGGACATGGCTGGGGCTGGAACCAGGTCTCCAGCATCCCGGCCGCGGCGTCCCCCCTCCAGATGCCCCCGGTGGAGGCCCCACAGTGGCCCGGCTGCGGCAGCCCCGGGAGGGCAGAGCCGCCCCCCTCCTCGCCCCTCCGCTGCTCACCCAGCACGCTCACTGTGTGCAGCCTGGCGTCCTCCCCGGCCGCGTTGT
Organism: Acinonyx jubatus; assembly: GCF_027475565.1. Taxonomy (NCBI): domain Eukaryota; kingdom Metazoa; phylum Chordata; class Mammalia; order Carnivora; family Felidae; genus Acinonyx; species Acinonyx jubatus. The sequence goes on from NC_069391.1 coordinate 5,847,476, forward strand.
GGGCCACGCAGGTGTAGGCGCCCGAGTCCTCGGCCCTCAGGCCCTTCAGCACCAGGGCACCGCCGTCCACGTAGAACCTGCTCAGGGCCGGAGAGCCGAGAGCCGGCACGTTAGGGGCTGTGGCTGCTGCTCGGGGTGGGGGGTGGGGACCCGGGAGGACACGGGGCGGGCCTTACCGGAGGAGGTGGGGGCCCACGCCTTGGCCCAGCGGGCCACCGTCCTTCAGCCAGGCCACGTCGGGGGGGGGCTGCCCGTCCGCCTCACAGTCCAGCCGCACCTCCTGCCCCTCCAGGACACTGTGCTCCTGCGTGGCACCCGAGCCTCGGATCCGGGGGGCCTCTGCGGGGGGGGGCCATGGTGAGGCGGGGGCCCGCGCGGGGGCTGGCGAGGGGGGAGGGACACGGGGGCGCGGGGCACAGGGCGCAGACGTACCCAGCACGGCCACCACGAAGTCCTTGCGGGCCTCGGCCTGGCTGTTCTCCGCCACACACGTGTAGGTGCCAGCTTGGGCGGGCTGCAGGCGACTCAGCTGGAGGCGGCCCCCCCGGGAGACCACGCCATGCGCCACGCTGCTCTCTGTGGGACGAAAGGACGTGCCAGGCCCTCACCCGCACGGCCGCACCGCCCCGGGCGCCACCACGGGGCCCCACACGCAAGTCACGTGACTCCTGGAGAAGGCGCCCATCCCCCACACTCGCGGGACCCCAGGAACCCTGGCACCGCCCACCCGCTTCTGGGGCTCACAGGGAAACTGAGGCCCAGACAGGGGCAGGGTCTTTTGCTGCCTACATCACAACCTTCCTCAGCTGGGTCTCTAAGGGCCCCGTGCCCCACCCACAGCTGTCCCTATTGGCATTTCTCGCCAAGGTGCCCCATTTCCTTCAGTGTCCGAGACCTGGCCCTCTTCCTGTGGACCCCCAGGGCCCCCCTCCCCTCCCGCCCCCCACTCCATCTCTACCCTGCCCAATGTCACCCACCAGGGCTTCCAATCAGGGTAAATCAGCCACTCACTGGCCACTTCCGGCCCCGATGCAAGTCTCGCTAGGGGCTCCCCAGGGCCTCTGCTCAGGCTGCACGCACCTGCCCCCCCCCCCCCCACCTCCAGCCTGGAATGGCCCCCGTCTCTCCAGCCGCACCTCGACCTGAAGCCTCCCCTGGCTGCCCAGCCCAGGCCGGGCCACCCTCACCCGGGTTCTCAACTGTGTGGCCAGTCTCTCGACACGAAACATACTAAACCAACGACTGCACGTCCGGCTGTCCGCCTGGGGATCAAAGCCGAGTGAGACACGGCCCGTGGCCTCTAGGGGCTCAAAGTGCATCGGAGACAGTGAGACACGCGGGATCCTGCGCGACCAGCCCTGTGAAGCCCCCAAGGGAGCCAAGAGGGGTCAGGCAGGTCTTGGGAGGGGGTAGGTCTCAGCTGAACCAAGCGGGTTTCAACCAGCCAGTAGAGGCACTGGGCGGGGTGGGGGGGGGGCCCGGGGTGGGTATTTCCGGGAGGAAACAGCGTGTGCCACGAGAGGAGGTGGAAAACGGGGCCCAGAGAGGTTCCACAACCAGGTGTAGCCCAAAGGGACAGGAGAGCATGAGCCACACAGACACTTGTCCTTAAACATTCACAGCACATCATTCATGAGAGCCCCAAGGGGGATTCAACCCAGACGTCCACCGGCTATGAAAAGGACAGAGCAAATATGATATAGCCCCACAGTGAACAGTCAGCCATAAAAAAGAGAGAAAAACTTGAACTTAAAAGAAAGAACGGGGGCACCCGGGTGGCTCAGTTGGTGAAGCATCCAACTCTTGGTTTCAGGTCATGATCGCACTGTTCGTGAGTTCGAGCCCTGCATCGGGCTCTGTGCTGACAGCATGGAGCCTGCTCGGGATTTGCTCTCTCTCCTCCCCTCTCTCTGCCCCTCTCTCTCTCTCTCTCCCCCTCTCGAAACAAATGAATAAACTTAAAAGAAAGAATGAAGAACTAACACCCGCTACTACATGGATGGACCCTAGAAACAGGATGCTAAGCAGAAAAGTCAGTCGCAAAAGGTCACACAGTGCATGATTCCACTTGTGTGCAGTATCCAGAGCAAGCAAACCTACAGAGACAGAAAACAGGCCAGGGGCTGCCTAGGCCTGGGGTTGGGGGCAGGTCTGGGGGGGAAATGGGGTTTCCTTCTGGGTGATAAAAATGTCCTAAGATTGATTGTGGGGATGGTCGGTGAATATACTGAAAAGAATGGAATCATAAGCTTTAAACGGATAAATTGCACAGTATGTGAATCCTGATAAAGCTGTATTTGAGGGAGGGTCGGGTGGGGGAGACAGACAGAGACAGAGAGACAGAGAAAAGACAAGGGACCTCCTCAGAGCTGCACTTTGAGATCCCTTCCTCCCCGTCTGGAGACGGCACCAGAGATGTGGACTGGGCCAAGGACCCGTGTGGGGGCTGCTGCCCTCTCGGGGCAGGGGGACCGTGGTGGCCGGAAAGGGAACGGCTACGGGCACCAGAGAGCTGGCTGGCACCAGAGGCGTCTAGCAGCTGACGAAGGGAGGGCTCTGCCGATAGACCTACGGGTGGGTGAGGGGAGAGGGACGAAGGCCTGGCCGGGGGTGGTGACCAGCAGCCGGGCCAGATGGAGCTGAGTTGCTGGGGGAAGCAGCAGCTTTGGGGGCCGACGCCAAGCCCAAGGGCAGGCTGGCCGGGCCCTCAGCACCCACCCTGCACCCAACTTGTGGCAGCTGATTGTGGACACAAACGCAGGGAGCCTTTGAGCCCCCACGGGAATGGTTTTCCACGCGGGGGTTTCAAGGGCCGATCGGGTCAAAAGACAAATACGGGTTGGGATGACAGGACCCCGCCGGCCTTTGATTTCGCCAAGGTCGCTGCCATTGTTGTGTCATCGCTGAGAGGGCAGGATGCACTCACCAACAGGCATTCTGTCCTTCAGCCAGGTGACAGTAGGTGCAGGGACCCCGGTCACATCACAGCTCAGCACTAGGGGGCTCCCGGCCACCTGGCTCACTCTCTCTGTCCTGGGGTTCTCAAATGTTGGGGGCACTGCAAGAGAGAAGCCAGATTGCCAGGATCCTAAGATTCCGCGGCCCCCTTCCTTCCGCTTGGGTGGATTAGGGACACTCAACGGGCTCTTCCTTCTGGTTAGCAGTTGACATGTTATGCTTTGCCATCGGTAGCAATAAAGGTTGCCTCACTCACAGATGTAAACAGAACCAGCACCTGCCTGCAAAGCAGAGCCCAGAGGGGTCCACTCAGCCCAAGGATGGTGAGTGCCCAGCTGTGAACAGGGCAGACATCACTAATCGATCCCAACACTCTCTCCTGCTCAGCCAGGATGGCGTCACGCGTCCCAGGCAACCGCTACCAGTGGAACAAAAATGGCTGTGCTCGGGATGAAACATCTTTGTCCTCAGGGACCTGACGTTCCCCCCCGCTTCTCACCACCCGTCAAAGCAGCCAACAGGAGAAGGCTTGAAGCAGCAAACCCGGTGTCGATAAGTTTCAACAGCCGTATTCAATATGGCTCACGGTTGGCTCCACCTGCTACTTGCCTGGTGGGCAGGCTCCTGGCTTTGCCTTCTGGGGCGGACAGCTGATGTCCGCCCCCACCCCCAACCCCCCACCCCCCACCACACACCTGTCCTTCCCGTCTCGCACAGCAGTTTAGCAGAGGACGGGCTCGCTCTGGTCGAATGACATTTCCCAGTCTCCCTTGCAGCCTGCTGCGGCCAGCGGCCTATATTCCCACTGACGGGATCCAGGCATCACTCGCTCAAAACAAAAATGCTTGCCCTCTGCTCCTGCTCCTTTCTGCTTCCTGTGAACTGGGGCAGGATGCATGTGGACAGAGGCAGTGCCCTAAGGGGCGGGTGGCCGACAGGACGGAAAGATCCCGGGCCCCAGATTACCACTCAGTAATTTACCTACCACTCGGAAGGCCCCGAGCATCCCCCTCACCGACCCCCAGCCTAGACACTCACCTCTGGGCTTTTGCACGAGAAAGGTAAAGTTCTCTCTCGTTTAATCCACTGGGGTTTGGGGTCTCTTTGTTACACAGCTGAGCTTATATTCTAACTGATACAATACCTGCTGCCAAGAAAGTCTGGCTGAGCCTTCATCCTTTACTTCCCTAAAGCGAGCTCCCCCTTTTCCCCCAGCTTGAGCCACATCCAGTCAAATGCCATCTGTGTTCTGTCCTTGGGCTGAGGGAGCAGGCCCCTCAGGGCTCAAAATAGTGGCGACGTGGCCACAGGGCTCCAACTGCCTGACTCTCCCAGGGCCGTGCTGGGCACTTTATAGATACACTCACAGCAGCCCGTCAATCGAACACTCCCTGTCTGCCGAGTAGGCAGGTACCACTTTCCCTCCCTTCACCGGAAGATAAACCCAAGGCTCAGAGGAACCAAGGCGCCCTGCTGAGCCCCAGAGAGCAAGTCAACAACAGTCCTGGTCTTTTCAGTGCCGTATCCTGTGCCCTAAGTATGCAGGGCCACTGACTCTTTCTAGCTACTGCCCCTCCCATCCTTGGCAGCCCTGTGTGCTGCTAGGGGGTCCCACGGCAATGCTCTCAGGCTGGTCCCCAGCTTACCCTGGACAGTGAGGACAAACGTCCGCATGGCTTCCCCCGCGGTATTGCTGACTCTACAGCTATATAAACCTTTATCCGACACCTGGGACAAAGAGAGCACGCGGTGATGGTGTGCACGAGGCCGGGAGGGGGATACCTAGGGCCCCCCAAAACACCCAGGCCTCAGAACCTTCTGGAGAAGGGACTCCCCAAATATGCTGGTCCCGCCTGGGAAGCCGAAGAGGAGACAGGACCCGCTGGCCTTTCCCAAGAACCTCAAGAAGCAGGAGGGTTGTTGGAGGGTGAGTGCATAGGTTCCATACCCCCACCCGCCCCTGGGCCTGCACATCAGCGAAGCCTGGAGGAAAAAGCCCCTCACTGCGGGGGGACGGAGCTGGGCCAGGAGACGGGAGCCCAGCAAGGTTTCCCAGAGGAGCAGCAAATATCCATCCAACAAACACTTGTGAGCGTCTAATCCACACCAGGGAGGGTGGGCAGAGCAGGCTCCCAGAGGGTCGCAGCCAGGGGGGCCTGGAGAAGGCTTCCAGATCCCAGGGAAATGGAGGCAGGTGCTGGGGCACGGACGGCTCAAGGTCGGTTCAGAGCCAGCTCTGGCGCCCCGTGCTCTTCTCACGTCACCTGCCCTGCAGGCTGCTAAGCAACTTGGTGCGAGGCCCTGTAGACTAAGGAGGTGACCATCCCTATACCCTGCCACGCAGCTGCCTGACCCTGCCTGCCTCCTGGGCTCACCAGGACCGGGCCCCACGACCACCCAGTGCTGCCCATGCCTCGGGGCCGCTCACCTGGGTGTCCTGGACCTCCAGCCTCTGCCCACCCAGCAGAGCCCGGGTGCGCTGCGTCGGGACCAGGGGCTGCCCGTCTTTAAGCCAGGTCACGGTCGGCTCAGGGAGTGAGTCGGTCTCACAGCTCAGGACTGCTCTGTCCCCAGCCCGGACCAGGATCGCATCCTGGGGGCCGCCGGGAGCCTGCCTGAAGGTGGGGGGCACTGGGAAAACAGGTGAGCGGCCTGAGGCACAGCAGCCTTCCCGGTGTCCTCCCTGGTTCCAGCCAGGGGAGACAGCCGACGGAGGCCCACAGGGGTCACGCAGTGGAGCCGGCCCCAGGGATGACGTAGACCCGGGGAGCGGGGAGACGAGGGCCCAGGTCCTGGGAAAAGCCTCCTGCCCTCTCTGGGTCTCAGTTTCTTAGATGGGGAGATCCTCCGATGGCCTTCTTGGGCTCTTTGCTGCACGGGGCAGGCCCTGGCTGGGTCAGAGCCCCCCATGGGGGTCCCCCACAGCCCACGTCCCTCCAGCAAACCAGCACAGAAGCCCCCACCCCCGGCCATGAGCCCACGGGACCCGCCACAGGGCACACACAGCAGGTGAACACCGCGCTAATAAATCAACCGGCCCCGGGGCTAGATGGAAACCTCCAGTGAGCTCTGGGTCATGATGACTTGGGCCAGCTTCTCCCCAAGAGGAGTCTGAAGACCAGAGGCCCCAACAAAGGCCGCATGCTGAGAACCTCGGGTCAATCAGGCTTGGGAAGGGCCCCTCCTGGGCCAGCCCCCCCCGCGGCTGTCCTGCTGTCCCCTCCTCAACCTCGGGGCTCACGGCGTGCCGGGTAAGCACTCACAAACCATCCTGTGCCAACCGTCACCTTACAGACGGGAGGCCTGAGGCTCAGAGAGGGAACGTGACTTGCCCCAGATCACAGAGCAACGAAGCGCACAGGTGGGTCTCAGACGCAACGTGTCCAACTCTACAGGCCAGGTTGTTACCCACCCTGCTGCCCAGAGAGGGTGCAGGGCATCCCAGGCTCCCCCCGGGGCCGGCTGCCCCCTTTCCTGGCTGTGCCGCCTCAGTGTGTGGGGCCGAGGGCTCACTGAAGGAGTGGGGGACAGGCAGGACGTACCCAGCACGCTAAGCTGCACCAGCTTCTGGTCTCGGCCGGCGGCGTTGAGGGCCTCACACATGTACATCCCGGAGTCTGACGGCTGTGTCCTGGCCAGCTGCAGTGTGTGGGTGCCTGTGTGGGGGGACCCGGCCCCTCGCACCAGCAAATAGGCCCCAGGGCCCCGGCCCACAGTCCTCAAGTCCTCCCAGACTCCCGGTGTGGTCCCCAGGTTTGGGGAAGCAACTCTGACTCCCCACACAGCCTCAGGCTGGGCTCCAAGCCTCAGTTTACCCACCAGGCCGGAGGAAGATCTCTTTTCCCAGGGAGACGGCCTGGCCGTCCCGGTACCACGTGACCTCAGGGCTCGGGTGAGCATGGACGTCACAGGACAGGGAGACGCTGCTGTTGACCGTGGCAGTGACCTGCTCCAAGCTTGGGCCTGTGATTCGTGGTGGGGCTGTCCCCACAGCCACCGGGAGAAAGAAAGACCCATGAGAGCGCGTTCGGGTCGGGGGGGCAGGGAGCCACAGAATGGAGCACGGCCCTTCGGAGCTCCTGGCGCCTTGCCTTGGCGCATCTTTAAGCACGGCTGTGCAGTCATGACTATTTGTCACGACTACCCCACGGATGACAACACAAGGCTCAGAGATCAGAGAGGGAGCAGGGGCTCAGCCCGGCTCACCTTGTACCCTGAGGGTGAAGAGCTTCTCCGAGGAGCCCGCCGGGTTCTCGGCCACACACATGTAGCTGGCGGCATCGGCCACCTCGGCTGTGGAGACCTGCGGGCGCAGGGACAAGGTGCCCGGGAGACACCACGGGCCTGCGGGCTCTGGGCTCCCCCAGGAAGGACCGTGAGGGCTCCTTTGTCTGCCCGCCGCCTCTGTCTGCACGGAGCAGTGCTCGAGGGGCACCCCCCCCCAACATCTGTCAAGGGCTCTTTGGGACATTCGGGGCACAGCGTGAGCTTGGTGCTAGGTGATTCCCTATAGCAAACTAGATGGTGACAACCGTCCCCCCCCAACCCCAGCCCCGAGCAGGGCCGCTCCGTGCTGTGCTGGGCACCCGTACAGCTGTGCCTGGATCTGGGTGACCGAGGGTGCCGGGCCCAGCTCTGTGAGGGTCGCACGGCTTTCCTGCCGCGTCGGGTTCCAGATGTGGCACACGTATGTGTCCTCTGCGGGTACTCCGTGTGGCCCTGGGCTGCCAGCGAGCTCCTCACGTAGGATTATTTGGTGGGCAGAACTTAATCCCAGGGGCTCCAACACGCTCTCGGGCAAAGAGCCTCGTTTGGCACAGATAACGTCAGCTCCTTGGTCCCCGGACCAGCAGGACTGAGTCACGGGGGACGTCCTCACCTGCAAGACGCGCCCGTCCTCCAGGACCTGCAACCGTGGGCTCGGGGAGAAAGGCAGCCCGTTCTGGAGCCATGAGATGGCGGGCACGGGGTTGCCCAGGGCCGGGCACTGGAGGCTGACGGTGCTGCTGGCGTTGACCGTCACCTCCTCCACCAGCTCCTCTGTGTCACCCAGGATCACAGGTGGGGCTGGGGGTCAGAGAGAGCAGGTTGAAGAGTGGGCAGCCTGCCTGGGAAAGGTCGCTGGGGTAGGGGGGCGGGTGTGGAGGTGAGAGCAGCCCGTCCCTGTGCCCTACCGGCCAAGCCCCCCTCGGCGCCACAGCTAGGGACCCTGGGGCACAGGGACGGACGCCCGTGATTTGCCCAAGGCGACAGAGCCACTTGGAATCTGCCCCCAGTCCAAGGTTGTGTGCCTTATGTTATCAACCTCTCGGTACAGCAGGACTGGCTATGCACTCTGCCTTGAGCCCCTACGGCAAGGAGCCCTTCCCCACCCCCTGCCATGGGCCCTGCAGACCCAGACCCCCCCGGGCCCCAGGCCGGCCACTCACTCAGCACAAGCAGCTGGTAGTGCAACCAGTCCTCGCCCACCTCGTTGGAGGCCTTGCATGAGTATTTCCCGGCATCCTCTGCACGCACCAGGGGAATCTGCAGGACCCGACCTCCTGCGGGGACACAGGACCGAGACCTGAACGAGGGCAAGGAGGCCCGCTCTTTCCCCTGGAGGGGACCTGGGAGACGTCCCTGGCCCACCTCCTCGGAGATAAATGGAGGAGAATCAGCCTGCCCCACCTGCGGGGTGCCGGGCCCTGGGCTGAGCATTTTCCCGGCCTCGGACTCTGTGTGCTAGGACCACTCCCATCTCACAGATGGAAGGACTGAGGCTTCCCAAGAGTGCCCGGCGGCGCTGAGCCCAGCTCCGTGATGAAGGCAGAGGGAGGGGGCAGAGAGCTGGGCAAAGGTCCAGGCGTTGGCTTTTCGGAGGCGAGGAGGCAGCTCTTGGGCTGTGGTGATTGCGGGGGAGGGGGAAGCGGGGGGCTGGGGGTGTCACCTGGGACTCTGTGATCAAGAGACAGCCAGCGCCAGATCCTGGCATCTATGGAGGGGGCTAGTGATGGTCTCCGGCGGAGCAGGGTTGGGGTCACTATGAGTTCAGGAGTCTGGGTTGGGGGATCGCTGGCCCAGGCTGTGGTGTGCTTGTGGCCAGGGTCAGAAGCAGGGGCTCGTTACCTACAGAGCTGGGGACAGTAGCCAGGACTGGAGAAACAGTGGCTGCATTTTGGCGTGGCGGGGGGGGGGGGCGGGGAGGGGAGGGGCAGGGGGGGTCACTTGATACGTAAAGTTGATCTATGGTCAGGTTCAGAATTAAGGTCCACCTGTGGCCACCACCACCATGTGCCCATGCTTAGGGGTCGGTGGCCAGGGTCAGAGGGCAGTGGTAGGGTTGGGGGTTAATGGCTAGGACCAGGGGATCAGCTGATGCCTGGGATTAACCTCTGGTCGGGACCTGAGGTAGGAATCAGCATGTGACTGAGCTCACTGTGTACCCAGGATCTGGATCAGTGTCCAAGTCCAAGGGCAGTAGCCGGGCTGAGGGGTCAGTCCAGGGGTTTCTGACAGCGATAAGCAGCTTCAGTAAGCATCGCCTCTCGTCCGTCTCCAAGAGGCTGTCTTCTTTGGCGAGCACCAAAGTACGACCCTTGGAATGGCCCTGTTCGTCTAGAGGCCTGGGCTCCCCCAGCCAGCCCCACCATCGCCCCCAGCCTGGCAGGACACAGGCCAAATCCTACGTTGAAAGGTCACATGATCTCCCCCCTGATGAGACGATACAGGGCCCCGTGCCTGGACTCCCACCCCCCGCCCCAGTGTGGTCCTCCTGAGATCACAATAAAGGAACCGCCTCCCCCTGCAGAGAAAGACACCAGCTTTGGCCAATTATCCCAGGACCTTACAGACCTTGAAGCCCAGAGGTGGGCTCGTTCTAGAAACCAGAGGCAAAGGGGGATCCTGCTCCTGCCTTCAAATAAGCAAAGGGTGTCTAGCCCGAGTTTACAAAAGGCAGCTAAGGTCCAGGGTGGTTGTGCGGCCTGCCCGCGGTCACAGAGCAAGCAGCACACAGGAGAGCTCCCAGGACACGTATGGGCAGTCCGAGGTGGGTGTGCCCCCGATCCCTGCCTGCAGACGCCCCGACCTCCCGGGCACACCCTAAACTACCTTGCAGAACAGACACCCCGTCTGCGGCCGAGAGGGGCTGGCCCTCCCTGTACCAGCTGAGCTCCGGGGGAGGGATGGCATTGGTATCGCAGTACAGGTAGGCAGGGTTGTTCTCCACAATCTCCCGGTACTCCGTCACCCCACCGCGGACCTCTTCTTCCCTGGACGGGATCTCGAAGTCCACACCGGCATCGCCCAGCTTCTGGAACATGGGGGGCACTGGGGTGGGGGACAGAGCCATTAGGATGCACAGGTGAGGGATGGGGGTGCGCATCTGTTCCAAGAGACTCCCGTGCCAGCCTCTCTCAGGGCTGGAGAAGTCCACTGTTAGAGGAGATCCCTAAGGTCGAGGCAGCTTTCGAAGACACTCGTTCTTTCAGACAGTGTTTATTGAGCAGCTACTATGCTAGGCACTGGGATAGAGTTCTGCCCTCTGCAGCTCACGTCCAGTGGACTCAAGAGACTGTGTGGCATGGTGACACCTCTCAGGGGAGGAAGCAGACACGAAGTTGTAACTAGGGTTTGCTGAGCGGAGCACAGAGGCACAAAACCACTGGCTTTCAGAAGTGGAGGGGGCCCCCGAGGCCACCTGATTGGATGACCCACATCTTACAAAGGTAAAACCAAGGCCGGGAGGCGGGGGAAGGGCAGTGATGTGCCCAGGTCACAGTCAGTTAAGGGAAGAGGCCTGGGCCAGGGGTCTGGGGGTAAGACATGGCGGCCAGCAATGAGAAGAAGAGCCAGCCGCCGGGGACAGAGTCCTCCCGCTAGACCATTCCAGAAGCAGGGACACTCCCCACCCCACCTGTGCCGCCCCCGCCCCCACCGGCCCCCACCCACCCTGGATGAGCACATTGAAGTCCTGGTCATCCTCGCCAGCCACGTTGGTGGCCACGCACAGGTATCGCCCTGAATCCGAGACCTGCGTGGGCCGGATCTGGAGGAGCCGGCCTTCGCCCAGGATGCGCAGCCGCTGGCTGGGGGTCACGGGCTGGGGGTGGGAAGAGTGGGGGGGGGGGCGGTCGGAAATGAGGAGCAGGGGCGCCTGGGTGGCTCAGTCGGTTAAGCATCCAACTTCAGCTCAGGTCACGATCTCGTGGTTCGTGGGTTCGAGCCCCGCATCGGGCTCTGTGCTGACAGCTCCGAGCCTGGAGCCTGCTTCCGATTCTGTCTCTCCCTCTCTCTCTGCTGCTCCCCCACTCACTGTCTTTCTCTCTCTCAAAAATAAACAAACATTAAAAAAAAAAAAAAAAGAAAGAAGGGGCAGAAAAGACCTAGATGAGAGTCCTTAGAGTTGAATAAAATTTTAAAAATACAACGCAAAGTGAGGGTTAGGGTTAGGGTTAGTTTTGAACCCTGAACCCGTGTAGCCGAAAAACCGGGTGAGTTAAACAGGTGAATGTGGAGTTTAATGTTGATGACACCTGTTCCCTACAAAGAGCGGGATTTCTTATTAAAATATAAAGTGGGGCAGGGCCCAGGCCAGCTCTGGGGCCAGGTGCTCTGCCTGCCTTCTCCGGAAGGTTCCAAGCAGAAGCAGGGGGACCCCCGGGCCCCAAGCTTACCCGTCCATCCTTGTACCAACTGATGGTGGGTGGGGGCACGGCCCGGCACTCACACTCCAGGGTCAAAGTGCTGTTGACCTTGGTCTTCACTTCCTTCACGCCGGCCTCCCCCGAGGGGTCGTCTTTGGAGATGGAAGGAGGGACTGAAAGCCACAAGGGGGTCTGAGGAGCAGGCTTAGGAAAGGGCTGCTGAGACCCAGTGCCCGCTGTGGCCCCAGGGCCGTCCCAGAAATGGGCGGCTGGTTCCCAAGAGCAGAGCCACAGGGACCCTGGAGACCGACCCGCTCCTGTCACTGTTCATTTAGGGGAGAGAGTGTTGGTTGAGAGCGATTTACGGGACAGGGCAGGTCTGAGGCAGGGGACTTCCTGGGGTGACCTCTGGGGGCCATTCTGGGGGTGCCAGGTCTCAAGGTGTAGGGCCTCTGGCCGCACCGCGGCGCGGGTGACAGAAGGAAACCGGGACTGGCGGGAATCTGCGTCCATGTGGCCCAAGTCCTAACTCACTTGTTTCCATCTCCTGGTGCCCTTGGTCCTACAATGACTGAGTCAGCCCTGGCTGCCTGGGGACCGTCAGAGGAGGTAAGCCACATGAAGATACCTAGGGCATCCGTGTGGCCCAGGTGCCGGGGCCCCAGGGCTCCCAGGCGGCCTCCTGCCCGCCCTGCCGGTGCCCGGGAGGGTCCCCGACTCACTGAGCACCTCCACGTGGTAGTTCTTCATGGCCTCCCCAAGTTCATTGGTGACCACGCAGGTATACTGTCCCGCATCTTCCTTCTGGGCATTCAGGATCTGCAGCCCGTGGGTGCCTGCTTGTGGGGGCAGGGGGCAGGGTCACCCCCGAGGTCACACGAACTCAGGCTCACCAGTTCCTTCCTCCAACCGACAGAGGGCATCACCTGGGAGCATCTGGATGTTGTTCGAGGCCTCAAACGGGGCGCCGTCCTTCATCCAGGTGATGGTGGGGGAGGGGAAGGCCAGTGTCTCACAGATCAGAGAAATGGGGTTGTTGATGGTCACTGTCACCTCCTCATCCGCGCTGTCCTCGGTCACTCCCAGGATGGTGGGAACCACTGTTGGGAGGCGGGGGTGGGGGGTGCCACGATCGTTAACAGAGATCCCTAATCCTGGGCTCAAGGATCCAGAAAGATCTCAGCTCCTGGTGCTTCACTTCTGAGCCTACGCTTTCCACCGCTAAGCAGTGCCCCAGGGGAAGTTTAGGACGATTCCCGCCTCAATTTCCCCAGAAGGCTCTTAACAGCCAGCCCATCGACTAATGTACCAGAGCCTTGTCAACTCGGCCTGTGTTCCAATCTGTCCCCCTCTCCCTCTGCTCTCATTGGTCCTAAGATTTCCTCTTTCAGGTCCTGCAGGGGCCCGTCCCTTTCACCCCCAGCATTTGTACAAGCAGATTTTATTTATTAAGTCCTCTCATTTTCTAGATCCCCGTTTCTCCTGCCGGGACAGTCCGTGCCAACTACCCTCGGGAGACGGACGGACACCTGGGGGCCCTGTCACCTCTCCAAGCCTCAGCGCTTCGTTGGTGACACAGAGGGACAAGCACATCTCCCACCCCCTTGGCTTGTCCAACCAATCAGGCCTGTGCAAACGCCCAGCCCGTGACAAACGTTCAGCCAATACAGCTCTGACTATTTTTGTTGTTGTTGAACCTGAAGAAATGGGAAAGAAAAAAATAGCAGAGTGCTTTGTGGGAAGCTGTCTGTTCGGAGCTGGCCACCTTGGCTCCCCCTCCTTTCGGCGCCCAGGGAGGCCCGGAGATGCCCAGCACTTACCCAGGACGCTAACTTGGAAGTGTTTGGTCTTCTCCCCTACGGCACTGGCTGCAATGCAGGAGTAGTGGCCCGAACTAGACAGGTCGGCCTGGACAATCTGCAGGAGAGGTCCGTCTGGAGAAATGCGGTAGGCGTCTCCACCAGCCAGGGGCCGGCCATCTTTGAACCACGTGACCTTGGGCTGTGGGTGGCCTGTAAGGAGGGGGACAGGCAGAGGAGACCATTCAGAAGGTTCTGACTGGGTTGGCCAAGAGGTCAGAGGTGGCTCCGGGGTAGGGCAGGGGACACAGATTTTCCATTCTCAGGCCAGAGGCCCCTGCAGCAGGGCACGACGTAGGAGCAGCCTCCAAGCCTGGCCCGGGACCTTTCCTATGTGGCTGACTGCCTTTTCTTTAGGGAGGACGGGGCAGAGATCGCTTGGCGTAGACAGGCAAGACAGAAAGGCAAGTTATTCCCTTCATCCATTCACCCATCCATCCCCCCCAGTCCACAAGCATTAACGGGAGCCTCTTCTGGTAGGCACGGGGAGAACCATGGTGACAAGGCAGTCCTTGGGTCCTCATGGACCTCAGATCCCAGCTGGGGTATACAGATGTCAAGGTTACTATGGTCCAGGGTGCTTGGGGCTGGGACAAGAAAGCCCTGGGGCCTGTGGGACCCCAGTGGAGGCAGCCCACAGGCCCAAGGGGTCAGCCAAGGACGCGTTGTGGAAAGTCCTGGAAGTTGAGGTCTCTAGCCAGGTGAGGAGTGGGGAGGAGTGTTTAGGGCAGAGGCAGAGCCAGTGCGAAGATGAGCAGGGATGTGGTACCAAGTTCAAGATGTACAGAGACCTTCCACAGGGAGCACTGGGGCTGGGGGCAGGCCGGAAGCCCCGGGCACCCCCTCCTCTCTGAAGCTGACTTGTCATGCTTGTCCCAACCTACCGTGAGTGGCCCTCACCTGTGGCGTTGCACGTCAGGTGGGCTGTCTGCCCCTCAGGGACCTTGACTGCCTCCTCCAGGTCCTCGTTCTCAATCCTGGGAGGAACTGGGAAGAAGCAGGGAGATGGACGGTTACTGACCAGGGTTGGCTGAACGACCATGAATCAGGAAGCGAAGAGCCCAGAACCAAGTGCCCAAGGCAACCGCCTTCAGTTTCCCGTGCCTCGGTTTCCCATCCTCTTAGGCCTGCTCCCACGGGCAGTGAGTTCCATAAACATTTGCTGCTGGCTGAGGGAAGTCCCAGTGCCTCTGCGGGAAGGCCCTGATCAGAGGAAGACGGTTGGGTGGTGTTGAGAATATGTGCCCCCTGTCACTTGGGGTTAGTCCCTGCTGTTTCCGGAAAGTTCCATGGCAACTTCAGAGCAGAGGCCGCTGATGAGGCAAAGAAAACAAGGCTTGGTCCCTCCCCCCTTCCTGTGAAGACAGTTGGGTGGTGTTGAAAATATGTGCCCCCGTCACTTGGGGTTAGTCCCTGCTCTTTCCAGCAAGTTCCATGGCAACTTCAGAGCAGAGGCCACTGATGAGGCAAACAAAATAAGGCTTGGTCTTTCCCCCCTTCCTGTGTTGAGTGCCCCCATAGCATGAGCCCTTAGTCCTGGGGATAGCCCCCAGAAGCTCCAAGACAAGAGAGGAGGGATTTGTGGGGTGCTCATAGGAACGGGCTAGGGCGTACCCAGGACCTCCACACTGAAGTTCCTCCGAACCTCCCCAGCCTCATTGCTTGCCAGGCATGAGTAGAAACCTCTGTCTCGCTCCTGTGCCCGGGGCATCTTCAGCATCCAGCCACCTGGGGAGGGAGGGGAGTGGACTCCAGGCACGGCTCTGAACAGCCTCTGTCCCAAGCTGAACCCAGGCTGCCCACCAGAAGAGGAGTGTGTCAGGTTTGGCAATTCGCTGTGTGTGTGTCTACCTCCCCCAGCGTTCCATTCCTCAGATGGGAAAACTAAGGCCCAGGAGGATAAACAGGTAGAGAGAGCCCCAGACATTAGTGCATGGGTAAACTTGAGGGCCCTGTTCTAATAAGAAGGATCTGTAAGCTGGCTACCCTTGGTTCTAGAAATTGACTAGGGCTAAAAATGGGCTCTGTAGTCCTGGTCCAGGTCAGACTCCTGACGCCCCCCCACCCCCTGCCATGGGATTCTGGTGGCCCTGGAAAAAAGCCACCTTCTCCCAAGAACCTCTCAGAGGTGAGTCAGTTCCTCCCAGGAAAACCCAAGGATCATCTAAGACCTGCCCAGGGAAGGCAGATACACCAGATACCATTACTGCTATTCCTGCACCCAGGACAGACATCGCTAATGGATCATCCGGGGGCAGACATCACTAATGGATCACCCCAGGGGCAGACATCACTAATGGATCACCCGGGGGCAGACATCACTAATGGATCACCATGCTCTCCTCCGCCCAGATGCAGTCTCTGAATTCCTATCGCAAGGCATCTAGCAGCCCCCACCAAGTGCTCAGAAGTGGTGCACAGGGGAACCTAATTTGTCATCCCAGCTTTGGCTACGTGGAACAACTGTTGGGTCACCGAGGCTGCACTTCAGGGGGGTCTTGAGGTTCTTGCAAGACGTGGATGTGACACTGCCTCTTGGGCCCCAGTTTCCCCTTTCATAGTTCCCCAGTAAGAACTATCACAAACCAGCTCTGTGGGGAAGATGAATGTTCAGAGGAGAAGGTGCTTGGCTCAGCATTTTGAAAGTGTGTCACTGTTCTGGGGCATGTTATGGACATGCCATGAGAACTTTTGCTGCAAGACTTATCAGAGCCTTAACTGTGCACATAGTCGCTGTCCGTCTTCAGGAGGGAAACCGAGCAGGAAGTCTTTTCCACGCTTATTTAAAGCCAGTTGTTCACCTCACCCAGCCAGTGTTTTCGGCTGCATTCTTGGGGGACCGATGGCTAAATGGTTTTCCCAACCAGGCCTGGCAGCGAAGGGTCAGTGGGCAGGGGCAAGTGATAAACAGAGGTGGAGGCAGAGGTCCAGACCTGACAACCAGACTCTCCCCTGGCTGGCACCTTACCTGCCAGGAGGTAGGTGTCCTCCCCGGGGCTGATGGGCTCCTCCCCTCGGAACCAGCGGACCCGTGGGGGTGGGACGCCTGTGGCTTCGCAGAGCAGCGTCAAGGGGCCGTGCAGGGCAGCAGAGACGTTGGTCACTGGGTCCGAGTCTCCGGTGAGCTCTGGGGGCACTAGACACAGAGGAGAAACCACACTCAGGCTGCATATGGGGGCTGTATGCTCCTTCCCTGTCCCCCAACAGTTGTGCCCCGCAAGGACACCCACCCCCGGTCGGGGGAGTCTGAGGAACAGAAGTGACAAGATCAGAGTGGCTCCCGCTGGAGGGAGTGACGGGTGCCCACAGGCTGGGCTTTGGCAGTAGCCGAACCTTGGGCCTCAGTTTCCCCGCTCCCTCAGAAGGATGCTAGGAGGATTCAGTAAGAACTCAGCACACTGCCTGGTATGGAGTCAATGCTCAGCAACGAGACCGGAATTAGGGCCGGGGTGGACACAGACATGCCCCCTAAACCCACACGCCAAGCACCTCTGTGCTTTCTAAAGGACCCACTCAGAAGGAGGTCACGCTCCAGGGATCCTGAGGCAGTGGCAGGGGTGGGGGCCATGATGAGAGAGGCCTCGCTAAACCCATCCCTGCTCACCTTATCTCCTACCACATCCTGCCCCCACCCTGAGGCATACAGTAGGCGCTCAATAAAAGACTGGAATCACGAGGATGTGGCGGCGGTCACCCGAAAGTGCTGTGTCACCTGTCCAGGCCTCTGTACAGTGTGTTCCCTCTGCCCGCCCCCCCCCCACACTCATCCACTTCCCCCACCCCGGCACCTGGTTAACTTCCACTCAGCTTTTACGTTTCAGCTTAAAGGTCACCTCCTGCAGGAAGCCGCCCTGACTTCCCTTGACAAGCGTTCAGGCTCTTCCTTGTCTCTCCTAGGCCCTGGGTTCCCCCCACCACACATGAGTCACGCGGGATAGAGACTGCTTATTTCCCCAGTGCGAGGAACAGAGTAGGGGAATAGCAAGTAAGGGGGAGAGGGACGGGGGAAATGAGGGCTGTTTGATTTTGAGAGCGGGGTTCAAGGCTTCCCCCAACAGCAGGCCTCACTCCTGGGAGAACCAGGGACTGTACCGGCAGCTGGAACGGGCCTTGTTCTCCCCAGCGGGCCCCGCATCCCGCCCTCCTCCAGCACGCTGCGGGTCCTCACCCAGCACGGAGAGCGCAAACCTCCTCTCGGCCCTTCCGGCCACGTTCTCGGCCACGCAGGTGTAGCGTCCGCTGTGGGCAGCCTGAGCCCGCCCCACGTGCAGACTCTGGCCTTGGTTCCGCAGCAGCAGGCCGGCCTCGGCCCTCACTGGCTGGCCGCCCCACTCCCACGTCACCCTGGGCGGGGGCTTCCCTGTGACGTTGCACCACAGAGTGGCCTCCCCGTCCTGGACCACAGAGACCTGCGTGTGGGGCTCCCGGGGGCCAGCGATCCGAGGCGGCACTGGGGATGAGGGGAAAGCGCATCAGGGAGGGCTGCTGTGGCCACCGGGGCACCAAGCGTCTGCCGCGAGCCGGGCTGGCCCCCACTCCGCCTGTGCTCCCCCGGCCACTCCCTGGCTGTGTGACCTTGCCGGGTGACCTCACCTCTCTGGGCCTCCGTTTTCCATCTCTATAACGGGGGCCGCCCCAGTACCTCTCGGTCCCTCTCCTGCACCCTGGAAATCAGGGGCAGGCCCTCTGTTTGGAGAATAAAGTCACAGCACAGCCCTGAAGATCTGTGAGGGGTCTCCTTCCTCAGAAACGAGGGGCTTCCTGGGGCCTAAACGGGACACTGGGACTGTTTGGGGCAGGGCGTCATTCCATAGGTGGGATGCTGAACGGCGCTTTTCTTGGTTTTATTTTCTAGAATTTTCTAGATGTCTACAAGGCTGCGGTATTTAATTGCATCGCTGCAGGACAAGTCTCTGGAGACAGGCTCCCGTTATGTGCAGGAACCTCACAGAGGTTTGTCCAGATAAACTTTGTTTCTCCGGGCCCACGGGGGGCTACTTGGGATCTTGGCGCCCCTCTCACGCGCACGCGCATAGGTCACGAGCTGGAAGAGGCTGATTGAGCGGGGGGCAGCTCGTAAAACCCCAGTGGCCAAGGGGGGACGGGAAATTGTTCTCATCGTCACTGTTTCTGTCTTTGCTCGGGTTCTGAAGGGTGAGGTCTGCCCTACCGGGGTGCCTGGTGGCCCGCCCTTCTGGCCCTTTCCACCGGGTTCAGGTCGTCCCAGCCCGGCTCACCATGCACCTCCAGCAGCTGGTCCTGGCTGCGATTGCCCGCCACATTGCTGCACTCACAGGTGTACGTTCCCTCCTGGGCCGGCTGGGCCTGTCCCAGGTACAGCAGCCGCCCCACCGCTGACACCTGCTCGAGGCTGTTCCCCTCCCCTGGCAAGGGCTGACCTGGAGGCAGCAAGAAAGAAGCCCCTGGTCCCCGGTCCTTCCCCCTGGAATGTGTGTCCTCCCACCCGTCCTGGCCGGCTTCCGCTCACCCTTGAAGGCGTCCACTTACACGGCACATCTATCAGGAAGCTTTCCCTGAGTGCCAAATCCCATCCCTGAGCTCCCACAATCCCTGGGCTTCTCCGCATCACGGATCTGCCTGCAGATCCGGTCCTGCCTGAATCCCAGCCCGGCCCCAGGGCCTTTGCACCTGCTAAGACCGCTGCCTGAAATGTTTTTCCCTACCATATTCTCACGTTCACCCCTCCCTCCCCTTCTTCAATTCTGCTTGGCCAAACGTTCGTGGCCACCCAGCCTGAAACTGCAAACATCTCCTCCGTCTCCCGGCTTTATTTTCCTCCATAGGTAGTACTTACCATCTAAGTTATTCGCTAACTCCCTGTTACCTGACTACCCCCAATCCACTGCCATATTTCCAACACCCAGAACGGGGCCTGGCACGGAGAGGCCCTCAGCAACTATTGGTTCAGTGAATGAATGAATGACAAGTATTTATTGAGCACCCGTTTTATACCAATTTTGGAATTCGGGGGGGGCCAAGACGACGCCTCACGGGGCTCATGGATTCATGGAGAAGCAGACATTGAAGAACTAGGGTGGTTACATGACAGGTAAACACTCAGGGGTTATGTCAAGGAGGCCCCAGCCTAGGGTGGGGGTCAGGGAGGGCTTTCTGGAAGAGAAGGCCGCGGCCCAACCCAGCACTCACTGGAAGACTCAGGGACCGAGCAGAGAGGGGCTGAGGGCACTGTCACTTCTGTAAACAGCACCCTTACCCCCAGTGTCATAAGCCCACCCATCTCTGTTTCAGCTAGGCTCTGGGGGGGGGGGCACCCAGCGAGGGCAAGGCACAGCCCTCCCCTGTGGGGGGCACCCAGGGCGGGGCTGGGCGAGGGAGGCAATCATACCGTCCTTCCTCCAGGAGATCTTAGGGAAGGGGACGCCCCGACATTCACAGGACAGCCTGGCGGGGTGCCCTTCGGTCACGGTCAGGATGCGGGGTTCCCTCGAGGGGAACACAGGAGGCACTGGGGGAGAACAGAGAGGCGTATGAGGTAGGTGCTGGGCCGGGAAGGGACAGGGGCGGGGAACAGAAAAAACCTGGATCCCGGGACCATGGAGGCAGCACTCCTCTGGGGGCATGAGAGCCAGCCAGCCACGGCAGGGACAGGGGAGGGACCCCAGCCCAGCCCCCGAGACCCTCACCCCAGACATTCAGGTTGTAGTGCCTCTCCGAGCGGCCCGCCTGGTTCAGTGCCTCGCAGGTATAGCGGCCTGCGTCCCCCACCTCTGCTCTGCTCACCTGGCCGAAAGCAAGAATGAGCCATCAGCGGGGGCAGCACCGAGATGGGGTCACCCCTGAACAGACTGTGTGACCTTGGGCAGGTCATCTGACCTCACCGCGCCCCAGCCTCCCCACCTGGAACCTGGGGGCAATGATAGCACCTCCCCTACCTGGTGCACCATGACGTTTCCAGAAGCCACAGCTTGTGGTGGCCTGACGTGGGCCGGCACGGGGACTGGGCTCCCAGATGGTAGTCCTGCCCGCCTCCCCCGACTTCACATCCACAGCCCAGCCCCGCTAAGGAGGGTGCGCGTGGGGCTGGGTCAGCCCCTCTCCCACCTTTAATCTGCTCCCGGCCTCTTTGGAAAGTCCAACAGAGCAGACCAGAAGGGAAGGTAGAAAATGAAGAAGGATTGGGTGGCGGGGGGTGGGGGGGTGGGGGGTGGGGGTCGGTCCCGTCCTCAGAGGTCAGATCCTGATGGAGGAGGTGACGAAGCTAAGTTGTGGGTACAGGAAACCAAAATGAGGTGTTCAGAGTTGGGAATGATCACATCACAAGGTGTAGAGGGGTGGGAGCAGGAGGAAGAGGCTGGAGTGGAAGTTTCTCCCCAACAGCTGGAGAAGTACCTCCCCTCCCCTAGCGGACATGGATGAGCCATTCTAGGGGCTGGCTATGAACTCCGGCCACCCCAGAAGAGCAGCACCGATGTGCTTACAGGTGACAGACCGGAGGCTGGTGTGGTCGAGACACTGCCTGAGGCGGCCCAGCCAGGAGGAGGTGGAACTGAGATTTAAATCCAGGCTGCGGTCCCCATAGTCCCAGGCCCTCATTGACCCTTCCCTTGTTGGGCCAGAGGCCCGACGAAGGGCTCCCATCCCCAAAGGCCAGGAGGCTTTGGAAGAAGGAGTAAAAAACAGGTGAAATGCGAGAGGCTCGGCTTTGTGGGGACCGAGCGAGGCCCCTGCAGCAGCTCCTGCCCAGGTCAGGAGAATGTGCCCCGGGCGCTGGGTCACGCTGAGCTGCACTGATCTCGTAGGGCACCCCCCCAGGCCCTGCCCTGCACACCTCCAGCAAGGCCTTGTCTGTGGAGAGGTGGACGCCGAGCCGCGGCTCCAGGGGGCGGCCGTCTTTCTTCCAGGTCAGCACGGGAGGGGGCACAGCTTGGCTTCGGCACTCCAGGGCCACGGATTCGTTGGCCACGACGGACACGTTCACCTCTTCCCCGAGGATGCTTGGGGGCACTGCGGGAGGGGGCAGGAGAGGGGTCTCAGGCACGTGGGTGGGGCCGGCAGGACGCCAGGCCCGGGGTCAGGCCCGGCCACTTCCGGCAGCCAGGAGCAAACAGCAGGGCATGGGGGGGGGGGTCAGTGCTGGGAGGGGGCCTCCGACCCGAGCTGTGGCCTCTCATCCTCCCCGCAAGGACCTTCCCAGTCCTGCTCCAAGAGGAGGCCCCCAAATCTGAGCAGGATGGTGACGCACAGCCACGTCGATACCCCCACGTGTGGCTGTGTGCTTTACAAGAGGATTCTGGCGAGGGACACTGGGCAGAGGGGACCCAGGATCTCTCTGTACTAATCCTTACAAGTGCATGTGAATTTACGATGATCTCAAATTCTTTTAGAAACATGGTGTCTTGGGGCCCCCGGGTGGCTCGACTGGTTAAGGGTCCGACTCTTGGTTTCGGCTCGGGACACAATCTCACGGTTTTGTGGATTCCAGCCCCATGTGGGGCTCTAGGTGCGAGCCTGCTTGGGATTCTCTCTCTCCCTCCCCCCCCCTCGCTGCCCCTCCCCTGCTCATGCTGTCTCTCTTTCCAAACTAAACTTAAAAAATGTAAAAAAAACAAAACCTCTTTTTAAAGTTTTTAAAATTTTTAAATGCTCCCCGAAAGCAGTTACCCCTTTGATCGAGGACCGTGAGAACATCCGATTCCTGACTCGGCCCGGGGTTCTCCCTGCCGCGTCGTGTTCCTTCCACCTGTTCCCTGAACACGAGCTCCTGGCTGTGCGGGCCACTCACCTGCCTCCCTGTCTGCGACGGGGGAGCAGCTCACCCCCAACTGACGCCCCCACGAAGGCAGCCACGGTCTCAGACCGGCGCGCCCCCTCCGCCACCCCGCTTTGGACGTGGTTTCGGGAGGGACGCCCCCAGCCCCACCTTCTTGAGCCCCCGGCTGGGCCCAGGCAGCATCCCGAGCCTGAGACTCACTGTGGACGTACAGGATGACGTCCCGACGGTCCTCGCCCACTGCACTCACGGCCACACACGAGTAGCTGCCAGAGTCGGAGGCCCGGGCGCTGGCCAGGGTGAGGACCCGGCCCCCAGGGAAGACCTGTGTCCCCAGAAGGAAGCCCACATCAAGCTACGCACGGCAGCACCCACACGTTCCCATGCTGGCCCTGCTGCTGGGCACCCCTGGGCAGCCTGCCCCAGACCCCAGAGCCCCCCCACAATGCGGGGGAGCCGTGCGCTGTCCCCAGGCCTCGGGACCTCCGCCGGCTGGTGGACGAGTTACATCGGTGCTCCCTCTAGAGCCGGGCTGTGGCTACAGAGCCCTTGAAATGGGGCTGAACCCCAAGGGGACAAGACACAACGGACTGCAAAGAGTTGCAACAAAAAGAAACCCTGGGAAATGCCTTAATAATTTCCATACTGATCATGGATTTTTTGGCCGGATCAGCTTAACTAAAATGTTTTACTGAAACCGCTTTCGTGCATTTCTCGTTACTCGTTTGAACGTAGTCACCAGAAAGCCCAAAACTACATATACGGCTCGCACTGGTGGCACGTGTCGTGTTTCTGGAATCCACGGGGCTCTAGACTCTCCTTCCTCCCGCCAGCCGACCACCCTCGGCGGCCACGGCTCATCGCTCGCCTTGGAGCTCCTGGGGCCCGACCTCTGCTCCCAGCACCTCCTGAGGCACCGGAGAGGTGACCCAGGGCTGCCCAGCCTGACCTGGAGGCCGGAGGCCCCTGCGGTGGACACGGGGTTTCCATTCTTCAGCCACAGCAGTGTGGGGCTGGGGACTCCAGTGGCATTACAGGTCAGCCGGACCGGGGCGCCGAGCAGCACGGGGCCTGGCAGGCCGGGTGGCTGTGTGATGTGTGGAGGCACTGCAGGGCGGGGGACAACGCAGGGCCCGGGGTGAGCCCCACTGGGGGTAAAGCCAGCAGGGCCCCTGGCCGGGCCACCCCACGGGGCACACGGCCACAAACAAAAGCGCAGGGACGCCACTCCCAGCACGGGTGCTCCTCGCATCCTGACCCCACCATGAGGGGGCTTCCACCGGCGGGAACCGGGGCCTCAGAGAGGGTAAGTCATGGCCAAGGCTGACCAGTTAGAAAGTGACAAATAGCACTTGAACTTGGGTCTTCCGGTGAGCATGAGGTCCTTAGGAGGCGGACGGCAGGGGGCGACCTCTGGGAAGTTTTGTTTCCCAATGCAGAGGTATCAGACGAAACGCTATGCTATCCGGCAGGCAGCCCCGCGAGGGCGGAAAATGGTCAGAAGACTCAACGGTATCTGGGAGATACGGTCACGGTCACGATGCCCAGGGTCCCAGCCTCCTGCCCAGCCACCTACTGCTCCTAGCATAAAGGCTCTGCCTCCCCAGCCTCCATCTGGCCACCTGCACCACCCCGTCCCCTCCTCCCATTGTCCGGTAAGCTCCTGGCCCCCAGCCTCCTTCCAGCTCCCATAATTCCCCACATCTCTGCAGCGTCAGCCCTTGGCAGGTGGTCTCCACGTAGGCATCCAACTGTCAAAGACACCTCTGGGACTCCCCAGGCCAGGTCAGTGCCCCAGTTCCAGGCACTGGGTCGTACCTCCTCTTTACTAACTCTTATCACAATCGTCAGAAGATAGGATACTGGGTGACTGTGTAACTGCTGTATTCCCCACTAGACAGAAGGCCCCTGGGTCTGTTTCCTTGGGGCTACAGCCCCAAGGTCCGCCCCAGAGGATGTACTCAATAAAAGTGGTTGGACAGAAGACAGATAAATGGAGGAACGGATGGATGGGTAAGTAGATGGACAGATAGATAGTTAGATGGGTGGATGGGTAAAGGATTGAAAGGATGGTTACATAAAAGGATGAATAATGGATGAATGATGGATGGAAGGATAGATGATGGGTAGATGGATGGATGATGCAAGGATGGGTGATGGATGGAAGGATAGATGATAGATGGGTAGATGGACGATGGATGGTTGGATGGGTGGAAGGATGGACGGACGGACAGACTGACACATAAATGCAAGGATTACTTTTGGGACAAGGACCCCTTTAGTCCCAGGGCAGCTCACCATTGACCCGTAGCCCATACTGCAGCTCCGTGCTGCCCGCCACATTGGATGCCACACAACGGTAGCTCCCAGCATCAGAAAATCGTGCCCGCTCAATGTGGAGAACTCTCCCGTCAGCTGACACTGTCACTCCCTTCCGGGCTGAGACAGGCTGGCGGCCCTTGAACCAGGAGATATCTGGGGGAGAGAAGAGAGATGCAAGGAGTCCTGCCCGCCCTTCAGGCTGTGCCTGTGTCGTGAGCACCCACCAAAGGCTGCCAGGGTGGCTGCATGGCGTGCCTTTATGTCAGGCACTGGAGAAAGCCAGAGTTTTCCAGGAAGAAGGCTGGGGCTGGAACAGGGCAGGGTTGTCTGAGACAGGGCAGAAGGCAGAGGGGAAGTTCCATGGGATGGAGGCTGGGCTGCCAGGAGCAAGGAGAGTCAAAGCCAGCCCAGCCGCCCTCAACTCCTCTCCCTGCCAGGGACCACTCACGAGGCGGAGGGAATCATGGCGCGCTCTGAATCCTCAGCCCCACAAGCATGGACCAATTGTAGCCTTGGCCTCCTTACATCCTGCCAGAGCTCATCCCGTCCGCCGAACACTCACGCCCCGTAGCCCCAAGCTCTAGACAAGAGCCCCAGACAGACGGCGACTCTGAGGTCCCGGTCCTTGCCCCCGGCCCCAGGGCGGCCCTGTGAAATCGCGAGTTCTGAACAGAAGCCCCGCTTGCTTCAGACACCAGTGCAAAGGCCCTGGGCCCCGGCAGTGACCGACACATTGAGAAGAGAGGAACATTCGAGAAATAGGGGAAGGTCCTACGGATCCCTCCCTGTTTTGTCCACAGCCCAGGCGGTGCCTGGGGCGCTGGCCGGCCTCTCTAGATGGGGAGTTGGGGCCTGGCTGGGATGGCTTTCAGCCAAGGGGAGGGGTCTTACCAGGAGGGGGCACACCCGAAGCCAGGCACTCCAAGGTTACCGAGGCATTTTCCAGCACTGCCTTGTTCAGCGGGCCGGGCTCGATGTTGGGGGGCACTAGGGAAGACGAGCAGAGCCCCATCTTGGTGGGTGTGGGCTCTGGGCTCCTCTCGGCCCATCTCCTCTCGGTCGTGCCCGATAGCCCTCGCCAGCCTCCCCAAAGGGTCCTGGGCCATAAGAGCCCCCAACGGCTCCCGTCCTCTGCCCGAGGAACCCCACTCCTGAACCGGCATGAGGACAAAGGCACCAGGCTGCCACCTTTCAGCAACCGGAAAGACCCCAGCGCCCAGCTCTGTGGGAACAGCCGCGAGCCGGCACAGTAGAGACGTGGAAAGTTAGGCAGCCGGGAAAAGTGACAAGAGCTGGGATTTGCACACGCACGTGAGAACGTAAACGAACCCAAGGGTGAATGCAGCATGCAAAAGTAAATATGCACGCAGATGAGGACGTGCGACGTTTTTAAAATCCCCTGCTCCCTGCCCGCCCAGGGCGGCCCCGAGGGCCCTCGCGTCCCCACCGTCCGGCGCCCTCGTCCTCACCCAAAACCTTGAGAACCACGTCCTTTTTGCTCTCCCCAGCCAGGTTAGTGGCGGCACAAGTGTAGACGCCTTCGTCCCTCAGGTCCACCTTCTCGATCTGGAGGGGGAGGAGGGATGGCCGCGTGTGTGCCATGGGGAACACGGGGCCCTATTAGGGTGGTCAGAGGGATGCTGGGACACAGTGAGCAGTGGGTCGCTGCAGACCCCAGGGGCAGGAGAAGGGAGTCCAGGGGACAGTTTGGCTCTGGGGGTGGAGTCCTAAGCTATGCATTCAGATTCCAGGGATGCTCCCCTTGCCCCGACTATGTCCCTACGACTTCCCTCCCCTCTTCAGGCCCACCACCCAGTACTCATCCTGTCCCCAGGCTGCCAGGGGCCCGTACAGGGTCACCAGGATCCCTAAAAAGTGGCCCCTCCACCCGCGCCCAGCTGCCCCACCAGCCCTGGGGCCCCTGAACGTACCTGCAGCTTCCCCCCCAAGGCTGCCAGGGCCACCCCATCCTTCCACCAGCGGAGACTTGGGGTGGGCACCCCAGTCCCCACGCACTGGAGGGTCACAGGCTGCAGGAAAGGGGCTGTGATATTGTCGCCCCCGACGATGGCCACCAATGGGAGCTCTGGGCAGGGGGAGAGGCAGGGAGGGTCCCGGTCAGGGTCAGGAGGGGTGCAGTGAGTATCCAGCCACCCCCTCAATGCCTGGAGAATAGGGAGTGTCCTTACGGGGCTGGCCTCTGGCCTCCACCCACTCAACCCGAGGGATGCTCGGCTTAGGGGGAGAGCACCAGACCAGGAGCCAGTAAAGCAGGTCTTTCCCTTTAGAATTCTCCCTTCTATGCATCCACCCTTCATCCACCCATCCATATGTGCGTTGAGCATCTGTTTGGTACAAGGCCCGGGGGTATAGCAGAGAACAGCGGCTAACTGCGCTGCCCTGCCAGAGCTCCCAGAGCTGGGCCGTGGAGCTCGACAGCCAAACAAGCCATTTTAAGACAGTGGGTGGTAGGCTATGGCCATGACGGGCTACGCAGTGCAGATTAGAACCACGGCGGAATCAAGGAGGGCTTCCTGGAGGAAGGGGTGCTTTAAAACGGGCCTGAGAGATAGGGAGCAGCTGGGCAGCCGAAGAGGAAGAGGGAGAATATTCCAGGCAGGGGAAACCGAATGGGCAGGCGTGGAGGTGAGAAAGCGGATGTATTTAAAGAACGGAATGAAGCCCGGCGCGGTCGGCGTGGAGAGAGCGAGAGCAGAGAGGGCGGGGCTGGGGGGGGGAGCGGGGGCCTGTGGACTGGACACGTGACAAGCGTGGAAGCAGCCGAGGCCAGCCTCTCACAACTGTGTCTCTTTGGGGGGCGGGACAGCCCAGCTCAGAAACGCCGTCTAGAAAAGACCAGCCCTGTGCCCTTCCCTCGTCCGGCAGGCCTACAAGGGCACGGATGGCCGTGGCCCCCCTGCTCCCCCTCCCCCGCCCCCACCCCCCCACCCCGGTGTCTCAGGCTGCCCACGTCCCCTCACCGTGCACGGACAACTCCACCGCAGCCCCGGCAGTGCCCGCCTCGTTGGTGGCCTGGCAGGCAAAGAGGCCAGCGTGGCCCAGCTCCACATGGTCGATGTGCAGCATGGCCCCCCGTGAGGCCACCTGCACCCCAGCCAGCTCCTCGGCGGGGCGGCCGTTCTGCAGCCACCTAAGGAGGGTGGGGACAGGCCAGCCTGAGGCCAGGCAAGTCAGGCTGGCCGGGACCTCCCTGGCTCGGCGGCCTGCTTCGTACTCCGGGGAAGGGGAAGGGTCTCCCATCCCCACCGACCCCCCAGCATGCGCTCTGCCTGCCCCCACCCCGGTGCTGGCCTCCGCCGCCCCATACGCACTGGAGAGTGGGCGCTGGGGAGCCCGAGGCCTGGCAGGGAAGTTCCAGGGGCTGTCCCAAGAGGGCGGTCACCTGGCCCAAGCCTTCAGCCACCAGGAGCTGCGGGGGCACTGTGGGCAGGACCCACCATTGGGCGTTTGGAGCTGAGCGAACCCAAGTCCCCAGCACCCCGACAGCAAGACCCAGACCTCACCTCACCCTTCAGGTCCCCCAGAAATGGTTCCTCCTCCAGGAGGCCTTCCAGGACCACCCAAGACAGAGTGAGTGAGTGGTCCCCCCGGCCTCCCCACAGGCTTGGCCTGTCTGTCTCCCCACCAGACGGACAGCTCAGGAGTCTCGTCTGCCTTGTTCCCTGCTTCATCCCTGGCACCACGCCCGGCCCAGAGTTGATGCCTGAGAAGTGTCCTTCGGAGGCAAGAGAGCAGGCGAAAAGGCCCCACCCCACCCCAGCCGACCCAGGAACCAAGCCCACAGCCCAGCTTTGGGCCTCAGGGCGTCCTTGATCAACGTCCGTCCCGTTGACCGGGAGCACCCGGAAGGCAGAGTGGGGTCCCGTCCCAAGTCACCGGCTCGGGGTCCCCAGCGGGAACAGGAACCACGATTCTGAGCTCGAGCCCGCCCCCTTGTGGCCCTGCAGGACCTCCAGCCCAGATGGGCGCAGGCCTCCGCCTCCCGGGCACTTCACCACCTCGCAACCCTCCGGGCGGGGCGGCCCGCGGGGACCCACGCACAGTGGGTGCAGGAGGAGGGGTCCGCAGCCCAGGTGGCCCGAGGCGGGGGACAGACCGAGGCTCACCCTGCACTTCCACAGAGTGCTGCAGAACGGCCTCCCCGGCGGGGCTGGTGGCCACACAGCTGTACAGGCCTCCGGACGCCTCCCCCAGGCTCTCCAGGCTCAGCACACGGCCTCCCGCCTCCAGCCACGTCTCGTTGCTCTCGGCCACAGGCAGCCCCTCGTGGTGCCAGGAGAGGGCGGGGGGCGGGTGGCCCCTGGCCACACACTCCAGCGCCAAGGGCCTCCCAGCCACAGCCTTCACCACACGAGGTCCTCCTCCAGTGCCCTCGATGGTGGGCGGGACTAGGGAAGCCGCACAGGGCCGCTCAGGGATCAGAGGGGGACACCAGTCTGCTACCCTACCCGGCGGGCCAGCTCAAGCCCCTCGCCGACCCCACCCCATGGGAACAGCCTCCTCCCTCACCTCTGCCAGCCGAAACCCCCTGTTCAATTTCCAGGAGGTCCCCCGATCTCCAAAGGAGAGTCCTGAAGCTGGCAGCCGGGGACTCAGAGAATGCCCGTGGACCCCACACAGCCCAGCACCCAGGCCCCCCGCATCTTTGGGGGCCGGAACTCCGGAGCGGAATCCTCTCGAGGGGCCAGGATGACACCACTGGCCTGCATTCTGGGTCTCAAACCTCACCTGCTCAGACTCTATCCCTGCCCACCTACACTTGGATTTTCCTCCCCTCTCCATGCATCCTAAGAGCCCAGCCCCTCAAGTTGGGTCTACACCCGAGTAAACAGCACAAGATTTACGGTCAGAACCACCCCCCCACCCCCGCTCCCCTCCCCATGAACAGGGTCCCATCACCTCCTAGCAAGTGACCCTCGGCCAGTCTCTCATCCCCAGAGAACACCTGAGTGGGACCCAGGGCGACAAGGGCCCAGGCCCCTGAACCCTGATTAAATGAGCCGATGCTATGAAAAGCCCCAGGAGCCCCGGCTCACAGTGAGCGATTATCGCAGAGCAGTTAATTATTCACTGAAGGGCACGGAAAAGCGCTTCCCCCTGAGGGACACCTAGATTCTCCCCTGGGCTGTGCCTGGGCCCCCAGACAGGCCCTTCCGCCCCTGGCCTCAGCATCCTCGCCTGTCCAAGAGAGGGAAGTTGTTCAAGCTGAGATGGCCCTTGTCCCTGGCCTCAGTCTCATCACCCTGTACCTCTGGCCACTTCCCTCGGCGACTTTTGAAGACAGGACCGCCATGGCTCAGACCACCCCCTCCCCCACTGCCCACCCCAGCTGCCCACCGCTCACCATAAACCTCCAGCCTGGTGGTCTTCTCCGCGACCCCCACAGGGTTGCCGGCCTTGCAGGTGTAAGTGCCAGCATCCAAGCCCCGGGCCCTCTCCAGCTGCAGCTGCCGGCCGCCCCTGGTGTAGACGGCCTCAGCGCTGAGCGGGAGAGGGACCCCGTCCTTGAACCAGGTGATGTTGGGAGTGGGCACTCCTCGGGCCTCGCACAGGAACCGCACCGGGTGACCCTCCATGACAGCCACCTCGCTCGTCTCGTTGGAGCCCCAGATGGTAGGAGGGGCTGAGGACAATAGGAAATGCTGGTCACAGGGAGCCTCCTCAAGGCGGCTGGCGTCCCACCCCCCCCATGTCACTGGCTCCTGCAGGGTGTGGAGTGGGGGGGGGGGGCTGGGAGAGTGGGCATCTGGGGACAGACGGGAGAGGCCTCTTGGGACATGCTGGCGGCGGGGGCCACAGATCCGGGCTTTGGACGCACTCTGCCTCTAACTCACTGCGTGACCCGGCACAGGTCACTCCCCTCTCTGGGTCTCAGTCTCCCTGTCTGTAAAATGAGGGTCGGACCTAAATCAGGGGTTCACTGCTAGTGACACCCACGGCGATCCTGGGAGCACGTGGGCACAGCACCAAACAGCACCGCATCTGAGAACGGACGGCTCCGCCCTTCCCAAACCCCTTCCATCCTGATTACAACAGACAGCAAGGTGCGGTTGGATAGACTGGGTACTTAACCCTTCTACACTCCCTATATCAGTGCTCTTCTGCTGTATCTGTTCTCACGGCTTCCTCCCCGAAGGCCAGTGGCCCTGACTTCCCACCTACGCTCGAGATAGTAAATATCCTTTTAAACGAGTGTCTTTCCGTATAAACGGAGTCGATTTAAAGAAACAGGGGCAGAAATGATCAACCCCAAGCAGGATTAGGAATAGTAAAGCTCGCAAAGCTGGGGATGGAGACGATGGGATTTGGAAACGCCGGGCCAGATTCCCGGGCCCTCGCCCCAGATTTTACTGGACCGGGGCTGCTCCCCCCTAGGACCTCCCTCCAGGAAGTGGGCAGCCCGTGGTGGGGGGCCGGGCTCACCGCGCATCCTGAGCCGGAAGTCCTTGGCCTGCTGGCCGGCGGGGCTGAAGGCCACACACTGGTACCGCCCCTCGTCCCCCAGGTGACTGCTGGGGATCCTGAGAACCTGGCCGTCCTCCTGCAGCTGGACATAAGGGTCTCCCGGAGGGATGGGCCTGGGTCGAGAAAACGCCGCCAGTAAGCAAGGCCCGGCCGCAGAGAGGCGGGCTTGCCACTTGTGAAAAGCAAATCTGGAAGGTTCACGGTCGCCGAAAGGTGGGTGGGTACAAACAGTGGCTGATCCCTACCATGGACTGTTATTCAGCCCTTGAAAGCAGTCACGCACAGGCGGATACTGCATTTCTGACAAACTGAAGGTCTGTGGCGACCGTGCCTCAAGCAGGCCAGTCGGTGCCATTTTTCCAATGGCGTCTGGTCACTTCGTGTCTCCGCGTCACGATCGTGGCCATTCTCACAATATTTCAAACTTTTTCGTTATATTTGATACGCCGTGATGTACAACGTACGTTTGTTGCACGGGGTTACAACTCGCTGAGAGCCCAGATGATGGTTAGCATTTTCTCAGCGATACGCTTTTTTTTTTTTTTTTAAGGTTTATTTATTTTTGAGAGAGCGCGCGAGCCGGGGAGAGGTCGGGAGAGGGGGACAGAGGATCCGAAGTGGGCTCCGCACTGACAGCAGAGAGCCCGACGCGGGGGTCGAACTCACGAACCGTGAGATCATGACCTGAGCCTCGGTGGGACGCTCAACCCACCGAGCCACCCAGGCGCCCTGCGATGAGCTATGTTTTTAAACTATCCTTTAATTAAAGTACGTATGCTGTGTAAGTATATTGCACACTCAACAGACTAGAGTGTAAACCTAACTGTTCTTGGGAAACCAAGCAAGTCGTCTGATTTGCTTTATCGCGATATTTGCTTCACTGCGGTGTTCCGGAACCAAACCCGCAACAGCCCAGACGTGTGCCTGTACTGACACCTGCTGTGGCCCAGGTGGACCCTGTGAACTGAGCGCTCAGTTAGACACGTCAGACACAAAAGGCCCCCTGCCGTACGATTGCATGGGATTTACATGCAGAAATCTAGATAAATCTATAGAGACAGCAAGCAGATGAGTGGTCGCCAGGGGCTGGGGGGTATGGGGTCTCCTTTTGGGGCGATGGAATGTTCCGGAACTAGACAGAGGTGGCGGTGCACATCATGGTGCGTGTACTAAATGCCCCTAGAAGCATGTACTTCAGAAAGGTTGATTTGATGTTTTGTGAATTTTACCTAAAAAAAAAAAAAGAAGTTTAAAGCAAAAAAGCAAGACTGGCTGAGTCATGAAAAAATGCTGCTGGGGGGAGAGAGGAGGGCCCCCTGGGGAATTCCAGGCTGGGGTGGGAGGTGTCCTATGCTGACCCCCACCTGGGCCCTGGAGGGAGGCACCTGCAGTGCTCACCAAGCTCCTTGCCCCCGTGCGCCCGGCCCTGGCAGAGGAACCACCCCCCATCTGCCAGGAAGACCACTCACTGCCCGTCCTTGGTCCATTCCACCTGGGGCGTGGGGACCCCCGAGGTCCGGCACTCCAGCTCCACCCCTGCACCGGCCAGGCCCAGCACCTCCTCCTGGGCAGCCCCGGCTCCCGTCACGGAAGGAGGGACTAGGGGGCAGGGGGCAGAAAGTCCTCAAACCCTGCACAGGCAAAGGCCCTGGGGCGGGCCTTTGTCTGTGCGGGTCCCCAGGTGCGCCCTTCCCTCCCCTCCAGTCCACGACTCAAAGCTCCCTGGCTGCTCAGGACCCTGCTTGGTGCATTCTCTGCAGCTTACGCTACCGTTCCGTAGCACGTAACACAACGCTAATTACGTGGTTGATCATGTGACTATCTACCATCTGCCCTGACGGCTCTGCGAGGACAGGGATGGAGTCCGTCATGGGCCCCCGGCTCTCAGCAGGCAAAATCTCCTCTTCCCCAGCCGGCGCCAAAGGGCAGGGGCTCAGGCCTCACTCACTGAGCACGAGGAGGTCAAAGTCCCTCTGGGCAATCCCGGCCTGGTTCTCTGCCCGGCAGGAGTAGAGACCAGCATCGCCCTCCTGGATCCTGGGAAAGTGGAGGGCCCTCGGCTTGTCCAGGAGGCGGTGACCACCCGCCTCAGGAATCTGGGTGGAAGAGGCCAGAGGGAGCTGATGAGAGGGGTCTGGAACCTGGGGCTTCTTACTCCCAAAAGAGTGCCATGCCCTCTCCACCATGCAGCCCCCTAGGCTTCCTCCACTGCCCACTGTACTCCCCAAAACACCTGTCACATCTCCCCGCCACACCCGGCCCGTGCGGGAACCCATCCAGAAGGTCCCTATCCAAATCCCACCCACAGCCCAGCCACCCCAGAGGACACCCACCGGCTGCCCGTCCTTGAGCCACACGATCTCAGGGGCTGGAAAGCCATTCGCGTCACACTCCAAAGTCAGGGACTGCCCGGCCATGCCCGACACATTGGTCCTGTGCCCGTCCTCCCGGATGCTAGGGGGCACTTGGGAGCAAAGAGAAGCAGAGAAACCATCCCCTCTCCGGACAGCCACCGCTACCCAGACCCCACGTGGGCCACTCTTCCTGGCCTGGACAGGAAATCCCAACTCCTGCCCTTCCCCAGATCCTGAGGTCCCAGGAGGCCCAGGCCTGTCCCCGATCTGGCTACCGGGAGCCGTGTGGACCTGGGAATGCCAGAGCAGCCTTCCCGGGGACCCGCACGCCCCAGCTGTGCCCGGGCACCACGCCGCCCCGATATTCAGCTCTGCAAGATGCTGGAGCCCCCGGATCCACCCGGGTCTACTTATAACCTGTTTGTCATGGTCACCTGGGAGGGACCCAAGTCATAACCTCTGAAGACGGGGCTTGGGTATATCTTCATAACAAATTTCCCAGGCAAGATGTTATTCGGGGAGCCAGGATGGCTGGTCATGGGGAGGGGGGAGGTGGCCCATCAGGAGCGGTTAAAACTTTCCCTACTCCTGTTAAGAGGAAGGGCCCCCTCCCTCTGCCCACAAGACCATGGAAAGGGTCAGGCAGAATAGGAGGCTCTCCCTGCTGTGGGACTCTCTCCCCTGCCACTGGTGCTTGTTATAAAATGAATTCACCGGGGCGCCTGGGTGGGTCAATCGGTTGAGCGTCCGACTTCGGCTCAGGTCATGATCTCACGGTCCGTGGGTTCGAGCCCCGCGTCGGGCTCTGTGCCGACGGCTCAGAGCCTGGAGCCTGCTTCCGATCCTGTGTCTCCCTCTCTCTCTGCCTCTCCCCCACTCTCACTTTGTCTCATTCTGTCTCTCAAAAATAAATAAACGTAAAATGAATTCACCTACGAGACCACCTTAAAAGCCATTTAGGGAGTTCTAGGTCCTTCCCCTTACACTGTCCCCATGGCGGTCTCTCTGGGGAAGGGGTGACGTTGGGATAAGTGAGCACAAGCCAGCCCCCACTCTGGGGGCCCTGCTTACCATAGACCACCAGCTTGGCTCTCCTGGACATGGAGCCTGCCTCATTGGTGGCCTGGCACTCGTAGTCTCCGCTGTCGGTGGGCGAGACTGAGGCCAGAAACAGGGAGCCTTCATCCAGCACCTCCAGGCCCGGCCGGCCACGCAGGGGCTCCGAGGTTGGGCCCTTCCGCCACGTGACCTGCGGCTTGGGCACCCCTGGCGGGGCGCACGGAGTCATCAGCATGAACGCTGTGAAATCTGCCCCCCCCTTGGGGCACCCATGCTGCCCCCCCTTGGGCAAATGTCGCTGGCCCTCCTGTGGGGGGCTCCTGGCACCTCCTCGCCCCCTAGGCTGGCAGGAGCAGCTCCCTCGGGGCCCACACACCCTCTGCCTCCCACCCGTGCTGGGGGTCCTCTGGTCTCCCAGTGCCCTGAAGGCCACAGGAGAGGGGCCAGAACCCTCTTTCTGGTTCCCTCCTCAAAGAAGGGCCGCCTCGTGTGGGATGGCACTCCTGCCCCTGTTACCCACCCCGCGTTCCTCTTTGCCCGTCACCCCCAACTTCCTAACGTGCACAGGATGCACTCACTCAGGTTTCTTTTGTCTACCTTCGGGCCAAGGTCTTTGCTTTAACTCCCCGCTGTGCCCCCAGCTGCAAGCCCAGTGCCGGCCCATAGGAGGCGCTAAGTGAACGACCGAGCCTGCTGTGCTCGGCACCCATCTGGGGCCACTGGCCATACCGAGGTCCTCAGATGGGCATTGTGGGGCTGACCCGGGCTTCCGAGCACCACCCAGGCCCGTGAGGCGGCGGCACCCAGTGGTCGTGGGGTCACCCGAGCCCCAGCCCTGCTGACCTGCTCTACGACCTTGGGATAAGAGCAGCCCTCTGTTCGCTGGGGCCTCGGCCACCTTCCGTCCTTCTCCAGCCACATGCAGATGGGGGGCCTCCCTGGGGGGGGGGGGCTCCCCAAACTCACAGGACGGCACCTGGCACCTCTGTCTCCCCCATCGCGCTCTGCCAACGTCAGCCATCGGGACCGCAACGTGGGCTAACACGCGTGGGCAAACGCAACACCCCACGCGCTCTCTGCCACCTCCCGGGCAGCGCGGGGCCCCGGGTGGACGTGAACTCTCCCGTCTCACCCACTCCTTTACCCACAGCCACGGGGGGGGGGCACCCCATTTGGATGGACACGTGGGTGGCAGTCAGGACGTGGCACACTCAGGGCATCCCCGGTGGGGGACCCGGGCCCGCTCGGCCTGCCCTGGCCCCTCTGCCCCACGTGCTGGGCCTCCGCCTGCCACCCTGCTCTGTGCTCCTGTGTCACGTCGCGTCCTCTGTGCCTGAGGCTTGAACCCTGGATCTTTTTTTTTCTTCAGGCAAAACGTCTCTCCCCTGGATGAGCTCTAGCCACAGAACTGCCCTGTAGCTCAGCCCCGGAAGATTCCAGGGCACTCGGGGGCCGTTGCTGAAAACCACTCCCCTCCCCTCCCCACACCTACTTCACGGGGGCCAAGAGAGCGAGTCAGTGGCCAGGCTCCTGGCCTTTCTGTCCCACCCACGAGGAGGCGGCGGGCGGGGCCACCCTCCGCAGGCACCAGGGCTCCCACATTCCAGGTGCCGGGCTGGGCACTTTCTCCTTTAGCCCTCCGACCCCAAGGCCACGTGGCTGGTGAATGCCAGCGCCCAGCACTGCCCAGCAGCAAACACCCGCTTGAAAGGGAGAAGGCCAAGGGCAGCCTGCGGGCAGGCGAGGGCCAGGCTGAGGCCTGGTTATCAGCGGGGGCTTGGGTTATGCTGATTCCGCTGAAGTCTGGTGCAGAGGACAAGCCCCTGACTGGCCAGGGATCCCCCTCCCCGCTCCCAGACCGCCAGACGGCTGCTTGCTGTTACCAGCGACAGGCACAAGGTGGCGCTCTGGCTGAGGGCGGCGTGACGGCCCCTCCAGATGGGCAGTTCTCAGAAAGGAGCCCCTGAGGTGCCCAGAGCTCCCACCCAGCACCTGCCTCCCACCTGGCCCTCCGTCAGGCCTGTTCCAGCAAACTCCCTGGTTCCAGTCTCCTGCCAGGCTTTCTAAAAGCTGCCACCTGCTCCTGAGACCCAGACACCCACCCTTCTGGAGAGCGCCCACGCACAGGGGACCCGGCAAGCCCTCTCGCCACAGAAGAGCCCGAAGCCAAAAGCAGCAGCTGGGGCAGGCAGTGAGGTCCACCGGGTCCGACAGAAAGGGAGGCTCTTCGTTCGACACATCGCCCTGAGCCCCTGTATGTGCCGGGCACGGTGCTGGGACCTAACACTCCTGCTGTCCCCCGGAGCCCTCACAGCAGCCCCGCGTGGAGGGCCTGGAATGACCCCACTGTACAGATGAGGAAACAGAGTCTCAGAAAAAAAGTATAAACTGCCCCAAGAAGCTACCTGGCCTGGAAGGGCCAAGGCAGGGGTCAGCGTGGGGCAATTGACCACAGAGGGATCTATCTTGGCCCCACGGGATGCTGCTGACCCCAAGGGGTGGTCTGCCTAGGGCCACGTGAATCTATCTCTGCTAGAAAGCCTGGGGCGGGCTTGAAGAGTGGGGGCGGGGCACTGAGCCCCAATACTTGGACCCTCGGGCCGTCCTCAGCCCAGCTGCCGCATTTCCCAGGCAGAGGGGGCTGGGGTCAACCCACACCACGCTTTGTGGGTCACCTCCCGGCTGCGTGACCTCTAACAAGTTGCTTAGTCCCTCTGGGCCTAGATTGCCCCCAACAGAAGAGAGCTAAAGCTAATACCCGTCCTACAGGGTCGTCGACAGGATGAAATGTCTGGCGTGGCCTGGCTGGGAGTGAGGACCCCCCTCCCGCTCCCGAACCCATGGGCATTGCCCACAGTGTTTCCCAGTCCAACCCACCCCGGGGCCCGGCCTCACCTCTGGCAGGGCACGGCAGGCTGGCATTCTCTCCTGCTACTCTCTCCAGCAGGCCGCTGGTCTCATCGGCCTCCCAGCGCGGCGGCTCTGGGGAGAGGCAGTGTGGCCGCACTTACACCCAGGCCGGTGGAGAGGGTGTCCCATCCAGAACCCGGCCAGGCACGAGCCCCACCTCCCACAGGCTGGCCCGCAGAGAGGCCGCCAGGGCCACGAGCCACCCCACGGGCTTGGGAGGTGGAGCCTGGCAGGGCCCTGCCCCGCGCTCCCCTCCAGCAGCGGCTTTCCGGGTTTGTCTCTCGTTCGTAATAGTGAAAAATGCGGCACCACTGATCCAGACCAGACCTCCCCGTGCACCAGGATGCTTCTCACACATCCTCTCGGACTCCCTGCTATTATCGGGCCCATTTTACAAGGGACAAAACTGAGGGGCAGAGAGTGTAAATGGCCTACAGTTGTCCAGCCAGAAAGCGGAAGGAGCGGAGTCTCGGCCCAGGCACCGGCTCTTTGATCATGACTCCGTGGCACCTTCTGGCCACCCCGGAGCAGAGAGGGTGCCCACAAGGCTGACCTAAGGCTCCCTCACACTGGATGCTCCCACCGCCTCAGGGGCTAGCGGACGGGAGGAAGGAAGGGGTTAAGAATCTCAGAGGCCCAGGGGCGCCTGGGTGGCTCAGTCAGTGAAGCTCCGTCCGTGAGTTCGAGTCCCGCATCGGGCTCTGCACTGCCAGCTCGGAGCCCAGAACCTGCTTCAGATTCTGTCTCCCTCTCTCTCTGCCTCTCCCCCGCTCATCCTCTGTCTCTCTCTTTAAACATAAATAAACATTAAACATAAAAAAGACTCTCAGAAGCCCAGGCTACTGCTGGGGGTGGGGGGGGGTGCGGAGCGGTGAGTTGGGGGGTTCAGGGGAGACTCACCCAGCACCCTGAGCTCCAGCTCCCAGGCATCCACGCCGGCGCTGTTGGAGGCCTCGCAGCGGTACAGCCCCGCGTCAGAGGCCTGGATGGCCGAGAAGTGGACGGAACCCTCGGGGCTCCCGCCCCGCAGGGCCACCCCGTCCTTGGACCAGTTCAGCCGGGGCTCCGGGCTGCCCTCGGCCACACAGTTCAGGTCCAGAATCTCTCCTGCCAGCACCTTCAGGACCCGCGGGCCCGGCTGCACCTGAGGGGGCACTGAAGAGCCCCGGGGAGGGGGATCCAGTCACTGGGGCCCCAGGTGGGGGGGCGCAGAGCCCAGACCCACCTGCCCTTACTTCCGGGGATCACCAAGCAGCAGGGATCACTGTAGGGTGCAGCCTAAGGCTGACCATTCCTCCTTTTGTCAGGAAAGGGCAGCAGGACGCCCCAGGTGGCCCCCCCAAAGTGAATCGAATCCGCCTTTCGTCTGAACACACGTGCTCTCATCGCAGAATCGCTTCTTTCTCCTCCTCCTTTCTCCCAGCTTCTTTCTCCTCACCCGCTCTCCCCGCCATCCCCCTACTCCTGCTCCCTCCCTTCCCTGGGCTGGGGGGAGATGGGGGCCATCATTCCTTCCACGTTTACATCTCCTCTGTCCCACTCCGGTCCTTCCTCCGGGCTGGTGATACCAAGCCCATTTCGCAGATGAAGAAGCTGAGGCTCAGAAGGGTCAGGCGATTGACCAGAGTCACCCAGTCCCTCAGCTGAGAGGAACCGGAGCCAGCCCCAGCCCTGAGTCTGTCTGAGCGGGAATCCAGGCCGCTCCCCTGGGCCACCCCAGGACCTCGGTGTCCAGGAGCACGAGGGTGCCCGTGCCTTGCCCGCCCCTCACACCTGCTGAAAACAACAGCAGGTTCCACTGTGACGCTCCCCCTTCTGA
Source organism: Acinonyx jubatus (assembly GCF_027475565.1). Taxonomy (NCBI): domain Eukaryota; kingdom Metazoa; phylum Chordata; class Mammalia; order Carnivora; family Felidae; genus Acinonyx; species Acinonyx jubatus. Next base: position 5,886,622 of record NC_069391.1, read on the forward strand.
CAGCTATGGGATGGGCGTGACTGTGGCCCCCGGTTTATGGAGGAGGAAGCCAAGGCTCAGAGAGGCCAAGCGGCTGCCCAAGGTCACACAGCCCGTCAGTGGTAGCAGAGTCAGGACTCACATCCAGTCCTCCTAACTCTGGGGCCTTGCTCACCACCCAGCCCCCTCCCTCCCCCCGCGCCCTGCCACTGCCGTATCTCTCATACGCTCACGCAAACCCACAGCAAACCTTTCCCCCCTTCCCTTTCTGAGCCTCAGCCTATCCACCTGTAAGATGGGCTGCTAGCTTAGATCGGGGTCTCTTTTTCCATAAAGGGCAAGAGAGTAAATATTTCAGGCTTTGCGGGCCAGATGGCCTCTCTCTCAACTACTCAACTCGCCCCTGTGGCTTGAGAGAAGCCAGAGACCACACGGACATGACTCTCAGGTTCTAAGAAGGCTGGTTTTGCGGACACTGAAATCGGAATCTCCTGTAATTTTCACGCATCACAAAAAGTGTTGTTTGGGTTTTTTTCCCAATCGTTTAATTTTTCACCGGTGGGCCATGTGAAAACAGGAAATGGGTCAGACATGGCCCGCGGGCCACAGTCGGTTGGCCCCTAGCATTGGTAATCCCCTGGGGCTTTCGAAGCTAACAAGCCCCCTGCCTCTCTGGGGGAGCGACAGCACGGCTGGCCTCTGTGGACGGGACCAAGACATCCAGGGGAATGTCCACCCCTGGGGCCCCAGCCAAGTCGGGAACCAGAACCCCTTCATGGGTTCCCCTCTGACCCTTACCACCCTAGGCCCACCCTGGGCCCTGCCCTCTGTTCTCAGGGGGCCCCATCCGAGGGTACAGGGGAAGGGAGAAAGTGACTGAGGAGATACAGGGCTGGAGGACCCAGAGGGGAGGGGAGGAAGCACTGGAGGGCCCCATGAGGAGGCGACAGGGCCTGGCCTGCAAACAGGGAAGGACACTGAGAAGGCCTAAGAAAGATGGACGGAAGGGAGGGGCCGTGGGCGAGACCCCGGCCGGCAGCCCGGGTCCTACCTTGCACCCGGAGCATGTAGTGCTGAGAAGCGGACCCAGCAGGGTTGCTGGCTGTGCATCTGTAGAGGCCACTGTCACCGACCTGGGCCTGGGCCACACGCAGGGAGCCTGACGGCAGGAGGCGATGCCTGCAGGAGTGAGGGGCACTGGTGAGGCCCCAACCAATCCCAGCCCCACCGGAAAGACCTCAAGACTCCACTGGAGCACCCGCCTCCCCCAGCAGATGGCCAGATTCCATGTGGGCTCAGCCCGGGGCCAGGCACATGGTCACCAATTAACTCCCTCTCTTCTGCACGCCCTGCCCCGAGGCGGGGGACGAGGCCGGTCATACACCCTCCCCACGGCTTCCGAGGAGAAGCTGCCAGCCCAGAGGCCCTCTGAGGCTAAGTGCCAGGGCCGGCCAGACTCCGAATCCAGTGTTTTGGTATTCTGTCATCCAGCCCTGCGCCGGGCCCTCGGGAGGAAGCTGTGTAGGCCCCTCGTCATTGCCGTCCCCAATCTGGCCCACCTTGCTAAAGCCACCTGGCCCCCCTCCCAGAGGGATCTGGGACCCCCAGCCAGGCTCCTGCAGCTGGGCCGGACCCCAAGGGGCCCCAGCAGACATGATGTCACCGGCCCATATGTGCTGGCTCCGTGAAGCCCCTGTCCCCATAAATCGAGGAGGGCAGCTGCGGCCACTGGCCCCAGCTGGCCCCAAATGCAAGCGGCCAGCACGGGGGTGGGGGACCCCAAAGGCCAGCCGCCAGCCTGTGCTCCTAGTATAACAGCTGGGCTCTAGAGTCCAACAGTGCTGGGGTCCCCACTCCCCTTTCTGCTGAGTGTCCGTTTCCTCCTCTGCAAAATGGAGGTGACAACGGTCCCCATCTCCCAGGCAGCTGCAAGCAAAGTGCTGGGCATGTGCTTCTCAGACGGGTCCTCACTGCTGGCAGTGGGCTGCCTGTGCGACCTCGGGCTACTACTTTTGCCCTGCTGGGCCTCTGTCTTCCCATCTGTAAGATGGGGTAATAATCCCCCTGCCCAGTACCCCCTCCTCCGAAGCATCCAGCAGGCACTTGGTGCCAAGCTCTCTGAGGACAGTTAGTGACACCAGGTGATGGCCTTAGAGCCCCGGCACCGGGCTGGACCACTGGGATCCAACCCTGTTGGGCCACATGCTTGCTGTGTGAGGTTGGCCTGGTCATTTAACCTCTCTGTGCCTCACTTGTCTCGTTCTGGAAACTGGAGACAATATCATACGGGGGCGCCTGGGGGGCTCAGTCAGCTAGTGTCCGACTCTCGGTCTCGGCTCCGGTCATGATCTCACAGTTCCTGACTTTGAGCCCCTCATCGGGCTCCGGGCTCCGTGCTGACAGGGCGGAGCCTGCTTGGGAGTCTCTCTCCCCCTCTCTCTCAGCCCCTCCCCACCTCGTTCTGTTTCTCTCTCAAACACAAATACACTTTTACAAAATAAATAAAATAAAAACATTCATATAGATGGCTTCACGTGTATGTGCGTAGATCTAATTCATTCATTTTTCACCACTGCACAATATTCCCTCGTGTGACCATACCACAATTCATGAATCTGCTCCCCTGCGGAGGACATTTAAATATTTAGATATTCTTTCTTTTTCTGTCCTCTCCTCTCCTCTCCTCTCCTCTCCTCTCCTCTTCTCTCCTCTCCTCCCTCCCTCCCTTTCTTTCCTTCCTTCCTTCCTCCCTCCCTTCTTCCCTCCCTCCTTCCTCCCTTCCTTCTTTCCTTCCACTGCCAGACCTTTCTGCACACTGCTCTATGGGTACTGCCTGAACAGGACGAGGAGTCCTGGGCCAGGGCTCACACACCATCAGCTGTCCTGGGCACAGACGCCTCACTCACACGTTGCAGGGCAGGGCTTCTCATCAGAATCTCCAGGCTTCGTGTGAAACACGCAGATTCCCAGCCCCCCCTGGGGCTCTGATGGCGGGGGGCAGGAACTGAGGTTTTACCAAGGTCCTAGGTGGCTCTGACACAGGTCAGGGGACCAGCCCTTGGGCACACTGCCCAGGGACATGAGGAAGTGTCCCCACCCTGAGAAGCATCACGAAAGAGCAGACGGGAGCAGGGCTTTGAGTGGCCCCACGTGAACTACCGTCTGCCACCGTGGGCCAAGGACTCCACCTCCAGGGGACTCGGGGTCCTCATCTGGAGTCACAGGAGGTGGCAAGCATGAAGTGACACGGCACACGCCAAGCTCACGTGCCTGGGACGTAGTAAGTGCTCAGTAAACAGCCCTGCTGTTAGCACGCCCGCTAGTGTCCGGGCTCTCCTTCCGAGTCTCCGATCAGCGGGGCCGCCCTGAGCTGGTCACTTGATCTCTCAAAGAGGAGGAAAAACACCGCGCAGATCCTGATTCGTCCCAGCGACGGGTACACGTCTCGCCCGTGTGGCATCGCTTCCCTGACTTTTCTCATCCACAGGTTTTTATATACTTTTTAATTAAATGATATTGACATCCACCAACCAAGGGCCAGATCAGTTTGAGGCTGGAACATATATATATATATACTCCACCTACACGGTTCCCTCCCTCCCAGGACCTCACTGCAAACCTCAGCGGAGAACATGGGGACGGCGTGGGTCAGCGGCAAGAGGTGCGGGCTGGGAACCGGAGTTCGGGATCCAACATCTGCTTCTGCTACAGACGTGCTGTGCAACCTGAGGCAGGCAGTCAATGTCTCTGAACCCCAACTGCTTCCCATTTGAAGAGGCAGCTCCGGATTCTTTTATTCAGAAGCTGGCTTCTAGTTTTGAAAACTTCAGAGACCATAGACCACCTCGCTCGCTCGCTCTCCCTCAACAAGACCTTTAAAGGATAGGAACTGGGAGCTTCTGGGAGAAAGATAGTAAGGGCCGCCTGGGTGGCTCAGTCAACGAAGCGTCCGACTCTCGATTTCGGCTCAGGGCACGATCTCGGGGTTCGTGAGTTCGAGCCCCACGTCGGGCTCTGCGCTGACAGCTTGGAGCCTGCTTGGGATGCTCTCTCTTTCTCTCCCTCTGCTCCTCCCCCACTTGCGTGCACCCATTCTCTGTCTCAAAATGAATAAGCTTCAAATAATTAGTAATCATCATAATGAAAGAAATTTCCAGAAGGGGAAAACTCCCCCCGATGAAAATAGGCATCTTGTCTTTCCTATGACCGGCCCCAGGTCATTTCTCAGAAAGGGAACGCTGTTAGTTTACCACAAAGGATGGACAAGCTGAGGCCTAGCAGAGGCCAAAGGACCCCATTACCTGCCCCGTGGAGCCTGTGTCTGCTGTCACTGACAGGACGGCCATATCACTGCTTTCCCTCAAGCCCTCTGCGGTTGCCCTGCAAAATCCAAGCATAGCCTCCTGGCCTGTGTGGGTCTACACGGACCAGTCCCCCGCCCCAACCCCTGACGGACCACCGCTCCTCCTCGAAGGACCGGCTTCGTCTCACTTTCATTCTTTTGCCCTTGCCGCTCTTCCTACCTGGGGCACCCCTCCACCTCCTGTTCACCCAGGTTATACCTGCTCGACCTTCAGTACTTAGACATCACCTCCTCCAGGAAGGCCTCCTGCCTCGATGCCCCAAGTCTGGTAGGTGCAGCCCGTGAACTCCCACGGCTGCCTGTCCTTTCCCCTCCCTGTCGCAGCCCTCTCCACCACACTGGCTTGGGACCCAGCTCTCCCTCCCCTTCCTCAGGCGTTCTGCAGGTCTGGGGGCTGCAGCCTGGGGGTGTGGGCCGGGGAGAGGTGGGAAGAGGCGGGGTGAACACTGCCGCTGCGTGCACGTGGCGTGATCAGTGGCGGCCCCTCCGGCGTGGCCGTGGCCGGAACAGCCAGACGGCTGCCCGAGGCACTGAGATGAGAACCAGGGAATTTCCTGTTTTGTCTTTTTTTAAATTTTTTTTAACGTTTATTTATTTTTGAGACAGAGAGAGACAGAGCATGAACGGGGGAGGGTCAGAGAGAGAGGGAGACACAGAATCCGAAACAGGCTCCGGGCTCTGAGCTGTCAGCCCAGAGCTCGACGCGGGGCTCGAACTCACAGACCACGAGATCATGACCTGAGCCGAAGTCGGACGCTTAACCGACTGAGCCACCCAGGCGCCCCGGGAATTTCCTGTTTATGACACGCATCCAGCTCGAGCCTTCACAGATGGCTGCAGCTGCGAGGTTCACACAGGCACGGAGATGGGGGGTCGGATCTGAGAGGGGCCCACCTACCCTGCCGGGTCCCTCCGGTTCTCAGAGCTCAAGGGGGCACCTACCTGCACAGAGAGTCCAAAGGGCACCCGACAGAAAGTGCTCCGAATCAAGCGGGTATCATTCCCAGCAGGCACCTTGGCTGCAGCCTCACTCAGCTGACCTCTCCAGCTCCCCCTCGTTCTCTGTGGTTCAGGGAAGCCGCGCCTCCTGCCCTGGGAGATGCCCTGCCTCCGGTGACCCGATCCTGGAGCCATTACGGCAGCCATCACACCTGTGATCACCTGTCAAGGTCGACGCTTCTAGCAGGGGAGGGGCCGGGTTCCTGCCCTGTCCCCAGCCCTTAACACAGCCCCTGGCCCACAGTAGGTGCTCGATAAAAATGTGATGGCAAATCCCAGATGTACACACACACACACACACACACACACACACACACACACACGGGTGCGCGCCCTTTCCCACCTCTGCTCACACTGTGTCCCCCCAACCTGGTCTCAAGGGCACACCCTCCTGCCCTCCAGACCCCCTTCAAGGCAGCACACGCTCCAACCCCTCCAGGAAGTCCTCCCTGACCCTTGCTCTGCTCTGAGTTGCATGGAGCCCAGCTCAGCCAGCTGCTCGCTCATTCATTCATTCATTCATTCATTCGACAAAGAGCCACGGGGTTCAGGGTGCGCCGGCTGCCGCAGGGCAGAGAAAATACTCTCATCTCCAGGCTGCTTAGAGTCCGGGTGGCTTGTCTACACTCAGCCCCTCTGGCCGGGTCCCGTGGTGCCCATCCTGCTGCCCCCGTTTCGGGCAGAACGCGGACTTGACTTCGGACGCTGCACCCGTGCTGCCAGCTGCCACGGTGCTCTAGAATGTTCGGTTCTGACACTTACAGTGTCACGCACTGTTCTCCAGAATGAGAGCTGCTGGCCATAAGCTAATAAGACCCCTTGCCAGGCCAGGGAGCAGCACAAATGGTGAGGATCCACCAAGGTAAAGACCCCACAGGAGGGCACCGGGGCGCCGCCACCACGCCACCGGCTTCCGGTGAGGAGGCAGCTTTTCTCCAGGAGCACCAGAACCCCGCTGGCAGCCCGCTTCTCCACTCGGGGCCAAGTGGGCCCAGAGAGGGGGGTGGGCGCGCCAACCGTCCCGCAGCATCCCGGGGATGCTCCATCCATTCACTGTCCCCTCCCCGCCAGCTTGCCCCCCTCCTCCCCCAGATGCGTCTGGATCGGCCCGGTGGGGGACCCTGGCCCGCTGCCCCCGGAGCTGGAAAGCTGGAGCCCGAGCCAAGAGCACTCACAGCTGTCCCAGCTACACATCAGAACCACAAACAAACACTGTTGCCCGGCAACACGGCCTCGCCCCAGCATCCTGGGGCTGAATCATGGGACCAGAGCCACTAGGAGCCGTTTGGCCACCATCCTCTGCCGTGAGCTCTCCGCCCAGCCCTTTCATTTCTCAGACGGGAAGACTGAGGCCCAGAGCGGGGAAGGGTCTCGCTCACATTCACTCAACGAGGTGGGGACAAGGCTGGGATGGGATCCCAGGTCTCTTGCCGCGTGATGTCACGCACAGCCAGAGCCCCGTCTCTCTCCGAGAGCCTTTTCTCTCTGCCGCTGCTGCGGCACAGGGCTGGGCACACGAGATGGCTCGCGAATCCTGCCGACTGCAGTTCTGAATCACGAGCCGGATGGTCTTTTGACAAACAGCAGGCCTCACAGGGTAAGAAGCACCCGATGACCATTCCCACCCCAGGACTCGGTTGTTTGCTTTGGGGACTGTACCCCAAGGAAATGACCCAGAAGATAAAGAGAAGCGTTGGTGGGATGATGTCCCAACAGCCCATTTATTACCGCTGAAAGCTGGCAATGGAGCCTATGGCCCCAAACAGAGGAACAGCTTAGCAACCATGAGAGCTGAGCGCCCTGGAATGTTCTTTTGCCCTTTAAACGAAAAGCAAGTGATAAGGGCCAGGATGAATCAAGAAAATGGGTAAATGGGGGTGGGGGGGGAATGTCAATGATAAAGGCATAACAGAAGGTGCACTAAGTTTAATTCTAGAAAAGCACCTACATGAACAACTTGGACGGGGTTGTGGACACAGGGGAGTGATTTAGAGTTTAGTGCCGCTCGAGCTCGTACCGTTTTCTTTCTGTTAGGATGTACTGACTCAGAGGACAGAGGAGCCCAGAATATTCTCTAGACCCCGCAGAGAGAGCAGCGGCCTGCCTAACGTGGCCCAGAAGCCTGATGTAAATGCGTCTACGTTTGTAGACTTGTCTGTGTGTGTGTCCCTGTGTGTGTGTGTGTGTGTGTGTGTGTGTGTGTGTCAGGACCCAGCCCTGGGAGTCAGAAGGTCAGGATCCCAGTTTTCCACACCCCATGTTCTGTGTCTCCTCCTCAGTACACTGGGTATGGTGACGCTCCATGCAGCCACCTCCAGAGGGGCCACCCTGACCACAGAGAAATGGAGGGGGCCTCTGAGACTCACCCACATCGTGGGGACCCCCCCCCCCCCCGCCATGGAGCTACCAGGGAACTTTGAGGAAACACCAGCACTGGAGCTCTGCTGGCAACCCTAACCACAGCCAAGGCCGAGAGCCCCTGGCCCGTGTCACCCAGGGTCAGGAAAGACGGGCCCAGGGCAACCACAGAGCAAATGCTGGCTTTTCATCCTTGAGGACAGAGGAAGGGGCCGCTGCAGGCAGTTTGCAAGGCTCAGCCGATCCAGAGAGGGCAGAGGCGGCTCGGGATGAACACCTGCGACTCACTGAAACACGTTAGTCCACAAGCCTCCAGAATGGCAGCCCGGATGGCAGCTGAGCCTTGGGACTCCCTGGGAGAAGGAAGAGGGGAGGGGGGGGGAGAAGGAGCGAACAGACAGCAGCTCCCTCCCCGCCCAGCACTGCCACGCTCGGCTCGCTCGGTGCCTGTTTCCAGGGGATTTTTAAATCTCCATTTTCTGGCCGGATGGTCGTATGACTAAGGGCAGCTGTGCGTCTGTGAGCAAAGCTCAGTTCTGTGCGGGGGAGGTTGTGGGAGCCACAGGGAGGCCCAAAGAGCCAGGGGGACCCAAAGAGCCTGCGGATGAAGCTCCAATGCAATCAAACTTGCCGAGGTCACTCCCCCTGGCCGGCACGGCGACAACAGAAACGTCCATCAACAGGCGGATGGACAGACAGAAGGCGGTCTTTCCACACAAAGGAGCATCATTCAGCCGCAAAAGAGAACGAAGCCCTGCTCCGTGCTGCAACATGGATGGGCCTCAAAAACGTGTCGAGTGCAAGGAACCAGACCCCCAAAGCCACATATCACACGATCCCACTTCTACAAAACGTCCAGAATAGGTTAAGTCCCAAAACACAAAGCAGGTGAGGGGTTGACATGGGCCGGAGGGGGGAAGGGACAGGAATGGAGGCAGCTGCCAACGAGTGTGGGGTTTAGGGGCGGGGTGATGGCAATGTCCTAAACGTGGCTGTGGTATGGCTGCACCCTCCCGAATATCCCCAAACCCGAACTGTCCTGCGTGTGAATCGTATCTCGACAAAGCTTATATATTTTAAACAGTGGGTGAGAATGCGGGGCGCCCGGGTGGCTCAGCCGGTTAAGCATCTGCATTGCGATTTTGGCCCAGGTCATGATCTCCCCGTTCGCGGGATCAAGCCCTGCGTCTGGCTCCTCGCTGCGCGTGGAGCCTGCTGGGGATTCACCCTTTCTTTCTCTCTTCCCCTCCCCTGCCCGTGCTCTCGTTCTCTCAAAATAAATAAGTAAATAAATTTTTTTTAGAAGAAGCTAGAAATGACGCCTTAGTGTGCAAATGGCAGCGGCAATAAAATGGTGTGAGAGGGAGCGATTTTCCGGCACCGAATCATCCGCTAAACACTGCGCATCCCTCGCTGCATCGCACTAAGTAGTGAGCACTATTTAACCAACATCCGCCGTACAGGTGAAAAACAGGCCGGGAGGAGCCGGCAGCCACCTGAGGCCACACGGCCAACACGACAGCAGCTGGGATCCCCAGCCAGGTGGAACGAACTCCGGGGTCTAAGCTCCTCGCCCAGCCCCGCCCCCCCACCTTAGATAAACTCCTAACTGAGATAAACTCCCAGAATCTCGTAAATCTCTGGAGAGCGCCAGGAAGAAGCGGAGGGGAACAGAACAGGACTCCGGATTGCACAAGCAGCTCCCACAATTTATGGCTCCCGGTTGATCTATTAACACATCACGACAAGGAGGGGCGAACAAGTGAGCGCTGTGTGTTTCCTCGTCTCCGTAACGAGCCATAAAGAAACGAGCACCCGGCCGGCCGTCGCCTCCGCACTGGAGGAGTTAACACCAGGCTTTGTGGGGAGAGCGGTAGGCTCCCCCGGCCTCCCACCCCCGGTTCCCAGGACACACGCAGCTGCGGGGACACCGACAGGGCGTGGGGGTGGGGGCACTGCAGACCCTGCCCAGGCCCGGGACCCCGGCCGCCTTCAGGGGTGCAGGCTCCACGGTTTGGAAGGGCTCACCCAACAGATGTTCTGAGATGTACAGACACATGTGTGGGTGTTAGGGGGGTGGGGGGGGCGGTGAGACCTTCTGGGTCTGGAACTTCTCAAAGACCTTGCCAGGACTGATGTCACTGGCCGGAGCCTCCCCCGCCCTGGGCTCAAAAGTCAAGAGCCCCGGGAGTCTCGAGACCCTTCTTGTCTGGAACCACCGTCTCCCACAGCCCTGCCTGGGGTGGGGGGGGGGGGGGTACGGCCTCCCTCTGTGCCCAATCCCGGCATCCCTGATGGTGGGAGAGAAGCTGAGTCAGAGAGCCCGGCCACCAGACATCTGGTCTGAGGAGCAGATGGGGATGTTGCACGTGACAACGTTGGGGCACCGTCCAACTGGGGGGTGGCTCTTTCCTAGCTGGGTGACCACAAGCAGTCCACACCCCCCCCCCCCCCCTCGCTGAGCCTCAGTCGGCTCGGACAACAAGGGCTGCCGCGCAGATGTGAAAGGAGATTCTGCACGTAGCACCCAGCGGCCGGTGCACGAGGCTCCGGGCACGTGAACTTCCGAAGGGTCTCACCCTGGGCACCTGTGCTCTCTCTCAGGGGTCCCCTGACAGGCTTCAGGGGGCCCGTGGACAAAAGTGCTACGTGTGAAGTCGAATCCGCACCCGACCCTGGGAGAGTCCACAGGGTACCAGACACTGGCCGGGTCGCTGGCCACCTCGAGGCCAGTTTCCTCAAACCTCAAGCTCCGCCCATCTCCAGGACCAAGGGCATCGGATCGGGTTACCTGTCGGTGACGGAGGGCACAGGGTGGAGGTCCTTGGTCCAGGTGACGAGGGGGGGTGGGGAGCCCTGGGCCTCGCAGTCCAGGGTCACCTCATCGCCAGCCTTGGCCATGACTCTCAGAGGCTCATCTGCATCACGTGACCCATTCCCACGGATCCTGGGCTTAGCTGTGGGCGGAAGCACACGGGGACTGTGAGACGGACAGGAAGCCACGGCACAGAGGCCAAAGGGGACCAGGACGGCCGCCCCAGGAAACGGAGGTGCTACCCCCACCCTGGGGGTTGCAGAAAGTGGGTGGGCTCGGCTCTAAGGAGAGAGTGGGGGTGTGGGGGTGGCCCCAGACCCCATGGCCCCCCCAGTCCCGGCCTCCACCTCTCCACCAGCACCCTCCCTCTGGAAGCTCGGCTTGCTTTGATGACCCTGACATACTCACTCCTGCCCCAACATCGACTACCCTCTAGCTTCTCCTCCCCCGGCTGTCCCTTCCCCGGGGACATTCCGGCAGGTTCTGTCCTCGTCTTCTCTGTCCCCCTTCTCCCCCAGGGGTCACCTCAGTCATTCTCAGGATATCAACCACCAGATGATGCACAACGTCCCTCTGGCCTTCTCAAACTCCGATCGGGGGTTTATACCAATCCGTGCACATCACCTCTTTCTCGTATCAAGTTCAAGGCTCCTAATGACAGAGATTACCCCGTCCCCCTCCTCCCTTATGCCCCCCTACATTTCTAGCCAGCTGCTCATACACTGATATACCAGGACGTGTCTCAACAATAATAATTAAGCTAGATGGGGCGCCCGGGTGGCTCAGTCTGTTAAGCGTCTGACTGCTTTGGGTCACCATCTCACGGTTTGTGGGTTCGAGCCCCGCGTCGGGCTCTGTGCTGACGGCTCGGAGCCTGGAGCCTGTTTCAGATTCTGTGTCTCCCTCTCTCTCTGCCCCTCCCCTGCTCATGATCTGTCTCTCTCTGTCTCACATAAGACCTCACGCATTCCCTTATATGTTCATTTAGAGAGAAAATCTCCCCTTAAAAAAAAATTTTTTTTTTTGTAGTATAAAAATAGTGGTTGTAAGAGTATGTCTAGGAAAACTTGGCTGTGCATTTGCTCCTTCATTCCAGGCGGTTCCTGAGTGCCCAGCTTTGTGTGGATTTGGGGAAGGAGCAGCAAAGGAGACAGATCCTGCCCCACGTCCTCCCGGCATTAGGGCCCACAGGGAACACTGCTACCGAACAACTCAACACACAATCAACTATCTAATCATAGTTACAAAGGGGACGTTCCAGAGAGTCTACAGCAAAGCGGCTTGACTCAGTCTGAGGAGTCAGAGAGCAGATACCTGACCAATGGGAGAAGTCAGCTGGCCCAGGAGGGGGAAGGGGATGCCAAAGAAGGAACTGTTCGTTCAAAGGTCCTGAGGCAGGAAGGCCCATTTAAGAAATTGAATGGAGGCCCGAGGGTCTGGGGCACAGAGACTCGGGGACAGTGGCGGGCAAGGGGGCTGCCCACGTGGCAGGGGTCCAGTGTAGGGCCTGTGTTTTTCCGAGGCTTGTTAATGTGATGGCTTCCCACCATTCGCTCACAGAGGGCTGAACTGGACCCACTCTTAGAGCATGTGCACACTGCTGAGGACAGTGAGCTGGAGGAGGGCAGCTTTGGTCCATGTGCCCTTCAGATGGGAAGAATTTCGAGGCAGGGGCAAGGAAGGTCCAGGTAAGGTCAGCTCGTCCATGCCCCTGCCTCCATGCCTGCCAAGCCCCTCTCCCAGGACAGGGGGTGGCCACCACTCACTGTTGACAGAAAGCCGCATCTCCTGGCTGGAGAAACCCACAGCGTTGGTGGCCGTGCAGACATAGGCTCCTGAATCCTGGGCAGATGGCCGGGCGATGACCAGGGTGCCATCCTTGCTCACGTTGTAGTGGGGACCCATGGAGGCCAGGGCATTGGTTTCCTGCAGGAGAGTTGGGGGTGACATCAGCAAAGCCCACACCGCATGGCGATTTGCATAATCCCCCCACCCCATGATGCACTGGGCCCACCCCTCTGGGTACCCTTACCACAAGAGGCTCCTCCTACCTTGGTCCAGGTGATGGCAGGGGTGGGGACCCCCGAGGCCACACAGGGGAGGGAGGCTGGAACCCCTTCATTGGTGACATGGTGGGTGGCCACGGGCTGGATCCTAGGGGGCACTTTCAAAAGCAAACCAATTTTTTAAATTGAAAACAATCCAAATCTCTATCAACTGGAGGACGGAAAAACAAAATGTGGGGCATACGTATAAAATATTATTCATCAGTAGGGGCGCCTGGGTGGCTCAGCTGGTTGGACATCCGACTTCAGTTCAGGTCATGATCTCACAGTTGGTGGGTTTGAGCTCCACATTGGGCTTTGCGCTGGCAGCCCACAGCCTGCTTTGGATTCTCTCTCTCTCTCTCTCTCTCTCTCTCTCTCTCTCTCTCTTTCTCTCTCTCTCTCTGCCCCTCCCTCACTTGCGTGCTCTGTCTCTCAAAAATAAACATTAAAAAAAAAATCTTTAAAAAGGAGTAAAAGTCTGGGACTCCTGGGTGGCTCACTTGGTTGAGCGTCTGACTCTCGATTTTGGCTCAGGTCATGATCCCAGGGTCATGGGATCGAGCCCCGCATCGGGCTCCAGGCTGAGTGTGGAGCCTGCTTGGGATTTTCTCTCCCACCCTCTGCCCCCGCTCCCCCGCTCCCCCGCTCCCTCGCTCCGAAATAAAAAACAAACAACATAAAAAATTAAAAATAAATAAATAAAAAGGAGTCAGAGTGTGATACATACTGTAACACGGATGAACCCTGAAAACATTACGCTAAATGCAATTAACCAGACACAGAAGAACAAATGCTGTGTGATTCCACTCACACGACGTCTCTAGAACAGGCGATTTCTGAGCCACAGGGCAGAATGGTGGTTGCCAGGGGCTGGGCAAGAGGGAGATGGGGAGCTGGTGTTCAGTGGGGCAGAGGGCTTCACGTTGAGATGATGAAAAAATTCTGGGGACAGACAGTAGTGATGGCCGCCCTACGAATATGCTTAAACTGGAGGCTTTCAGATGGTCAAAATGGTAAGTTTTATGTATATTTTATCAGAATTTAAGAAACAAACAAAAAAACTATTTCAACAAAAGGACACAAGGGGCATGGTTCGACAGCCACCACTTTTATGAATTCACACCCCGGACAGAGGGCAGCCTGTGCCCGGGACCAGCTGTGCCCTTTCTTTGCTCGGGGACTTTGGGTAAACCACTTAATCTTTTGGTACCCAGATTCCTTCATCAGCAAAACAGCTCATTAACCCCAATTCCCTGCCCACTCTCCAGGGATGGACAGATGAGAAATGGCAGAAAATAGTATTCACAGAACACAGTGAACTGGGAAACAAGTGCCAAATCCGTTCTGGGCACCGTCCAGATGTGCAGGGGTGGGGAGAGACCGGGCTTGGACAAGACGGGAGGGGAAGCCAGAAGCCAAGGGCTCTGCCAGTAACACTGAGACCCACCCGTTAGGGAGGAAAATGCCCTTCTAGATCCTCCCAGGTGGCCCAAGCCCGCCAGTCGATTACTACCGTTGAACTGGAAACGAAGGGAGCCAAGAGGACGAGCTCGGTCGCGTCCAGCACCAGCCCCACGGACGGACGAGGCGCCTGAGATCCTGCGGAGTTACTCGCCTCTCCGGGCCTCGGCATAACGGGGAGTCTTTTAAACCCCACCTCTCGGGTAGTTATGAAAATTCAGCGGAACCTACACAGAACCTGGCAGAGGTGTGGCCCGGGGCACATGCCCAGGCTTTGATCGCTACGACTCGTTGGGGTGACGTGGAGGGAAGACAGCGCTCTAGACCCTGCCTCCTTCTGAACTTTGGTTTTCCTCTAGAAAATGGGAACAATGTGTTCTTTCCGCTCACCCTTGGGGGGTTTTATAAAACAAATGGGAGGAAAAAAAAAAAGGAGGATTATTATTAACATACTTGGTAAATGACAAAATATAGCCACACTTAGTTTAAGCCTCTCGTCTCAGGTTCAAAGGAAGGGTCGTGGGGCGCCTGGGGGCACTCAGTCGGTTGAGCGTCTGACTTCGGCTCGGGTCGTGATCTCACGGTTCATAAGTTCAGGGGGGCCCCACATCTGCTGTCAGCGCCGGCTTGGATCCTCTGTCTCCCCATCTCTCTCTACCCCTCCCCCACTCTCTCTCGAGCATGCTCTCTCTCTCTCTCAAAAATAAGCAAACATTAAAAAAAAAAAAAAAAAAAGAACGGTGGCACCTGGATGGGCAGGTAAAGGGAACAGGGACTCTCCAGCACTGTGCGTGGGAGCGTTAATTGGGTAAAATACACTAAAAGCCCTAAAAATGGGCAGTCTCTGTCAGTCAAAACTCAATTCTACATTAATGGGTTTATCCTAAGGAAGGGATGGGGCGTGTGGGCAAAGGTAGAGCGCAAACCGTCCCCCGCAGGGTGTTCAGGCTGGTGAGAAGGCGGACGTGAGGGGGCAGGTGAGCTGCTCACGGCTCATCCAAACAGAGGACACGTCGTCTTCAACTGAGCCCTCTATTTATTCGCAGAATACGATCATAAGATCATAATCTATCGTCAAAACAAACACCCAGGTTGCAAGACACTAATATGCTGTGGTCCCGGTCTCGTTTTTAAACATTTCTGTGTATGTGTATATAAAGAATCCATAGATAGATGGATAGAAATATAGACCTATAAAGAATGTATATATAACCTACAAGTTACTTACATACAATGTATACAAAGTTATATACAATTTATGTCACATGTAACTCATGACGTATACAGTGTGTAAGCTCACATGTCGGGGAGGGGCAGACCGAGGGGAGAGAATCCCAAGCAGGCTCTGGCCATCACCACGGAGCCCGATGTGGGGCTCAGTCCCACAGACTGCGAGATCACGAGCGAAAATCGAGAGTCAGACGCTCAACTGAGCCACCCAGGCGCCCCTATTTGTGCATTTTTTTAAAAATAACTTTTTTTAATGTTTGTTTATTGTGGGGAGATGGAGAGACAGAGTGGGAGAGGGGCAGAGAGCGAGAGGGAGACACAGAATCCGAAGCGGGCTCCAGGCTCCGAGCTGTCAGCACAGAGCCCGATGCGGGACTCGAACCCACAAACCGTGAGATCGTGGGCCAAAGTCAGACACTCAACCGACTGAGCCACCCAGGCGCCCCGATTTTTTAAACACAGGTATTGCAGATCAAGTTCTCCTCATGCATCCTCCCCACCCCATCACATCCCTCACCCCTACCCTGCACCCCGGGACTCACCCTGGACAACCAACTCCACATCCCTGTGCTGAGAGCCAGCCGTGTTGGTGAGCACACAGCTGTACCTCCCCGCGTCCTCCTGCAGTGCCCGGTCCAGGTGGAGGCTGCCATCTGCTCGGACCGAATGTCGGCTGCCAGGTGGGAGCTGGGGAGGGTGAGGAAGCCCCAGCTTGAACCGCAGCCCCACATGGCGCCCGCTGAGAGAGAGAACGCTCTGGAAACCACACTGCCCACCAGGCCAGTGGGGAGCAAGCTGGACCGAGAGGTCAGGGGTTTGGAGAACTCTCTCCCCTTCCCTGAGACTCCTCCACCCCCGCAGACCCTCGGGGCTAGGTGACCTTGACCCCGGGCACACCTCGGACCCCACTCTCCCACGACCAGCCGGACCAGTGGGCCGGGGGGAGCCTCTCCCAAGAGTACAGGGCTGCGGCCAGAGCCTTTACTGAGTAGGGGCCGGGGCTCCAAGGTAGGGACAGAGAGTAGGGACAAATTCCTGCAGGGAGAGAACAGAGCCACAGGAGCAGAACAGAGGTGTGGCCACATCAGACGTGCTCCCAGGGAGAGAAGCAGAGACAGTGGCTCCTGGTGGCTGCCCAGATCTGTCCCCATGGGGACCAGGGAGCGCTGGTCCAGAAGGGCGCCCGGGGCGACCTTCATAAAGATGTCTAACCAGTCTTTCTTTGGTGAGGGGTCCTTTTAAAACCTTTCCACCACCAGCCCTCAGCCCGCTTTCGGCATCCTTGTCCCTGTCCCGTGAGCCTGGCTGCACACATGGGACTCGGCTCCAGGAGCTGCCCCTGTGCCCTCTTGGTACCAGGCCCCCTTGGGCCGAGCAAGCTTGAGGGGGTTTCTGCTTGTGGCACTGGGCAGCCCTACGGGCCTGCGCCCTTCCGGTGTGGCCACGGAGCTGAAACAGAGCCCACATCTCCAGCCCCTCGCTGGCCTGGCATCGACAGGGCCCAGGGCCCTCTTTCTGCAACCCGAGCATCAGATTCTACTCAGGAAGGCTCCCTCAAGGGCACAAGGTCCCCAATATGTCTGAGGACAGGGCCCGGGAATGGAGGAAAGGGGAGGGGTAAAGAAGGAGTGGCCAGGGGCGCCTGGGTGGCTCAGTGGGCTAAGCATCTGACTTCAGCCCAGGTCACGATCTCGCTGTTCCTGAGTTTGAGCCCCGCGTCGGGCTCTGTGCTGACAGCTCAGAGCCTGGAGCCTGCTTTGGATTCTGTGTCTCCCTCTCCGTTCCTCCTCTGCTTGCATTCTGTCTCTCTCTCTCTCTCTCTCTCTCTCAAAAATAAATAAACATGTAAAAAAAATTTTTTTAAAAACTGTTAAAAAGAAAAGGAGTGGCCACGAGAGGAGAAATAGAAACAAATAAATAAAGAAAACCGAATCCATATGAGTGGATAAAGCAGCTACCACGTGCCCAGCTACGTAGTCAGGGCGGATGTTGAACTGCACATCCGGTCAGAATGGGGGGCAGAAAGCATTGTCTCTGTGCCCCCTAAATTCCTGCCCCCCAGCCTCAGCACTAATGGAGCGTAAGACTCTCCTGCGGCTCTCGGGGGTGGGGGGGACCAGCAGCCACAGAAACCTTGGCAGGACTTGGGAGGGTGACGGATGCTATCAGCACATTTACCAGAGAAGTTTCTGGAAAGAGGCAGGCAAGAGAGGGAGCAAGGAAGAGCACGTTCCAAACCAAGCAAATAGCAAAGCGGAGGCAGAGGGAGGAACGTGACAGTCCCCTCCGCCCCCAGGCACCACTGCGGGTGCCTGCACCCAGAGAGCTCGCTCACCGGCAGCCCGGCCTTGAGCCAGCGTCGCTCCGGGAGGGGCCTCCCCGCCAGGATGATGCAGGGCAGGGACACCGGCTGCCTCTCCAGCACCCGGACAGTGGAGGCGCTGCTTGCGATCTGTGGTGGGGCTGTGGGGAGGGGAGACGGTATGGGTCACACTAGATTCCTGCGGGTGGCCGTCGCGGGGACAGAGACCCCACTGCCCCCCGCCCCTCCCCAGGGAACCAGTGGATAGGGGATCCTCAAGGGTCAAAGGGCACACTTCCCGGGGCACGTTGCCCAGGAAGCAGGCATCCAGATCTCCTCTTGGAGAGCCTGGCACAGCCACACCCGTCCCAAAGGATGGGCCGCCATAGTGAGGGGGCCTCCCTGGCGGTGCCCGGCCTCCCCACCCACCCCCCCCCGCCCCCCCGATCCACCAGCGAACCGTGTCCGGTCACGACGAGCCGGGCCTCTGCCCGGACCTTCCCGAACACATTTTGAGCTTCACAGACATACAGGGCCTGGTCTTCGGGGACCACACCTGAGGGACGGAAAGAGGCCGGCCTGACTGCCGGGACCCGCCACCGCTCCGGCCCCCCAGGTGCAGGCAGCCCACGGCACAGCCCGGCCCTGCAGGGGTGAGGGAGGAGGGCTGGGGGGAGGCAGCCAGGCCTTGGGAGGGCATTCGTGGTCACCCCGGTGTCCGGGATCCGACCCGCGCGACAAGCCCTCAGGCCGGCCCGTTATTAAACCCAGGCGGTAGGTTTTGTCGTTGTCATGGCTGTGGGGGGCTCAGAGCAGCGGGGCGACTTGGTCAGAGGCAGGCAGCCAGGACACGAGCCCGCGTCGGCCTCACCCATGGCCAATGCCAGGCATCAACGTTCTGCTCCGAGCCACCCGGCCTGGGGAGGCACTTGGCGTGTCAGAAGCCATCCTGTCTCCCCCGCCCATCCTCCCCCGGCCCCTGTCTCTTACTTTCAAAGAACAGCACTCCCGAATCAGGCTGCCCCGTCCTGCCACCCCGCCTGGGCCCCAGTGGCTGGCCATCTCCACGGCGCCAGGTGACGAGCGGGGGCGGGCGGCCCATGGCCCGGCACGCCAGGAGGGCACTCCTCCCCAGCTCCGCAGTGACATCCCGGGGCAGCTCCATCAGCTGGGGCGCATCTGCAGGGAGGTGACCGGTCAGCCATGCCCGGTGGCTGAACCCCACGTGCCCCCAGAGGACTGATCCCACCGCCTGCCCCCCCTCCCATGGCTGGGAGGTTCCCTTTCTCCCGGCCTCGCCCTCATGAACCTGGGGCTGACTCATCTCCAGGGCTCTAGGGCCAACCTGAGCTTGGAAGGATCCGGCCCTGAAGAGGGGTTAGGGATGAGGCAGAGGGAGTGGCCTTTGGCAGGAGGAAGCTACCGCGCGCCTCACGCCCCTGCACGGGGTCACGGGAGCCCCGCTGTGCCTGGCCGTGCAGGGGGGCGGGGGCAACTGGCCTGCTCCTCAGGCGACACCTCCTGGGAAGCCCACCTCTGAGGGGCTGCAAATCAAGTTCCAGCCACAGGAGCCCCGCGCCTTGGAGACCCTCCCCTCCCTCGCCCTCCCCCTGGACCTCTTGCACCTGAACTTGGGCAACCATTTCCCGACCCCCAAAGAGCCCACTCTGTGGGGAGATTACGGGCCACCTTGACTCTCTTCTCCACATCTCTGTTTGCCAAAATTTTTGTAATGAGTATATGAAACTCCACCACAAAATGAAAACGTGCTTATTATTAATCAGGTGACTTTATACTTCAACATTAATCATGACCCCAGGGCAACAGTCCTCGACGAGGACTCACTTTGTTTGACCTGGGTCAAACAAAACTCCAACAATACGCAAGAATCTACTTCCCCCCCAATCTTTTGCTCCCCACGTCCCCAAGCTCATGCCCTTCCCCAGGGCCACCACTGTTAATAGCTTGTAGTGTTTCTGCTAAACTTTTTTCTAAGCGTTGTCTGACGTTTATCATCAGGAGAAAATAAATGATTTCCCCAAACAGAAACTCGTGATCCTTTCTGCCCTTCCATAGGCCAGAAGTGAGTCCAATTCCAGATGGGTCCAGGTCCCGTGCCCCGCAGCTAACGGGCACTGTCCTCCGGTCCCCGTCCCCAGACCCATGACAAGGAAGCCTTTTTTTTTTTCTTTTTTTTTTTTTCTTTTCTTTTTTTAGCCTGTAGCATCCAGCACCATGGAAACCCCTCCACCTCTTTGTTCTGTCCGCCTCCCTCCAGAAATCGCCCCCATTTCCATCCAAATCATGACATCAAATTTCCCTCCTGGCCCAGGGATTAGGGAAGTTCCAAGGAGATATAAACACAAGTTGGAAAATTACTGCAAGAGGACCCAACGGTCTTGGATGCAACCTCAGACGCCACCCGCACGCCTCTCTTTCTTGTTGGGCCCTGGCCAGAGTCCCAGAAAGCCTCTGCTCCGGGCTCACCTCAGACAGGGTCACTGGACCAGCGGAGCCCTGGCCCCTGGGCAGAGGTGAGCCTCAGCTCTGAGACAGGCACTCCCAGAACCTGCCTTCGCCGGCCCCGCCCAGCCGCACCTGCTTCTTGACCCCTCCCTCCTTAGTCCCCAAACAGCCCAGCTTGGTCTCCCGACTCTGGCACGTTACAAAACACACTCTCGTGCCCATTCTCCTCCCAGACCTGAACTTCCCCCTGGAAAGGGACAACCAACTTACGATCGTCAGCAAATGATATGGACAGAGCGCAGCATCTGGAGCACCTACAAAGTGACAGGCACGGTGACGGTGCTTTTAGAAACACCAGTTTCATCAACGGCCCCAATAAGCTCCTGAAGCAGATGCCATCACAACCCTACTTTACAGATGAGGACGCTGAGGGTCAGGGAGATGAAGGAAACTGGCAAAGGGCACAGGTCCAAGCCGATGGAAGAGGCGGGATCGGAGCTTAGGTCTGGCTGCGGCTGAGGCCCAGGCTCTCACCCACCGCACCCCTGCGTCCCCCTGGGTCCTCGGGAGCAACTTGGCCGCTTGCTCCGGCCAGAGCCGCACCCGTCTCTTCTGTCCTTTCTTTGGGGTGAATCCCAAAGCAGCCAAATCCCAACTCAGATCCTGCCCGGAAAAACTGTGACTCAGCCTCGGGCACAGCCACACCCCCCTCACCCCGTTCCTCACTGGAGCCCCCAAATAAGGCAGGACCCCAGAATCCTCGTACGCCCGGGCTGAAGGTCCTTTGGTCACCTCCTCTGCAGATGGGAAACTGAGGCCCAGAGCAGGAGCAGGGCTGGCCCTGAGTCCTGCAGCATGTCGGTGGGGGCTGGGCTCCCAACCCAGTGCTCTTCCCAGGGCCTCACCAGAGGCTCAGCCACCTCTGCTTCCAGGCCCCCTCCCCACAGACTCTCAGGTGACCCCTGCGGTAACCCAGGGAGGGACCGTAAACTGGCTCCCCCGACTGCCAAGAGGGATGGCCCCTTCTGCCTTGGCCTCAGGCGGGCTTCGGGGCAGGAGCTGCAAATGCCCAGAGACCATTAGGCACTGCAGCCCCACCAGGCTCCCTGGAGACGCAGCGTGTGTTTGTGGGGGCGCAGTGCCGGGTGGGGAACTTAGAATACCCAGGAAGAGAGGACAGCCCCACTGAAGGATGCCAGCCAGCAGCCTGGGTTGGGGGTAAAGGGTCTAGCCACCCTGAGGGCCACCTCCCCCTTCTCCGTGCTTTCCCTCCTCTGCAGAAGGGCTGAGGGGTTTGGTTAACTCGGCCCGGCAGGGCCACTCCCCACCTCCAGCAGGTTTTCGGGGGGAAAGGTCCCCATGGATTCTAACAGCAAAGTGACCACGGCAGAGGTGATGACTTCCCTTCCTCCTACTCGGCCACCAGGGCAGGGGGCACCGGCCTAAAGGCCCAAAGCCTGCGCTGGGCCCTTGCTCTGCCTCTGCCCCAGTGGGCATCGTGGATGAACCCCTTCACCACTTGGGGCCTCAGTTTCCCCATGCAGAAGGAGGTAACTATTTTTATTCTGGTTCCAATACCTTAAAGTTCCAGGGCTCTTTATCATTGTGCGCAGACCCAGTGTTCCCCCCACCCCCGTCCCCTGTGCCATCCCCCCGCCCCAGTTCCCGTGGCTCAGAGCCTTGCAGCAGGGCAGGTGAGGATGAGCCAGCTCAGGAAGGAGAGCTCCAGTCTGTCTTGACTTTGGCCACGAGTAGGCAGAGGGTCTTAGGTCCAATGGCTACACAGCAGGGCCAGGTGGGCAACAGGAGAGACCGGCCTCGGGCCCTGCCCTGCGTTCAGAGGGAATGCCGGGGTGTCTGTGGCTGGGGGGGGGATGGGCTCCACAGCCCCCTCCGGGGCAGGGTCCTGCAACTGGGCCCGGAGCCACAGCCCCACCAGCCAGGGCCGCAGGAGGACTCTCACGGGCCTCTTCCTCTCGTGGAAAAATATTAACAGTTATATTTTATGACCACATTGACATAAAGGCACACACTATGCAGCCGGGATTCCTTCTTATCTCTTTGTTGGTACCCATTTGCTTCCCTCTCATTTTAAAAGAAATGAAAATCAGAGTCTTATCCTGGGTCGCCGGAGGCATCCCAGACCCCGGGTCCGTGCCCGCCGTGCCTGACGGGACAGCTGCCCGGAACCCTGGCCACTCCTGCCCCGGATCCCAGTGCCGTTTCTCTCCTGCTCTCCCGGGCTGGCCACGGGCCCTCTGCACCCCCCAAAGTACCTGCTCTCCCCGCCCCTGCTCATCTGCCTGGCGACCACGGGCCGGGAACAGAAAGGGGAAGGAGCGTCCTCTCATCCTGAATGAGAATCCAGCAGGCGCAGGTGACGGCTCAGAGTGGCTGTTCTCAGGGAGCAGAAAGGGCAGTGAACTTGGGGCGGGCATGGCCTGCTGCGGGGGCCCGCTCACCAGCCATGTGACGCACCACGCCGCCTCACCGGGCCCCCGTGGGCAAGCGTGTTGAGTATTTATCCCATTCAAGCCCGGAGCGTAGCACACTGTCTCATCAAATCTCTCAAGGACCCTACGGGCAAGGCTCTGGGATTATCATCTCCTTTTCACAGATGGGGAAAGAAGGGCACAGGGAGGTCAATAACTTGACCAAACGGGAGCCTGCGCACGGACCTCGGACTCCAGTCTCCCGCGTCCAGAGGTGACGCACAGGTGCCTTGCAGGCGGGTCCACTGACACCGGCACTCGCCTCCCTCCTTCCCAAACGCCACCAGGAAGAGAGTTCCCGGCTCAACAGCAGCAGGTGGGCACTGTGCCCAGCCGTTCCCGGCCCTGGAAGGCTCTGCCGGCCTGGCTAGGAAGGCTGGACCGCAGCTGCCATCCAGATGGGCAGGAAATTCGATTTCCCCCCACTGCTGCTAGGCCAGCTCTCCCCAGACACACAGGCGCTGGGTCACCGTCCACCCCTTCCCTGACCTAAAGGCCGAAGGCCACCAGTGGCCCAGTGGCCGAGAAGCCTGCCTCTGGGATGCCAGCCGTCTCCTCCTTGACGTGGCCCTAAGGCCTGTGTCTGACAGGTGGAGGAAGGGGACGAAGGAATTAAGGCAGTGCTGCAAAGAAATCAGACAGGAAACAAAGGATGACTCTTGGAAACAATGCCAAGGGCAGCCCTGCCTGGAGCGCCCTCTCTGCTCCCCCGGAACCTACTGACTGTTAACAATGACAGTGGCATTGATCAGAACCCACCAGGCCCCAGGCCTTTCTTATCTCTCACTCATACAGCATCCCGGAGCCTGGGGCTGGCGGTGACCCCACAGCGGGTAGCAGATTCCCGGGCACCCCTCACCCCCTGCTCTGTCTCACTCCCTGGCTCGCTTCTCTTGCCGTGGGGAAATCTGCACATGTTGTTCCCTTTACCTGGAACACTGTTCCCCAGCTCGCCACCTGACTGATTGCTTCTGGGTTCATCTCAGACACCACCGCCTCCAAGAAGCTTTCCCAGCCCCCACCGTCGGTTGGACCCCTTGTGGGCACCAACAGCTCCCCGTGGATACCACCTGCAAAAGTTTGGTGTATTGTCTGTCTGACATCTGGGACCTTGACACCAAGAGCCCGAGTCTCGCCTGCCATTGTGTCCCCAGCACAGGGCCCGGCCACCTGGTGACCATATGCTACAGGAATGAATGATGGAACAAACAAATGAAGGCCAAGAGTGCCCTAAGCCTGGGAGGATCCAACCCTGGGATGAGACTGTCCTCCTCAGGGCCAGAACCTCCTACTCACAGGGCTTACTCTCCCCCCAGAGCCCCGCACCATCCTTGGAGAGACCCTTGGGCGTCCCACCCAGCCTAGATAAGCACATCCCCGATTCTCTGTGCTTCCCCAGAATTCCTAGCACCTGGCTTTCCCACTGTGGCCACAGTGAACCCCTCAAAGCCCAGTCCATCCCGGCTCAGCATGCCAAGGAGCGGTGTCCACAACTTCTAGCAATCCCCAGGACTCAGGGTCCAGGCCTGGAACTGAGACATCACGGCAGTCACAGCCAAGGCCATGCACCAGCCACAGGAGAATACAGACTCCCCATTTGTAAAAAGGCGATAATCAGGCATCTGTTTATCAAGCACTCAAGATGGGCCAGATTCTGTGCTAAGATTTATATGCCTGATTTCACCTGGACGCTCACAGCAACCCTCATGGCATGGTCAGCCCCATTTTACAGAGGGGGAAACTGAGGGTCAATGACTCGACCAAAGCACATAGGTGGCAAGTGACGGAGACGAGACGGGACCTCAGGTCTCAGGAATGACAACGCCCGAACT
This sequence comes from Acinonyx jubatus, assembly GCF_027475565.1. Lineage (NCBI taxonomy): Eukaryota > Metazoa > Chordata > Mammalia > Carnivora > Felidae > Acinonyx > Acinonyx jubatus. Next base: position 5,910,967 of record NC_069391.1, read on the forward strand.
TGACCCAAACTGTCTCTGTGGCAGGCAGCCTCCAAGATGGTCCCAGTGACCCCTGCCTCCCGGTATCTGCACACTTGAGCAGCCCCTCCCACCCACCGCGCACAAGGGTTGGTCGGTGTGACCAACAGAATACAGTAGAAGTGACTCTATGTCACTTCCACGACTGTGGCTGGTTATAAAGTCTTCAGGGCGCCTGGGCGACTCAGTCGGTTAAGCGTCTGACTCTTGACTTTGGCTCAGGTCACGATCTCACAGTTTCATGAGTCTGAGCTCCACATCGGGCTCTGCACCGACAGTGCTGAACCTGCTTGGGATTCTCTCTCTCTCTCTCTCCCTCTCTCTTTGCCCCTCCCCTGCTTGCAAGTTCTTTCAAAATAAATACACTCAAAAATAATTATAATAAATAAAAAACTTAAAAAATATTTTTTTAAAGACTGCAGCTTCCTGGTTGGATTCCCTCCCTCCCTTTCTCTCTCTCTCCCTCTCTCTCTTTCTCTCTCTCTCTCGCCCTCCCTCAGCTACCTCACTCATGAGAATCCATGCAGGAGAAGCCTTCTAGAAAAGCCCACATGGAGAACGAACTGAGGCCTCCTGCCAACAGCCGCATGAGTGAATTCAGACTGGGTTCTCCCGCCCCGGTCAAGCCTTCAGATGAAGCAGCCCCAGCTGAAGCATTAACGGCAAGCCCACGAGAGACCCTGAGCCACGGCCACCAGCCAAGCCACTCCCAAATCCTGACCCTCCAGAACGGCAAGATAATAAATGCTTACTGTTTAAGCCATGAAGTTTGGGGGCAATTTGTTATACAATGAGAGGCACTGCGTCCTCGGTCCCACGTGCTCCGGATCCACGTGATCCTAATTCCACACTGGCATTCTACACGGTAGAGTTCCCTCCTCCCTGCTCAGAGGCACGGCAAAGGGGGAGGGGCAGGTGGGGGCCAGCTGCAATACTCACATCCAACCTCCAGCCGGATTTCTGCAGAGGCATCGCCCATCTCGTTGACAGCTCGGCAGGTGTAGACGCCAGCATCCCTCTCCCGAGTTGCCGGGATCCGCAGCGTCCCAGAGCTGGAGCCCTCGGGGCCCAGAATCATTTCAAGACCCCCTGGACCAAAGATGGGAGAGCATATCTAATGGGGATGGAGTCTCAGTTTTCTAAGACGAACAGAGTTCTGGGAGTGGATGTTGGTGACGGGCATACAACGACACGCGTGTAATTACAACTACCGAACCGCACCCCTAGCAAGGGTTAAGATGTCAAGTTTGTTATTTGTACGTTACAACCATTAAAGGCAAATTTTTTAAGTTGGAAAAAGCCTCCAGCCCTGCGGGGGGGGCTTCCCTGAGCTCCTCTGTTGACCTCTGTAGAGGCCCAGCCTGTCCCCCTGCATTCAATGGGCTGAGCACCAACAAACTCCTTGCCTGGGTCTCCCCGCTGGGTCCCCATCCTCCACCCCAGGTCTAGACCGACTGAGGTCTGGATCAGCTCTGGGGGCGCCCAGGGTCGCCCTGGGATGAGCACACCCCACCCACGGCTGCCTCTCTGAGGCCTTATCCCGGGCAGGCTTCCCGAAACCCACCCTGAGGCCTCCCTCGTTTCTCCTGACTGTTGTCTGCACCCAGGCTCCTGACGGCTCCCCTGATTCTGCCCTGCTTTCTAAATTCTATTTTCATTTTTTATTTTCACTGCGGTAAAATGCACATAAAACAAACAACTGCACCATTCCAGCGTTCAGAGTATCCGATTCAGTGGCGTTAAGTACGTTCACATTATTGTGTATCTGTCTCCAGAACTTTCTCGAACTTTCTCGTCGTCCCAAACCGAAACTCCGCCCTCAGTAAACAGTGACTCCCCATCCCCCCACCCCACTTTTCATTTCTTCAAATGAAAAAGATTTTTACTCGGGGCGCCTGGGTGGCGCAGTCGGTTAAGCGTCCGACTTCAGCCAGGTCACGATCTCGCGGTCAGGGAGTTCGAGCCCCGCGTCAGGCTCTGGGCTGATGGCTCAGAGCCTGGAGCCTGTTTCCGATTCTGTGTCTCCCTCTCTCTCTGCCCCTCCCCCATTCATGCTCTGTCTCTCTCTGTCCCAAAAATAAATAAACGTTGAAAAAAAAAATTAAAAAAAAAAAAAGAAAAAGATTTTTACTTGTGGCAAAAAAAAAAAAAAACACAACAAAATTGGGGGCGCCTGGGTGGCTCAGTCAGTTAAGCGTCCGACTCTTGATTTCGGATCAGGTCATGATCTCACGGTTCCTGAGTTCGAGCCCCGCGTCGGGCTCTGTGCTGACAGTGCAGAGCCTGCTTGGGATGCTCTCTCTCTCCTTCTCTCTCTGCCCCTCCCCCACGCTGTTGCTCTCTCTTTCTTAACAATAAACTTAAAAACATTTTTTAAGGAACAACAAAATTTACCACCTTCACCATTTCCAAGAGCGCAGTTCTACGGTGTTAACTATATTTACGTCGTCGTACAACTGGAATTCCACTTCTTCTTAAGGCTGAATAATATTCCATCAAGAGATGCCCTTCTTTTTTTTTTTTTATTATTTTTTTCAACGTTTATTTATTTTTGGGACAGAGAGAGACAGAGCATGAACGGGGGAGGGGCAGAGAGAGAGGGAGACACAGAATCGGAAACAGGCTCCAGGCTCCGAACCATCAGCCCAGAGCCTGACGCGGGGCTCGAACCCATGGACCGCGAGATCGTGACCTGACTGAAGCCGGACGCTTAACCGACTGCGCCACCCAGGCGCCCCAAGAGATGCCCTTCTAAAAAGGGCTGGCCGGGCTCTCGGCCAGAACATGAGACGCGAGCACTGAATGAGGAGTCCCGACACCCCTGGCACCCACCAGGGGTGGCCTTGGACAAGTTCAAGTTCGAAGCTACTTCTGCCTGCCAGGACTCTGAGCTAATACCTCAGGTGCGTCCAAGTCGAAGAGGGCAATATGACTGAGAGGCTGACCCTTGAGAAGGAGCTAGCCCCTCCTGAAGGCTCGAGAACACCCCTGTTGGCCAAACTCTAGCCCAGCGTCCGGCACCAGGAAGACCCTCCGTGGCCATTAACTCAAAAGAGCCTCAGAAAACCCTGGTCCTACGGCTCCCCATTTCTCGGGTAACTGCATCACTGTCACCATCTAAGGACACCGAGCCCAGCCCGGGTGCCACACTGACCCTAAACACTATACACTGAATCCTTGCACAACCAACCTGTCTGATTTCCCCCCATTTTCCAGATAAGGAAGCAGGCTCTGAGATGCCAAGTCACCTGCCCCTTTTTCACCCAGGGAACCAGAATTCAAACCTGAGTCCACTCTCGTGTTTGTTTGGTTTTTTTTTTATGTTTTATTTATTTTTGAGAGAGAGAGAGAGCAAGCCAGGGGAGGGACAGAGAGAAAGAGAGAGACAGGGAGACCCAGAATCCGAAGCAGGCTCCGGGCTCTGAGCTGTCAGCACAGAGCCTGACGCGGGGCTTGAACCCATGAACCGCGAGATCATGACCTGAGCCGAAGCAGGACGCTGAATCGACTGAGCCACCCAGGCGCCCCAATGAACCTATTCTAAATCCTGTTGCTGACCACTGAGCCGTGTGGATGCTGGGCTGGGTGGGGGGAGGGGGTGCCCCCCTGACTGTTCTGGAAAGCTGATCCTCCGGGGCCCCCGCGGGACAGTTCCACAGACCCCTCTCGTACCTCGATACCAGACGACCCGGGGTGGGGGCACCCCAGACACCTCACACACCAGCACGGCCTCCTCCCCGACAGCAGCCAGCACCACGGCATTTACGGCAGAGACTGAGGGCGGATCTGCGTGGGAGCAGATGGGGAACTTGGGACCAACCCACAGACCCCCTAGGGCGACAGGGCGGCTTTTCACAGTTTGGGGGTTGCAGCGAGGAGAGAGAAGGAGCTGGCCTCCCTGCCTCCTCCCCATCCCCCACCATCCGTCACCCCAGAAAGGTTTCTGACCCAGGATCTCAAATCAAAGCCAGTCCCACCTGGAGCCACCCCACCCCTCAACACACATCGTTTCTTATTGAACTTGCCATCAAAGTGGAAGCCCTACAAGGTCCTGAAAGGCCCTAGGTGGGCTGCCCAGCCCTCCCTAAAGTCCCCCTCAATTCACTCCACACCAGCCTTCTCGCAGCCCCTTGAGCACCCCAGACTCATGCCGACCTCAGGGCCTTTGCCTCACCAGGTCCCCGGGCTGGGAACACTGCTCCTATTCCCATCTCTGGTGAGCATCACCTCCTCACCGAGGCCTTGGCCGGTCCCGTGTGTAACAGCCATTTCCCCCTCGCCCCACCTGCCTATCACCCTGCGCTGTGATCCCCCGCGAGTACCGTTAGCTGCCCGCATGCTTCTTTTGTGCTTCCCCACCAGAATATAAGTTCCACCTGGGCAGGGAGCATGCGTTCACTGCTGTATCCCCAGCTCAGTGAGTATCTATGGACGGGAAGGAGGGAGGGAGAGAGGGGGAGAGGCCCAGGTACCTGTATAATAGAGGGTGACCGTCTCCTCGTCTGTGCCAACCTCATTAGCGGCCCGGCAGCTGTAATTCCCAGCATCCTCTGGGGCCACTCCCTGAATGATCAGGGTTCCCTGGGCATCCACACGGATTCTGGAGTCACGCCATAAAATAACATGTTCAACGGGAGGGGGCTGATTCGGTGGGGTCACACAAAGACTACCATCCTCCATAACAAACGAATTAATCCCATCACTAGCGACCGCCATTTCCTACTGACTGCTTGCTCTGTGCCTGGCGGTGCGCCCAGCACTTTACATAGATTGTCCTTTTTCATTCGTGAGGCTCAGAGAGGTAAAGCGACTCGCCCAAGGTCACACAGCCTGAATGGCAGAGGCAGGATTCGAGCACAGGTCTGGTGGATTCTGGAACTACGGCTCTTGACCGCCGGGCTCATACTGAGGCATCGTTATGTTTTCAAAGCGATCTCGCTGCCGAGTCTCAAATGATCCCAGGGAGAAGGCAGGGCAAATGCTACCCTCTCTTCCCAACCCCATTTAGAGGGAAGAAGATGGGGGCCCAGAGAGGTCCCCTGGGACCTCTAGTCCCAGAGTCCCTCGTCCTGGGGCCCTTACCTGCTGTCCTCTTGCAGAGCATGACCCTCACGGCTCCAGGAGATGTGGGGTGTGGGGTACCCCGAAGCTGAGCAGCGAATTCTCACCTCCACACCCTGAGAGAAGTGATGGGACCGGGTGTGGATGCTGACCTGGGGAGCCTCTGCAGTTCAAAGAGTGGACAGGTGGTCAAGAGTCTGTCTGGGCAGCCGTGCTGTCCCAGGTGCCTCCACTCCATCCCCGAAGTCACAGATGGGCCAGACGTAGGAAGCAAAGGCCCCCCCAAGGGCCCGAATCCCAGGGAGTGGCTTTCCTGGGAGCTGGGGTTGACCAGATAGCCGCCCAGGCCACACGGGGAGGATTTTCCAAAGCTCTCCCTGGGGTTCTGGTCTGGGCTGAGCATCCTGGGGAGGTTTAGGGTGATAGCCAGATGCCAGGGCTGGGGGCAACGCCCATCTCCAGTGACCTTGAGGGGACGCCAAAGCCTGCCCAAGTACTGGCCCCAGACTTAGGTACTGTTCATGGTACAACGGGCTTGTCAGACTCAAACAGACCTCACCAGGCCAACTCAGCCGGAATAGGCAAGCAGGCCCCTCCCACGGCAGTGGCAGTCTCAACACACTCCAGGCAACCAATCAGGAGTGGCTGGGACAAGAGAGGGCAGTTTGTCCAACACGCTCACTTTTACACTTGGCCAAACAGCATCCCAGAGGGAAGGATCTGGCTAAACCCTGGGTGGACCCGAGGCTACATCTGGGTCCTAAAACTCCAGGACGGGTGCTCTTTCCACTGCCCCCCTCCCCCCCCGGCATCTGGCCAGGGCCACCCAGCCCCCACCACGCGCTTCTGATCTCTGGACTTCCAGAAGCTTCCCGTAACCCACCCCTCCCCCACATATGGCAATGGAGCTGACCCACGGCACGGGAGGTAAACGGGACACGACGAAGCTGACGAAGCTGGCTTGGTCTACAGCAGTAGAGATTTAGGTTAGCTACCAGGATGAACTTTCCACGGCGAGAACCACTACACATAGGCTAGGAGGCTACACAATCTTTTTTCTCTGAAAACCCGGAAGACCCTAACGGGGCTGGCGCTGCCTGCTTGGGGTGGTGTCTGGGCATAGGCGTGGATCGACAGGCTCTGGGGATAAGCACGAGGTAGTGAGGGGCGCCTGGGGGGGCTCAGTCGGTTGAGCGTCCGACTCCGTCTCAGGTCATGATCTCACCGTTCGTGGGTTCAAGCCCCACACTGGGCTCTGTGCTGTCAGCCCAGAGCCTGCTTCGGAGCCTCTGTCTCCCTCCGCCCCTCTGCCCCGCCCCGCTCGCACCCTCTCTCTCAAAAATAAATAAAAACTTTGTTTTAAATCGTTTTTTAAAAAGCACCAGGTAGGGTGCTGAATCAGGAGGACACATCGCAGAGGCAGGAAGAGCCTCACCTCGCACCAGGAGCCACACGGACGCCCTTGTGACCCCGTTGGCGTTGCTGGCCATGCACTGGTACCGTCCGCCGTCGCTGGGGATGATGCCGCTGACCTCCAGGGACAGGTTGGCCAGCTGGGCGACTCTGCCCGTCGAGGCCGACAGGACCCGCCAGTCCCGGATCCACGTCAGGTTGTAGGGCACCTCACTCAGGACCTGGCAGGACAGGATGGCTGTCTCCCCCGGGGACACGGTCACGTTGGGGGCAGGAACCAGCTGCGGTGGGGGGTCTGAACGGGTAAAAACAGAGGAGACTCTGAGAGGCTGACGCAGAGAAAGGACCATCCTGCCGGCCCCCGGGGGTGCCCTGACTCCAGAGCCCCGCACCGTATCCTTCAGGATGCGTGGGCCAGCAGAGGAGCCAAGTATCATGGGCTCGCCATCCCGGGGACGGCACCACCCCAGGGAGGGCCCGGCCCGCCCCCTGCTTCCCCCCCCCCACCATCACACACCCGGCGAGGGCTGCGTGGGGCGTGCATGCCTTCCGCACGACAGCCAAGTGCAACATGTAACAAGCTCTACACCCTGTGAGCCAGTAATCCCACCCTGGGGAACAGAGCCTTGGAAATAACTCTCAAGAGGGAAAGAGTGATGAGTACAGAGCTATTCTCTGTACAAATAGCAGGGGCATCGTAACAGCCAAAATATACAACCGAGGCCACTGCCCCAGAGGAGGGAAGAGCTAAGAGAACCACTCTCTTGATAGGAAAAGGGAACAGGGGGGAAGTGACAAGATCAGAGGCTTGTCTAACCGGGGATGTGGGCCAAGAACCTGCAGGAAAAAAGCCGGGTCCACACAAGCTACACGTGCCAGTGACCTGATGTCACCAAGAGCCCGTGAACGCCACAGTCCTGAAAAATGATATTGTAGAAACCAGCCAGAGACAATACCTGGGGGCCAATGAGAAAACCTGACTATGGCCAAATGAAACACCATTAAGGTATTACTGTTCATTTTATTAGGTGTGATCGTAGAATCTTTATTATATGGGAAAATCTACTTTAAAAAAAAAAGAGGGAGTGATAAATACTGAAATGTCAGCATGCCTGCAGTTTAGTTTAAAATGGTTTAGCCAAGGGGCGCCTGGGTGGCTCTGTCGGCTAAGCATCCGACTCTTGATTTTGGCTCGGGTCGTGATCTCATGGTTCACGCGTCAGGTTCCGTGCTGAGCGTGCAGCCTGCTTAAGAGTGTCTCTCTCTCTCTCTCTCTCTCTCTCTCTCTCTCTCTCTCTCTGTCTCCACCCTCCCCCACTCACTCTCTCTCTCTCTCAAAATAAATACACGTTAAAAAAAGAGTTCAGCCAAAGAGCAAGAAAGCAAATATGGCCAAATGTGAGCGATTATTAAGTCTAGGAATGGGTGTGCAAGTTTCCTTATACTCTTTCCCCTTTTCCTGTCCTCATCGTTTATAAAAAGTAAAACCATTAATTCATGCCACAGAAGCATGTTTGCAGACACGTTATATTGTTAGATGATAAAAAACCAGGTTGTCACATGCATACGTCTGTATGATATATATAATACTATCCCAGTTTTCTTAAAACGCACACACAGATAAAGGTCTAAGAGGGGGTAAATCAAAATGTTACGGAGGTCGTCTCTAGAATGAGACTGCAGGTTATCCAGATCGAAGCATAGCAAGTCTGTGGGATTAGAGGCTGCAGACTGGCTAATCTTTCCATGTTCCTTGGGCTTTTAAGGCAGTTTAGATTCCTGATTTAAAAACACAAAGCCAATGTCATTTTGAGATGGTCCGTGTCATCAGCAACCTTCCTGAGCCGGTTGGGGCCATCCTGGCAGGGACCTGGAGGCATTCAGGGAGGGGGACTTCCAGATGGGCAGTGGCCCCCGAAAGGGCCTGGGGGAGGAGGGCATGACCCTGGCTGCATTTCTCAGCCTCCTTCCCGTCTAAGATCCACAGGCTGTTTCTGGGTGACCGCCCAAATGGGGTGCCAGGTGCCAGTGTGGGCAGCAGGGCCTGGGTGACAGCAGCTGGCTGGCATGCTCCCCCACAGATGGAGACACCCTGGGGAGAAACCCTAGAGGGAAAAATCCGGAGGGGGTGGGGAGGGGAGACGGGGATAGGCCGGAAAGGACAGACCTGTGACAAGAATCTGGGCCTTTGCTCGTCCGGTCCCAGCCTGGCTGACCGCCGTGCACTCATACGTCCCTTCCTCGGTCTTAGAAGCCCGTGGGATCTCCCAGCTGCTGTTTCCCGACACCCTGTGAACACAGAGCAGCTGGAGACACACAATAACACTGACCCGCGCCAGGGCCCCCCAGCCTTGTCCCGCCCCGGAACCCTGCCCAGAGGGGACAAATCCTCTTGGAGACTTGGTAAGGAGGGGCAAGGCAGCCGAGGACGTGCCAAGTCTACAACATGCTGGGTGACTCTGAGCGAGTCCCTTTCCCTCTCTGAGCTCTGGGCTTTCATCCACGACGGGGAGGGTCTCGGAGGGTCCTTCCCACCCTGACCCCACGGGCCCGGGCCCTGCATGGGAATGTTCTGGAAGCTCAGCAAGCCCACAGCTCTCCACAGGGTGACGATCCAGCGGTGGTGGGACATCTGGGGACCACCTTCCCCCCATCCCTGGCCGTGCTGGGAGATGCCCAGGACACTATGACCGGATTCAAGGTCCTTCTGCCACCCACATCCCTTGGACCCCTGGGGCTGGGGACACAGAGCAGACAGCACCCACTCACTGAAAGTGCCTCTCCTCGCCCAGCCTGGCTCCGTTCCGCCGCAGCTGTAGCCTGAAGGGGAGGGTGCTGTGTACAGAGCAGGAGACCAGCAGGGGCTGGTCCAGGTAACCATGGATCCTAGGGGGCATGCTGACCAGGGGGGCACCTGTAGGCAAGGTCCGGCGCTCAGGATTCCTCCCCACCCACCCTGCCACAGCCTGCCAACGCAGAGACCACAGGGATGAGCCAGGAGGCCAGGATTCAACCCACAGCCCCACCATTTGGGGGTCACCAAGAGCGGGGTCACCTTACCCCCGTAAGCTCAGTTCCCACCTCTGTAAAATGGGCTTAATCCTGACACCGACGTCACCACGCTCTCTGGGGAGCTGGTGAGAGGCGGTGCATGGAAAGCACTTGGCATGTCCACAAGGCACGGCAGGCCCCCTCAGGACGAGCCGGCATTGCTTCTACGGTTTCTAAGACCAGCCAAGACGGACGGGTCTGTGCAACCACCTTCTCCACTGTCCTGGACGTAGATGTTGGACCAGCCCTGAGAAGCCTGATAAAATGCTCCCCGGACCGGGCTCTCCAAGCTTCCAGACCTCTCATCCGCCTGGAGGGTCGGTTTTACCCGAGGATGTTGGAAGAAAGCCTTTTTTATTTAAAAATAAGCGAAGCTGAAGCATGGCTGTGAATGCAAAGTTCACACGCATTTTTGAGATAAGAGACTTCAATGAAATCCCACAGTTTGTGATGAGCCCCGTGGGGCCCCTGAGAGACACTCCCCCCACCCACCGCCCCCACCGCCTGACCCTGGTCCTGGGATGACACATTCTCTTTCCTTGGCCATTAGAATCACTCCAGTGGGAAAGTCTGAGAACGCCCCCTGCGGGGTCAGTCACAGCTGTCAGTGCCTCACTGGGTGATCGCGGGCGTGTGCTCAACTCTTGTCCTGCCCTCCCCCGCATCCCCACCAGAGATGCTCCTTGGGTGAGACAATGCACCAGACGTCCTCCGAGCCCAGAGCTGGGGGTGGGAGGGCAGCAGGTGACATCATGCTACAGGCTCCCTGCCACATCCCAGGGGAGAGGGATGTCAGACCATCTAGCCACGTCCTCAGCTGTGTGCAAAGCAGCCACCGCTCACCCCCACACACTGGAATCCTTGGCAAGGCCAGCCCAGGCTCTGTCTTCCATGAGCTGAATGGGCCCAGGGACCATGGCCCAGTCCTCACTACCTGCTCCAAACCCAGAGCCTCCTGCTCTAATCCCAACTCCCAGCCTCCTGACCCATCAAGTGGGGAAGGAAGCAAAACACCAAACCACCTCCCTTCTCCCTGCCCTGCCAACACACACATACTCTCTCTCTCTCTCTCTCTCTCTCTCTAATCTAGTGCTGAGATGAAGACCAAAATCCAGAGAGAAATCCAAACTCTTCGACTCATCTGCAAGAACAGGACAGAGAGAAACAGGCTATTATTGCCCCTGCTGAAACTCCCTCCTGAAAATTCCTCCTTGGAGTTATAAAAGCCAAGGGAGGAGGGGCCCAGGGACCACAGCAGGGGAGTGGAGGTCAGGAGGCTGAGAGACGGGGTCCCCAACCACCCTACCCTGCCCTAACCTACCCTAGTCGGATCCTCAAAGTCCCCCACCTCACCCTAGTGCCCTCTCTGCATCCCTATTTGTAGTAGACAGAGGAGTCTGTCCCTTGTTAAGAGATCCCCAGCAAAGAAGATGTTGGATATCAGTGGCATCCACCTCTGTGAGCTCCCCGCCCAGGCCACTGCCATGGGAAAGCAGGGAGTGGGCAGGAGGAGGGAACAAAGCCCAGGAAGGAAGCTGATGGCCAGTGAACTCAGATACCCCATTCTAGGACCAGAGGCAGAGCTAGAAAGCCAAAGCCTCAGCCCTGCCCTCTGGGAGCTTCTGAGCCGCATGCAAGACCTCAGGGACACAAGGAAACAAGCAAAAAGACATACATGTAGGAACCAACACAACATGACCGAAGATAGGACCACAAAATGACCCGTGCCCACAAAGACATAACAGTAACAGCAGCTGCCACATTGGAGGGCCCAAGTCCACAATGCCCACATCTTGGGCACGGCCTCAGAGCACCCAAGAGCTGTCTTGTGATGTGTATTAACTTATGGAACCCTCAGGGCAACCCTGTGAGATGGGTAGCCTCAGCTTCTCCATCTATAAGATGGGGACACATCTCAGAAGCACTCAATGAGCTAATGTATGGCAGGTGCTTGGTTCAGGATTATCTCATGAGAGGTGCTCAAAATGGTCACTAGCTTAGTATTCCCATGATTAGGATTATGGAAGAGCAGACCCATACTCGCTGCCCTGCCCACTGCTGTGTCTACAACGCCTAGCACCAGGACTGACACAGAATGCATGTTGGATGGACATTTGGATGGATGCACGCATGCATGAGTGGATGGGTGGATGGATATTTGGATGGATGGATGCATGGATGAGTGGGTGGATGGATGGATAGGCAGATGAATGGATGGATATTTGGGTCAATGAAGGGTGGGTGGAGAGACGAATGCGTGAGTGGATGCATGGGTAGATGGGCAGACGGATGGCTTTGTACTAAATCCTCGACTGATTGTTCCATCTGAACCATCCCAGTATTTAGCATAACGCATCGCAGAGTTTCCTGCTCATAGAAGTTTAATTTTCTAATATCACGCCATCAGGGAAGGCTTCCGGGAAGAAATGAGTCTCCAAGCGAGCCGGGGCGCTGGGGGTGCCGAGCGCTACTCACTCACCTGGGACCACCCCACTGTAGGAAACTCCAGAGACACGGAGAAGGGGATTCCCCTCGTGGTCTTTGCCCTTCACCTTGAGGTAGAAGCGCTCCTGGGGGGCGTGGAAGGGCGGTCCGCCCCAGAGCTGATGGGCGGAGCCATTGGAGAGGAGCTGCATGGGCAAAGTCAGGAGGGGCTGCCCTGAGCTGCGTGAGAGCTCCACGGAGTCCAGGTGGCCGGGTGCCTGCAGGCCCGTGGAGTTGATGACCAGGGAGATGGGCACCCCTGCGGAGGGAAGGGTGAGGAAGAAGATGCCGGCTCCATGATCCTCCCCAAGCAGGGGCCCTCAGACCATAGTCAGGGACCCAGCTTGTTGGCCCTCCTCGCGGCCCCTCACCTCTTTGCCGTGCCAACTAATGCTGGGGGGTGGATAAGCAGAGGGGGCCTGCTACTGTCCGTGGTCCTGAAACGCCACTGTCCACCCACACCACAGCTTCCCACGGCTGCATCACCTCCACTCTGCAGACTTGGGCTCTCCTGGAGTAGAACTGGGAGGGGGCATTTCTCTCCACCACCACCCTCCCCCCGTTAACTCTGGCGTGGGCTGTCATCGGGCAGGCTCTGGGACCAGCCAAGGTGAGACACACGCTAGTTTGGGAACGCTGACTCCTGCCTATCCTCTCTCTCCCCCCGCGGTCCACTTTGCTTTGATTTTCTTTTCTGTCTTATTAGCCCCGGGCTTTTCACCCTGTTCCAGAAAAGACAGAGCTGGAGCTGGGTTTCTGAATTCCCTTAGTTGATTTGGGAACTTCGCTCGGGTCTTTCCCTTTTCAGGCAGTGATTACTGTGTTTTGTCTCAGAGATCACAAACCAGGGAACAGAGGGTGTGGTTGGATAAAAATCTGAACGCCTTAACATTTTTGAAGAAGCGTGGAGAACAATCCGGAAAGGGCACATCAAAACCTGGAAGTCCGGATTCCTTGGAAAAATAACGTGTGTCGGCGCTGGGCTCCATTCACATGTGGCAACAATCGGCCAACGGCAGGTAGCTGCTGTCCTCTGTATTTGGGCAGTTGCTGTCCAGCTCTAGCCACGGCCTCCAGACTCCCGGATGCCCCAGCACTGAAGCCAAGTGCCAACCACTTCTCATTTGCAATTGCCCTGCTGTTTCTCTCTCCCTTTTTTTTTTTAAAACTGTCTTGGAAACCACATCTTTATCAAAAGCAGAAACCCAAGAAGGTCCCAAAAAGGTCCCAGGAAGGTCCCCTGCACTCTCTTCCACTGGGGACTGGTCCCGGCGACCCTTCAGTTTTCAACCCCCACTCGCGCGCTGCATTTAGGAGTTCTTTTCTCTCCTGGCTCTAGAACGGGAACCAAGCTTCCCTGCCTCTCCCCTTCCTGACGCTAGGAAAAACAAACGTGAAATGAGCAAGCAGCCCCCTTTCGCTTTGGAGATGGTCCTCGCACAGAACCAATAAGGGCTGACAACGATGACAAAAGTTAGAGCAAACACACGCTCAAAAGCTCTAAGGATCTTGTATGCACCGTGTTGGTCATTAGTCAGTGGTCCGAATTGACCTGACCTGGTCTAGATCCCTCCCCTTCTCTCTTCTGAGCTGGTCCCAGCAAAGTCCTCTGATGGCCCCACGGTGAGGGACCATACTTCCCAAACTATACACTGGGACCCCTGATCTGGCCACCAGACGGTACTTTCTGGCATGGAGCTCTGACAACCCGAGCCAAGAGCCCCTGCCTGCTCTGGAGCCCTCCTCCTCCAGATGGAACCATGATGGGACACACAGGCAACCCCAGATCCCAGGGGGTGGCTTCTAATCAGAAAACCGACCCTGTGCCTCCAACTCCAACATCCCCCTGGGCTCTCAACCCCCATCAGCCTCCAGAACATTGGAATGTCCATCAGGACATTCATTCCTCTGGAGTAAGATACTGTTCTCCTTTTCAAGTAAGCTAACAACTGACTAGCACCTGTTAGTTTGTCGGACTAGCCTGCTGTTCCGTGGAAAACCAAAGAAGCTCTAGACGGACAAGTTTGGACAAAGAAAAAAGAGAAAGTGTGGACTGAGTAGTAAGGGGGACAGCCAAAGGTCCTGGGGGCCTTTGGGGGCAGGGAGTGTGTTCTAAAGGTAAATGGGTGGGGGCCAGTGGAGAGGGTGCTGGCCCTGGGCTCGGTTCACTGTGGTCTGAGAGAATGGCTCAAGCCAGCCTCTTCCGGGTACATTGCAGTCACACACTCATAGCCTGCCCCCCAAGGCTCCCCGATTCCCAAAGGCAAGACCTGCCTCTTCAGAAGGCAGATCTGCATCGTCCCCAGGGTCCGGAGCACCATACCTTGTAGGGGCCACTCAATGGTGTGGTTGAGGTCCAGAGAGGGCTGGGTGGAGAAGCCGGCTCGGAAGTCGATGTTGCTGATGCCTGTGATCCTCACCGAATGGCGACCGCTGCTATAGACCTAGCACAGGCCCCGGCCCACGTCACCAGGGCATCTGCCTCCGGTGCCCCAGCACCGGGACGGACATGTGGGCAACTTACCTACTCCCTGGGGGCCCAGCACGACGCTCCCCAAATGAAGCAGAAGACGCCTCAGCTACGGTAGTGTCCTTAGTGGGACCCCTGAGGCTGTTCTGCCCTTCTGGCCTCCCCCCCACCCAACACCTGCAGCTCTGTCTGTCCCCCTACAGGTCTAAGCCCTGCCTTGCCTTCCCCACTGGCATTAGAGCTCTTGGCTCAAAGCCACTCAGAGTTTGAAGGGCAGGAGTCAATGCTACCCCCTCCCCTGCAGCACCCACGCCCAGCCCAGGGCCTGGAGCCTAGCAGGTGCTTCACAAACGTTTGTCCAATCAGCAGGAGCTCACATCCCTCCAAAGCAGCAGCCTCCCCCATGCCAGGACACTCTGCCGGGGGCCCAGCCTACCCCAAGCCCCTGGCCTCCAGCACCTTGCAGATTAGAGTGGGCCCTGCTCCCCCTGCCAGCCCTTGTCCCTCTGAGCCATCCTTCCCTCCAAGGTCACCCTTGCTTCTGTTGTTCATTCTTCACAGGATAGGTTCTGAACCTCAAGCTGGCTCAGCCACCCACCTCTGGACCCTCAAATCACTTCTCCAACTTTCTTAAAAGTTCCCTAACTAACCCCAAACCGCTCTACTTCCTCTCACTGGTGCAAAGCAGAATACTCCTCCTCTGTTCTGGACCCTTTGCTTCTACTGATACGCCCACCTCGCCACCCATGTTCCAGCCCCCAGCCTCCCAGGGCCCCAGGGCTCTCGGGACAGGCAGGAGGGAGACAGTGTCTCAGCTCGGTGAAACTGGCCCCTCCCTGGGCACCAGGGCCCCGTACCTTGATGGACCACAGCCCAGGATGCTCAGGCTTAAACGCCACGACCTTGGCAGAGTCAGGGATGCTGAGGAGCACGTTGAGGCCCTCGTCCTTCTGCAGGATCCTCCCTGTGGAACGCCCAAGGGTTTCTGTCCCCACATCTTTCCTGACTGCGACAGAGGCCCCATTCTGCCAGGAACCCATGGTCTTTCCAACCACCAGCCTCAGCCTTCCCAGAGAAAGTGACAAAGGCCTTAGGCGGTGCTCGGGCCTTTGCCTCATTCTACACTCCAGCCTCATCCACCCCCAGGTGTGGGCCATACACCTGGCCTCCAGACCTGGGGACCCAGGACATCCTCGGAGCTCCATGAGGCCAGGTAGCTGGGTCCAAATCACACCGACCCTGGGTGACCTGGACAAATCACTCCACCTCCCAGAGCCCCAGCTTCCCATCTCGGTGGCATGCCACCAATTCTTGCCCCGACTGGTCTGCTAGCCCACCGCAGGGACCCGCTGAGAGAATACGGGTAAGACTCCGCGTGAACCTTGCATCCCAGGGATCGTCATTACTCTTGGAGAGAGAGAGAGACTGAGAGAAAGAGAGCCCAAGCACGTGACAGAGGGCGCACTCAGGAGAGGGGCAGATGGAGAGACAGAGAGAATGTGAAGCTGAACGCGGAGCCCCATGTGGGGCTCGATCTCACAGCCGTGAGATGGTGACCTGAGTGAAATCCAGAGTCCGATGCTTAAGGGACTGAGCCACGCAGGCGCCCCCAGGACTGTCGTTGTTTTAATTCCCCTCCCTTGGCTGCTAACAGCCTCCCTGCTTCCTCACTCACCATGGGCACCCCCTCTGCCCTCCACTTGGCACCCCCCCCACCCTCCTTATTCCCAGAGCCTTGTGTCCAAACCCACTGCCACCCCGGGTCTCTCTCTTTGTCCCACCCCGGACTCCCAGCTCAGTCTTGGGGCCAAAGCAGAGGCCGGCCAGTCCTAGGGTGCACATACCCAGCGGGTCGCGGACTTCGATCTTGGGACCCGGACCGCTCAGGGAGATGGTGACCTCCTTCAGGCTGGGGTCAAAGGGAATCCTCCACGTGTGCTCGCCCTCCTCCTTGTGGTCCGTGGACAGCAGGTGCACCTTGGAGGCCTGGATCGCTGACTCTACCCACTTCAGCACCTGGGAGGCAGGTTATGAGAAGCTGATGCCAGCAGAGGTGCCTGTGGTCCCGCTTGTGTCTGACCCACTGGAGGCAGGTCTCTGACAGGTCGCCAGCAGAATCCAGTCCCCCACCCTGGGTTTTAGGCAGCGTATAGGCCTTCCAGGTCACCCAGTCCCCCCATACTCCCACCGCTCTACAAGAGGCCCAGTTCACACATCATTACCCTCCTGGCCTGAACTGAGGCAGCTCAGAGGGAATGGCCAATTTCTATGGCACCCACCACTTCCTCCAAGAAGCCTTCCTGATGCCTCCTACCCACAGATGAACCCTGGAGATCCGGAATCTCCCCCAGAGCAATGTAATTCACTGTCACCCCTCAAGGGGCCTCAGGCCACATTCCTGCCAGGGTAGCACACTCTCTAAGCAGGACCGAGAGGGTCTGCTGCCAAGATGGAGTCTCCTCCTGATTCATTTCACAACATTGAGAAATCCTAAGTCCCTGGTTTCTAGAAGTGCTTATTCATTCTAAAATCTTAAGTGTTTTGGACAGGTCCCATTGAAAAGCAGGCAACAGGCGAGGACTCCCCCACCCAGGTACACATTTAAAGTATGATTTTGGTGGGCAGGGGGGTTCTCAAAGACCGCCCCCGCCCCCATGCATGCACAGACCCCATGTCAGCAACCCCGGATCCAGTCTAAGTTATCTCACAGAGCACAAAATTGTTGAGTTTCTCCAAATCCTGACCACGATCTTCAAGCCCCCGTGTCCTGTCCTAGGATTTAGGCAGCTGTCCAACCTGACTCAAGGTCAGCGTGCCCCTGACTCTCCCCACGCTTATAGGGTTGAACCCCCGGGCCTCCCTAGGCAGCTCCCCCCACACACGCTGTTCTCTGACAGAAATGACCTGCCCCTTCTTTATCAACCCACTCCTGGCTACATTCGTGCCTGTCTCCCCTCTTGGCCTGGGAGCCCCAGGAGGGCAGAGACCCTCCGCCGTGCCCCGAGCTCAACGTCTGGCACAGACAGGGTACTCAGGAAGCATGTGCTCACTGTGTGTGGTCTGACAGGGCACATACCTCCTGACCAGGGCCACCAGATTTCACCTGGCAGTCACCTGACTCAGCTCCATCCCGGTCCCTGTCTTTGTAGCAGCCACATCCCACAGTTTCCAGTAAGAAAACCAGGCAAGAGGACTCGGAGGGGGCCTCCCCCGCCAACCCCCCCCCCCCCCCCGCCGGCGCCGGGCCAAGTGACTTTAAGGTTTTCACGGGATGCTTCTTGAACTAAACAAAATGAAACAGGAACCTCGCTGTCCAACAAATTAGCACCATAAGCGCAGAGAGAAAAGAGCTCCCATTGGCTAAATCTGGGGCAACTTGAACCCCTAAAAGAATAATGACTTTAATCAACTGAAACACATTGAACTATAGAATCTGTGTGCCCCGGGGCGCCCGGGTGGCTCATTCGGTTCAGCATCTGCCTCTTGATTTTCGGCTCAGTTCATGATCTCACAGTTCGTGAGATCGAGCCCCGTGTTGGGCTCTGCACGGACATCGTGGAGTCGGCTTGGGATTCGCTCTCTCTTCCTCTCTCTCCACCCCTCCCCAACTTGTGCACGCTCGTGCTCTCTCTCTCTCTCAAAATAAATAAACTTTAAAGAATCCGTGTGCCCATAATACTCAAAGAAAAGCGAAATTCAAAACAATAAAACCTCATTTGTCACCAGTGAAAGCAACCTGCTGATTAAATAGAAAGAACTAAGTGCGATCCCTGCCTTTTCCATAGGCACTGTGCCTCAAAAAACCAAGCCATCCCTTTGGAGAAGCCAAAGCTCTTTTTTCAGGGAAGAACGCCCACTAATGAATGTGAAAGAGATGAGGCAATGAGGAAATCATCATTTTGCAACCCCTAATGAAATCATTGTTTCAGGCAAGCATCCTCCACGGACGCCACAACCATTAGATGGAAGGCGGGTGGGGAACTGGACGTCCATGTGGAGCCCCGGCATTTACCCCACAGACCGCTTGAGTCATAAGGGGAAAAATGCGGCCCTACAATGCACCGAGAGCTGGCTGTCACCACCTTCACCAGGAATCAAACTATCATCAGGAAGAGCGGGACAATCAGACATTATTTACCTCCCCGGGCAATGCAACAGAAAATACACACAGCACCAACCATGAAATATTCCTGTCAGAAATGCTGGCTTCCATTAATCAGCCACTGAGAGCTAACTGCCAGGTTAGGGGAAATACGGGGGGTGAGGGAACAAATTAATGACACCATAAGGAAACAATCAGATGAATCCGTAACACGGGATACTGTACAGCCGATGCCTCTCCAGCAAGTTAGTGGCATTAAAAAAAGGGTAGACTGTTCCAGATGGAAGCGGACGTTAACAGACACAACAAGTGAATGAAATGCACAGCCCCTGATTAAATCCCGATTTGACAAAACGTGTTACCAAAGACATTTTGAGGACAATTGGGGAAACTGAATATGAACTTGGCATCGGATGATACCAGCAGAATACTATTCATTTTATTAGAGGGTATCGTGGGCTGTGTCCAAGATCATATATATATATTTTTTAAAAAACCCACACATGACTATTTACGGGTAAGGTGTCACGATTCAACAAAAGGCACAGAAAGAGACAGATAAAGCAGGCGGGGTAAACATGTTAGGTGCTGAATCTAATTGGGACATAGGTTCTTTTTTGTTTGTTTCAAGTTTTGATTTAAATTCTGGTTCGTTAGGGGCGCCTGGGTGGCTCAGTCGGTTGAGCGTCCGACTTCGGCTCAGGTCACGATCTCGCGGTCCGCTAGTTCGAGCCCTGCGTCGGGCTCTGGGCTGACGGCTCAGAGCCTGGAGCCTGCTTCTGATTCTGTGTCTCCCTCTCTCTCTGCCCCTCCCCCGTTCATGCTCTGTCTCTCTCTGTCTCAAAAATAAATAAACGTTAAAAAAAAATTTAAATAAATAAATAAATGAATAAATTCTGGTTCGTTAACACATCGTGCAACACTGGTTGCAGGAACAGAATTTAGTGATTCATCACTCACGTACAACACCCAGTGCTCCTCCCCACAAGTGTCCTCCCCAGTCCCCATCCCCCATTTAGCCCCTCCCCCACCCACCTCCCTCCACCAACCCTCAGTTTGTTCTCCACAGTTAAGAGTCTGTCTTCTGGTTTGCCTCCCTCCCTCTTTGTTTTTCTTCCTTCTCCTATCTTCTTCTGACTTTTCTTTATCTTTAACATCTTTCATGATCATTTTTTTTTTTTAAAGAAAAAGTCCTTGAAAAAGAACAAGTACGTCATGACTTGAATATATACCCCTAGGCAACCACAGGGGTACCCTGGCGCTCGCCAATTCTGATCAATCTAATCAAACCTGATCAATCGCCAATCAAATCTAATCTGGAAGTAGCTTCCTGGGATACTGTCTGACAAAAGTCGAAACCACATTCAGCTTCAGTGAGAAGACGTTCTGCGATTGATGAGTCATGTCTGCTGGGATACGGGGTCCGAAAGCGGGCCTCGTGTGCTACATGTCGGCCAACCTTGCTCCGCATCAGAGTCCTACTGTGCGATCGCCAGCGAGAGAGAAAAGGGAAAGAAGGGAATTGGAAGAAAGTGCCTGAGATTTAAAAAGTGAATACATTTTGTCCAGACTGAGCTGGAACATCTACACGTTGCAGCTGGATTTCAGTTACTACAGGATACGAATCCCAGGTTCCGAACACTCACTTCTCTGTATACTTGGAGGTCCCTCTTTCTTCTGTTTTGCCCAGCTTTCTTTCTTTTTTTCTTCAATTTGATTTGTTTTGAGAGAGACACAGAGAGCTTGAGCAGGGGAGGGGCAGAGAGAGAGAGAGAGAGAGAGAGAGAGAGAGAGAGAGAGAATCCCAAGCAGGCTCCACACAGTCAGTGCTCAGAGCCTGAGGCAGGGGTTGAACCCACGAAAACGTGAGATCATGACCTGAGCCAAAATGCGGATGCTTAACCGACTGAGCCACCCAGGTACCCGCTTGTCTAGCTTTCTAAGTAATGTTTCCCTTGAAAAGGTTCTGCGCACACACGGGGGCTGGCGGGAGGAAGCGGCAGTCGAGGCTCCCATCTGGAGAGGCGGACAGAAGCCAGCGAGGTGAGGCAGCTGCTGCCACAGCTCCGGGACCACTGTCGTCTTCCCCCGGGGCCGGGCCTTGTCACGGGTCGGGAGGAAATCACAACCGAGCAAAGCTGCCTGAAGGCGGTGGCTGCACCAGCTGACAATTACCCAGAGAAATCACACGCACTGTTGCGTTGCAACTGTCACTACGAGCTTGTTCTAGGATGACGGAGGGACGGTGCCCAGGAGTTCAGGCTACCGACTGGCAGAGAAGGCTCAGACTGAGCTCAGTGCCAGGGACCCCACCAGGCGGCGGCGTGCCCACGGGGTCTGCCCTAGGCCCGTCACCACCAGGGCGCTGCCCTCAGCCAGCTCGGATCCCCTGTGCGTCCAGGCCTGTGGACAGGCTTCCTGTACCCTACAATCCCCCCAGGGCTCCAAGCGGAATCTGGGGAGCCCTCGGAGCGGAGTGCCTTCATCAAGCCAGCTCAATGTTTATCTGGCGAAGACAATGGCTTCCAGATGTTAGCGGGACCGGGGGCCCGCGAGCCCGTGCTGCGATGGGGCTCATCTCTCTGTCACCGATAGGGAAGGATGGAAAGAATCTGGAGCTGCTACCCTGGCCAGATGGCTGCCGCTGGGCCTTTCACGGCAGATAAATCATCCCCTGGGGCCCCTCCCCCAGACGCCTGACAGCCAGGCCGGCCGAGGAGGCCGAGCAGGGAGGCCAGGGGCCTACAGGGCCCGAGAGCCGCAGAGCAGAGAGCTGGGACCGGACCGTGGAGCCTGGGTCAGGAAGCCCGGCAGGCAGTGATGGAGAGAGGGCACCAGCCCCTGCCAGCTGGGCACCACCGCTGGGCGCTCGGGTCCTGAGAACCTTTTCCGAGAGAGCCCTTACTCTCCAGGGGGGTGTGCCGGAGCCTGGCATGGGTTCTGGGCTCCACACCAAAGCAGGGGGCTGGAGCCACAGCCGTCACGAACTCTCACCAAGGGCTTCCGGGTGCCTGTCCGGACAGCGCCCCCGTCTCACCGGGCAGGGGCTCTAAAAACCCAGCCGTGCACAGGGGGAAACGGAGGCCCAGAGAGGTTAAGGACTGAGTTCGGGTCCTGCGGCAGGCAGGTGGCAGGGCTGGGGTCCGAAGCCGGCATGCGGCCCTAAACCTCCACCGGGCTGCCCTCTCCGGGAAGAGTCCGGGATGAAGTCATCTCTGGGGCCGGTGCCTCCTGATCTGTTAACTGGAACCACCTGGTCAGAGCTCCCCTTCTCCCCTGCACCCCACACTTACTGCCTTAGAAGGTAGCTCGCCTTTCTCCTAGTTGAGAAATGTGCAGAATCTGGGCGATTTGCCACGTTTGTGCAGGCTGGGCCGGTGCGAACAGGGGCAGGGTCTGGGCCCCCAGAATGGACTTCCCAGGGCCAGAGAAAGCTTCAGAATGAGGGGCTTTGCCCAGCAACTCCGGCCCATTCTGCCAGGGCTGGGCGGGAGTGGGGGGCTCTGTGCCAGGGCAAGGGGGGCCTTGGACCTAGCTCAGCCGAGACCAGAAATGCACACCCCCAAGGGGCCATGATGCCTGCCTCCCCCGTCCACTGAAGGATGGCAAAAGCTCCGAACTGACCCCGCCACGGGGAGAGGATCTTTCCCTTGCTTTAACGACCCTGGAATCCCACAGGGCCAACCCCACAACCGGAAGAAAGTAAAGGCTCAGAAGCACCGAGACCGGACCTGGATGGATTCTGTCTCTGCGCCCGGCACCTGAAGCTGTGCGCGGTGAGCGTAGCAGGTGCACGGTCAGCGAAGGGAAGAGAGATTACAGAACGTGTCGCTCCTGCCACATGGGACGTACCTTGGGAAGGTGAAGGGGCTAACGACACAGGCAATAATTTAGGGACTCCCGCAACTTCTGAGGAGTCATTCTCTCAGCTGGAGCCCCCCCTGGCTTGGGCAAAGACACCATTCCCTCTCCCGGGTGCCCCGGCCGCTTTCTCAGGCTTGCCGAATGTCTGGGCACATCTGGAATGACACAGCTCTGCGGCCAGGAAGGAGGAGGATCCAGGCCGCTACCCAGAGGCAGCCAATGCTGGGCCACCGGAGGTCCCATCAAGTGAGACACCTACCGCCGAGTCAGGCTCCCACAACAGAAGGCTGGGTACTATGGCCAGGAGCCAGTGGAGTCGCCCGAACTTCCCCGCCTCGAGAGAGAGCACAGGAGAGCCCAGCCCCACACACCCGGCAGGGCCGTCCTCCGCTACCCTGCCCGGCACCGCACTGTCTGATTAGCCGCTGACAAGCACCCAGCTCCCACCCAAATAGGTCTCCCCCCAGACAAGGACCCAGCCATCCCTCCATTCTTCAATGCCTCCCACCCTCACTTGGGCGGCTCAGCGCCAGAGGAGGTGCACATGCCAAAGAATAAAGTCCAATGTGTCGCGGAGAGCCATAAACGCCATCTGTCAACAGGGAGTTAAGGCACGCTAATCTAAACACGGTCCCGGAGAGCATAAATACAGAACACAAAAAAAAAAAAAAAAAAAACCCTCTCCTGGAGGCTACAGCAGGGCTGGCTGGGGCCAGGGCCTGCCTCACACACACAATCTCTCTTGCCTTCCTCCTCCCAGGGCCTCGGGCGCAAGGGACCCCGCATCCGTCCACCCACCGGCTATTTACTGAGCACCTGCCCCACGCTGGGGGCTGCATAAGGTGCCGGGGATACGGCAGCAGACGGGACCCAGGATACAGGACCCGTAAGGGCCGGGCTGTCAGAGAGCTCACAGCCTAGTGGCATTAAGTAACAAGAAGGGAAATCAAGGGAGGTCTCCCAAGGGGACAGCATGTCAGCTAAGACCGGGAAAATGAGGAGCCAGGGGAGGAGAAGTGGGAAAAACGAGCCGCATGAGCAAAGACCCTGGGGTAGAAAGACGCGGGGCACTGAAGAAACAGCAGAGGCCAGTGGGGTGGCAGCAGTGAGCAAAAGGGGAGAACACGGGCCACGGGGTTGGATAAGGGCCCAGACCTTCTCCAGGGGGCAAACAGGAGAGGCTCATTGGTCAGATGAGGGAGATGGAAACGGACATTCTTATTCTTTCCAGGGACGCAGTTGTGAACATTTATGAGCATGTCACTGGAAGGATCCCTCTGGCTTCTGAAAGGGAGAGGGAAAGAAGGGCAAGTTCTGACCGGCCAATGGGGCCTGGAGGAGAGGAAGGACAGGCACCCAGTTCAAGAACACGGCGAGGGTACAGACGCCAGGTCACTGACAACCCTGCATCTCAGGACACAGGACCAAGCAAGCGCCTGCCTGCTCATTGCCCAGCAGGACTCTCTGCCCCAGCAACACAGCCTGAATCAGACGCCCCCTGCCCCCCACCCACTCCTCTACGCGCCCCTGGGTTCCCCACCTCTGCGGAGAAGCTCACCCCGTACCCCCGCCCCCCAACTGTTGGCAAATTTTGCTAGGTCCATCTTGCCAGCCCGGACCACCTGTGGGACCCAGGGTGCTTCTTCGAGCTCCAGCCTCTTTACCTGCGAAATCGGGAAGTCTGCGGCACCTGCCTTTGGGGCGGGGGCGGGGGCGGGGGGCGGGGCTGGCGAGAGGACCTCATACAGCCCGGAGCACAGCACTCGCTGCGCTGGCCACAGGGGGAGCACTGCTCACGGGTGGCACAGCTACCTGACCACCAAGCCCAGCCGCCTAGGGGCGAGGACGGTCAGGGAAGGCTCACCTCGGTCACCTGCTGCTTGTCCAGGTGGAACACCTGCCCGGAGCTGGTGGCGGCGATGTCCTCGTAAGCCAGGTAGCCGGGATGGGTGCGGTCACCACAGTCCCCCGTCAGCACGAAGACCACCTGGAAGAGGGACACACAGGGGGCTTCCCTGGCCACCTTCTTCAGGGGTGAATGGAGTGGCAGGGCGAGAACCAGGGGGCAGGGGCCTGGGCCGAGCCCCTTCCTCTCCAGGCTCAGCGGACGCGTCTGTAGAATGGCAATGATGAGAGCGCCCACCCCAGGGGATCGGGGCCGACGCAGGTCAAGGGTGTGGTACAGGGCCAGGCATACTAGGTGCCTCAATACGTGGGAGCCATTATTTTTTTAATGTTTTTTTTTTTTTTTTTTGAGAGAGACAGAAAGAGAGAGAGGGAGTGGGTGAGCAAGAGGGAGAGGGAGATGCAGAATCCGACGCAGGCTCCAGGCTCCGAGCTGTCAGTACAGAGCCCGACGCGGGGCTCGAACCGTGAGATCGTGACCTGAGCCGAAGTCAGATGCTTACCCGACTGAGCCACTGGGAGCCATTATTAAATCTACAACAAGGAAGGGGATGGAAATCGGCCGGCCCCAAGCAGTAGCCCCTGGAGGCCACACACCTAGAAAAACTGTGGGTTCTAAGGTTGACTGTTTGACTTCGGCTCAGGTCATGATCTCACGGTTCATGAGTTCGAGCCCCGCGTCGGGCTGTGGGCTGACAGCTCAGAGCCCGGAGCCTGCTTCGGAGTCTGTGTCTCCCTCTCTCTCTGCCCCTCCCCTGCTTACGCTCTCTCTCTCTCTCAAAAATACATAAACATTAACAAAATTTAAAAGAGAAAAAGAAGAAGAAGAAGAACCTTGGAGAATGGAGTTTGTTCTAGACGGGAGACCAGAGAAGCTGTCCCAGCTCTCGAGAGCTTCACCTGAGGAGGTCACACAGTCAGATGGCCCTTCTCCCATCCCGTGCACACCCCTCCCCCAGCCCTGGCTGTGAACACAAGAAGCAAAAGCCCCAGCAGAGAGTCCAGAACTTGAGGCACTGGGAAGAGGGCGCCTCGCTCTACAGAGACGGGAGCAGAGGCGACGCCAGGAGGAAGACGGATCGCACAGACTCTGACAGGGCGCGAGGGGAGCCGGGGGTGGCGTGGTCTTTATCAAGAATGAGCCTCGCCAGGTGGCGGGAGCCCCGGCGGGCAGGGGGCCCAGAGCATGAGAACACACTTGGACTTCACCAGACCGGCTCGGCCTCCAGGGCCGGCGGAGACCCTGGACGAGAAGCTCCCGCCCTCCGCTCGGCAGGTGGGGGCCCGGGCTGCCTGCGCCGGGGACCCCAGCTTCCTCAAGACCCCCCTGGGGCCCCCACGCTCGAGCTCCCCGGGCCGGTCCACTCACCTGTGACTGTTTCAGCTGCAGGAGGCGCAGGACATCCTCCTTCTTGTGGTAGTCCTTGGCGCGGGCGTCCGTGAAGACGTAGATAAAGGAGCCGGGGTTGGCCACCTCCACGGCAGCCTTGATGGCTCCCACACTCATCTCTGGGCAGTCACCGCCTCCCTGCAGGGCAGGGGTGTGTCAGGGGCCGTCACCCAGCTCCTCCAGGTGGGGCCCACCCAGGTAGACCTCTGACACCGACGGGGGGGCTGGAGGGGGGCAATCCCCTCTGTCCGGCCTCTGTCCCCGCCCGTCTATGGGTGAGGCCAGGCCACGGCACTCCTTCCCTGAGACAAGGTCACATCCAACCTGCTTTAGACGAGTGGTACCATCTGCTCGCTCGCTCACCCACGCAAGAGTGGGGTCCCTCCCGTGGGGCCTGCTCTAAGCGCTAACAAGCACGACATGGTTCTTTAATTACCACTGCGGTGAGTGATGCAAGATGGAGGGGAGGGAGGGGAGCTCCGGGCCGGCTAACAGATGCCCCAAAGAAGCCACGTGTTGGTCAAGGCTTGGACGACAGAGGGTACAGGGGGCGGCCGGGAGAGAGAGAGGTGGGCGTTGGGCAGAGGACGCCATTCTCAGCCAGCCCTCCCCCCGAATCCTCTCTGCCCCGGAATCAGTCCCAAACCAACCAACACACGCTCCCGCCCTCCCGGCCCACGGACGGGAGCTTCGCGAGAAGGGAGCGCCTCCCGCCTCGACAGCTCTGCGCACCCAGCAACGGGGTCACTTTTCAGTAACGCATCTCTCCCGGGCCCGTTCATCCGGCCCACAAGCGCTTCCTTCCCCTCCAGGCGCTGGGCCCCGTTCTGAGTCCTAGGGGACCTGGCGGTGAGCCAGATATGTGGGGCCCCTGCCTTCAGGAAGCTGCTGTCCTCAGCGGCGGGAGGCGGGGAAGGACAGATGCTTTACCAAGGTGCTCAGTGTGTCGGCTTTGGGGTCTGCACTGAGACCCCTCGCATCCTCCTTCAGCTACCGCTTCGTCCGTTCACTGAATAATAAGCACCTACTACGTGCCAGGCACAGGGACTCCTGTCGGTACTTGGTTCACCGAATAAAGGAAGGAACCCCGAGAAGTACAGATTCTCCGGGACCCCCCAGCTGGGGTGCAGGCCCCAGGCAATGTTGGGAGGCAGGTGATGGCGGTTCAGGGAGCCGCCATCTTGGCCACCGGGTAGGGTAAAGACCTTGGCCTCTGCATGGACTGGGAAGGACGGCAGGAGGCGGGGGGGTGGGCGGCAACCAGGGGCAGGGTGGCCCACCTGCACATAGAGTTCTCTCAGCTCCCTCTGAAACACCGCCGGGTCTGCCGTGAGGGTCACTGGGCCAATATCTGCAGGGAAAAGAGAGAGAGGCCCAGGTAGGCTTGGATTCCCAGACGCACTGCCTCCGTGGGGTGGGGCAGCAGTTACAAGACGTGCCACCAGGGGGGAAAGGGGGTGAAGCCTCGGCCCCAGACCCCCCCGCCCCCCACCAAAGGGAGAGAGGCTTCCAGGCCTGCCAGGATCTGACCTGGAAGGGAGGTCAGGCTACTCAGCCCCCTGCCCTGCTCCAAACCAGACCAGAACTCCAGGGGAGCACAGAGGCGAGACGGAGGGCAACCCCCGCCCTGCTCAACCTCAAAACCACGGTCCCTAATCTTTTCTGAACACGGCCGTCTCTATTCACCATCAGTGGGAAAGGAATTCTGGAAAGACGAAGGAACAGAGAGCTGTCCAACGCCAGGCTGATGAACAAGAATGAAATCTTCCAGAAACTCCATCCATTTATTAGCTCATTTAAATTTTTTTTAACGTTTATTTATTTTTGAGAAACAGAGAGAGACAGAGAACGAGCAAGGGAGGAATAGAGAGAGAGGGAGACACAGAATCGGAAGCAGGCTCCAGGCTCTGAGCTGTCAGCACGGAGCCCGACGCGGGGCTCGAACCCACAGACCGCCAGATCGTGACCTGAGCCAAAGTCGGATGCTTGGCACCAACTGAGCCACCCAGGCGCCCCTGTTAGCTCATTTAAAAAGAACAGAATTCAATTACAAAGGCTGACTGCACCAAATGCAGGCGAGGACACAGGGCAACTGAAACTTCCGTCCACCGCCGGTGGGAATGCAAAAGGGTCCAACCACTTTGGAAGGCCAAGAGAACTTTCTAAAAACATCAAGCATGCACATACCATTCGATCCAGCCATTTCGCTCCCGAGAAATGAAAACATATGTCTACACCAAGACTTGTACTCAAACGTTCAGCGCGGTTGTACTCATAATAGCCCAGAACTGGAAACCGGTCCAATGTCCATCAACCAAAGAAACGGTAAACAAACTGTGGTCTCTTCGTATAATCAAATACTGCTCGGCAAGAAAACAGAACAAGCTACCAATACAAGCAACCGCGTGATGAATCTCACAGACGTAACACCGCACGAAAGAAGCCAGACACAAAAGAGTGCGTGTTTAATGGTGCCATTTATAGAAGTTCTAGAACAGGCAGAATTATTCCAAGGTGGAAAAAAATCAGAACGGGGGTTGTCTGGGGACTGGGGAGAGGCCAAAGGACTGTCTGGGACGGCAGAAATGTTCTATATGGTAATAGGAATGGGGGCTCCGTGGGTATATGGTCTCTCCAAAGTGCAAAGCAAAGATTTGTGCATTTCAGCGTATGTAAATTTTTACCTCCTAAAACCAGAGCTAAAGACAGCAATCATCACTGAGTTGGGGTGGAGGGTGGGAAGAGGTATGGATGAATGAGAGCGGTTTGGATACTTGGTGGTGGGTATATGCCGATTCGTTACTCTGCTCTGCTTCCTTTGTGTGTATTCGGAATGTTCCCCCAATAAAAAGGTTTGTTTTAACAGCCATACTTGAAAGTCACAGCTAACCTAAGACAAGGCTACCAGTGCACTGAAAACGGGGCTAGAATTCCAACTCGCCACGTAGACCCGGAATTCCAACTCACCCTATGGACGTATGCACAATGGGGGTTTTACAAGGTTCGTGGATGTCAAGTTTCTTAGGAAAGTATTTCCTCTGAGTCCTCAGTGAACTCTAATAATGGACCGTTTTTAGTTGAAGAATTCTAAATTCTAGGCACCCCCCAAAAATTCCCACACTCATCAACCAGTCAGCAGACCTTGGTCCTTCTTAGGGAAGGAAGCCTGTGGAATCATCCGGCATTCATCCACAATTCTCAAGGGAGAATGCGGACAGCAGCCCTTCTGCCGGGCACTTTAAGAATCCGTCGTCCCCTGAGGGCCCCTGCCTCTGTGTTCTGAATGTATTCGTCATGTCCAGCACCCCTCCCTCAGCTGTTCCAGCCTTTACCAAGCCTCCCCCCTCCGCACCCCTACTTTCTGAACTCTGCGGTAACTGATTCGACCAAACCCTCAGGCTTTGCCCCCAGACAGAGCTGACTGCAATGCTGGCTCTATCCTTCAGCCGTGGGGTCCCCCAGACCTGACCTCACTGTGTCCAGCCTCAGTTTCCCCATCTGTAAAATGAGGCACATAACAACACCATCTATCCTAGCTGAGAGCCATCATTGTAAGAATTGGTGGGGCCAGGGAGGGACACCCCCACCCATGGATTCTGGTACCCAGCAAAGGCTTGGCGAACAGGAGCCAGCCCAGCCCCCACGGCCACACGACTGCCTATGCTCCAGCGTGAGGTCTCACAAAAGGCACAGGGCAAGACAGTCTTGCTCCAACACGAGGGCCTCAAACTCTAGTTTGACGGAGAAAAGTGAGTGATTTGACTCAATGTTGGTTATTGCTTTATTACGTAATAATACACGTTCGATGTTTAAAAAAATGACACTAATTTACTAAGCACTGACTAAGGACCAGTCCACGTGCCGAGATGTTTCCAGAGCGTTAGCTCACTGAGTCCTCCCTGGCACCTGGTAGGTCTCAGTCTTACCCACATTTTATAGAGGAGAAAACGGAAGCCCAGAGAGGTTAAGTAATTTGCCCAAAGACACACAGCCAGTAAGTGGCACGGATGAGCCTAGGTCTGTACAACTCCAGACACTGAGCTGTTGAGCACTGCTCCCTGTGAACTGTCCTGATGCATGGAAAGAGAAGGGAATTCTGGGGTGCCTGGGTGGCTCAGCAGGTCAAGCGTCCGATTCTTGATTTCGGCTCAGGTCGCGATTTCATGGTTCATGAGTTCAAGCCCCACATCGGGCTCTGTGTTGAGTGCACGGAGCCTCCTTGGGATCTTCTCTCGCGCGTGCGCGCTCTCTCTCTGCCCCTCCTCCACTTATGGGTGTGCTCTCTCTCTCTCTCTAAGTAAATAAATAAACTTAAAAACAGAAAGAAAGAGAAAGGAATTCTACCAACCAGAGACAGTCATTTTGATTTTCATACATAACCTTCAAAACTTCCATGCAGATTTGTAAATATACATCTCACAATGCATGCCTACTCTTTCAGGCAGAATTTCTACTAAAGTATAAATAACATACTATTTTTAACCTGATTCTTTTCACTGAACAACGTATTTTGAGCAACCTTCCAGAAGGCCAAATGCTCAGTCCAAAATCATTTTTTAATGACTCCGAAGTAGTTCCTTTGCATAAATGACCATGAGCGGACTTGCCCAATCTCACATGGCTTTGTTTCCGATGTTTAAAAAGAGTAGCGTGATCAAGAACACCCTCGGATCCATGGCATTTAAGCACCAGCTCGGCCGTCTCCGTGGCATTCGCTCCCCTAAGCAGAATTGCTGGGTCAGAGGCAAGGCCATTTGTAAAGACTTTGGAAGCAAATTCAGGAAGCTCGTAACTGTCCTCCCCAGCTCCAGACGTGCCAGCCGCTCATCCATCCACCTGCCAACGCCAGAGAGGCCGGCCTGCGCCCAGTTTGCCTCACATCGCCCCTGCTCAAGAATCCACACTGACGGCTCACTGCCTGCAACCTGGGGAACAGCCCCTGGGAGCCCAGGGCTGACTCTGGCTGGCCCCGCTCACCCCCATGGTGGTCTAGGGACAGCAGCTGCCCCGACAGCCCCAGCGTTCCAACGGCCAGCACTACTAGGCTGACCACCTTCTCTTCCATTTGCGGCAACATAAGAATAAAGTTGGCGACGTGCGTTATCGTAAATGAAACAGCAGTTGGAAGGTCTTCCCCGTTATTGTAACGTCTATGCACTTCCTCCCTGGGGTTTGGGAGGGGGGTTGAGGATCACCCTCTCTCATCGAGGGACAATGATTGTTCAGGGAGTTGACTCTGTTCACGGTTCTACTTGGCAAGATCAAAAGTTGGTCACCCCTGTCAACTCCTTCTGCTTTTCTTTCCTTTTAGCTTTTTTATTTTTATTTTATTTTATTTTTTACAATTTTACCGGATTGAGAAACCCAAAGTGGGGGGGGGGGGGGCCCTACGGTGGAGGGGGGGAGGATGCCAGAACTACCATCTAAGGTCTAGCCTTCCACGACCAAGGCTGTTCTAGGAGAGTCTGCGCTCTGGGAGAGAGGAAGATTCTTCTGGAAGATTCGTCCTGATTGCCCCACACCCCTCAGCAATGCTCAGTGACATCCTCTCCTTACGTCCCAAGCACTGGGCCAGCACATGAGGAGTGCCAGGGACCGTGTGGCTAACACAGACTTGGAAAATTTCAGGAGCCAGGGAGGCTTCTCCGAGTTCACTGGAAAGCCCTGGAAAGGATTTTCAGGTTGGCCTCGGTGTTAGTTTCCTACTGCTGCTTTAATAAATCACTGCAAACTTAGTGTCTTAAAACAACACGCATCATTTCTGGAGGTCAGAAGTGCTAAAGTTAAGGTATCAGCAGGGCCACGTCCCTTCTGGAGGCTCTAAAGGAAAATTTGCTTCCTTGATTTTTCCAGCTTTTAGAGGCCGCCTGCGTTCCGGGGACTGTGGCCGCTCCTACATCTTCAAAGCCCCTCTCTCTCCCGTCTGCTTCTCTGCAGCATCTCCTTCTGTGACCCTGATCTCCTGCTTCCCTCTTACAAGGAGGCTTGTGAGTACAATGAGGCCACCTAGATAATCCGGGATAATCTCTCCATGTCAAGATTCCTACCTTAACTACACGTGCGAGGCCCCTTTGCTTGTGTCAAGTAATGGATTTACAGGTTCTGGGGGTTACAGAAATAACCATCTATCCTGCCTCCCACAGCCTCCATCATCCCGTCTCCAGCAAGAACAGACTTGGGAACAAACACCTTGACCGGGGGTGCCTGGGTGGCTTGGTCGGTTAAGCGTCTGGCCTCGGCTCAGGTCACGATCTCGCGGTCCGTGAGTTCGAGCCCCGCGTCGGGCTCTGGGCTGATGGCTCAGAGCCTGGACCCTGCTTCCGATTCTGGGTCTCCTTCTCTCTCTGTCCTTCCCCCACTCACGCTCTGACCCTCTCTCTCAAAAATAAATAAACATTTTAAAAAACTGTAATAAAAAAACAAATAAAACCAATTTGACCACAAACCCATGTGCCAAACCTAACAAGGTTGAAGATAAAGAGATCCAAAACTCCCATCTTCTTAAAGACGGAGAAACTGAAGTCCAGAGAGGAGACGGGAGTCCTTCAAGGTCAGCTGGGAAGATCTGGTGCAAGAATGACGGGATATTCCCCCACGGACGGTGACCCCTTCTTCTGTTCTCCACTGCAGGCCTCCAGCCCAGCTCAGCGCCTGGCCCGCGGTAAGTGCTCAACAAACCCGGTTCAAATAAGTAACTGAATAAACACATCAGTGAACTCCAAATCGCTTGAGCAGCCCCAGGTCGAAACAAAGTTTCACTTACCTTTGTAACCTGTGTCCCAGAACAAGGCCAGGCATAGGATCAACACACAGAGAACATGTGCCGAATCTCAGACCCTCCCCCTACAACACGCTGGCTGCCCTTGTCCCAGGGAAACAAATACAAAATGAAGCAGGGAACGAATGTGGTTATTTGGGGCATGCAGAGGAGTTGGCCATACTGAGACAGGGTTGGCCAGACGGACAAAAGTGTCCGTGATTGCTCTCAAGACGGAGGGCACGACCCCGGCTAAGATGGAAGGCAAAAGGTTTTGTTTTATTTTTCATATGTATTTTTGAGAGAAAGAGAGACAGAGTATGAGCAGGGGAGGAGCAGAGAGAGAGGGAGACACCGAATCCGAAGCAGGCTCCAGGCTCTGAGCTGTGAGCAGAGAGCCCCATGCGGGGCTCGAACCCACAGACCGTGAGATCATGACCTGAGCCAAAGTCGGACGCTTAACCGACGGAGCCACCCAGGCGCCCCAGAAAGCAACAGTTTTTTAAATGCCTGCCTCAACATCTGAATCAAGAACGCTCTCAGGAGAGCACACACACACACACGCACACACGCACGCAAAATCTGGGATTTCTTCCTTTTACTGAAGAGATAATCCCCAAACCGGCTCCGGGCACAGGGTGTTACTGAAGGTCCCAACACCCTACGGCAGCGCTGGCTTCCCAGATGCCAAGAAGGGGCTGGGGGGCTGGAGGTCTCCTTGCCACCTGGTCTCCCCGCCACCCTCCCTTCCGCAGCGGCAGGCAGAAAGAGAGAGGCCTTCTTGTCGTTAACTCACGCTGGCCTCTAGCTTTCATCTGTCATTCCTGGGACGACCGGCTGTACCTCATCACTGAAATCATCCTGAAACCCCACCAGGACCGGGTGCTCTCAGCAGGATGACCATTTGAAAACCCATCTTCCAGCGGGACAGACTGAGGTGCCAGGACAGGGCAGGAGAGGGCAAGCCACCTGACACGACCCCATATGAGTTTACCCACTGAAAGGGGTCTCGCGAGCCTCCCCATCTCCTTCCTTCACCCTGTCCGGGCAGGGCTGGCTCTGGACAAAAAGCTCTCATCACCCCACCTCTTAGCATGCTGGCCTGGCTAGCATGACATTGCTAATTTGAGCTCAGTTCTCGTAATAAATATCTCCCTGTGACCACGGAGGATACCAAGACTTAGAGAGGAGACAACGCCCTCAGTGAAGGTCAAACAGCTGGTAAGCGATAGTTAACGTCTGTGCTAGTGTCCTGGGGCCACCGTAAGAGAACACCACAAACTCAGTAGCTTTTAACAACAGAACTATTTCCCTTCTTGCAGTTCTTGAAGCCAGCAGTCCACAGTCCGGGTGTCGGCAGGGCCGTGCTCTCTGTGAAGGCAACACCAGCAACCCTCGGCGTTCCTTGGCTGGGAAAGCGCTCGGGCCCTGGCCCCGTTGTCACAGGGCTTTCTCTCTGTGCTGTCCCTGCGTCTCTCCTTCTTATGAGGGCATCGATCATGTTGGATAAGGGCCCACTCTACCGCAGTATGACCCCATCCTGACTCATCGCACCTGCAATGATCCTCTGTCCAAATAAGGTCGCATCCCGAGGTTCTAGGAAGGACATGAATTTGGGGGCGGGCACAACGTCCAGACCCACCTGTTCGCCCCCAAGGCCCCCTCTGCCACCGGCTGGGCTGCCTCCCAAAACAAGGGTGACGATGATGATGGGGACAGTTACCACCCTTTTAATACGTACGAAGCACCAGGTGCCGTTCTCTGCCCTGAGAAGTCAACTGTTTATTATCCCCATTTCACAGATGAGAATTTGAGGCCCAGGGAAGTGAGGTGACCCCCCCCACCACCCAAGCAGTAGAGGTGGGATTCAAAGTGGGTCCATCCAGCCCCACATTCAAGGTCTCAACGACCGCCCGGCTGCAAAAATCATTAAACCCGTGACCTTGGCTCCACTCGTGCCGCCCTTGAGCATCTGAGCCCCAGAAGCCTGGCCTGAGACCATCTCTCCTCAGGCGGATTTTTTTCCACCCTGACCAGAGGAGGGTGTGGAGCCCCGGGACACGAGAGGATCACGCACAGGATCACACCCAGGTGATGCTCCAGCCCTTTACCCAGAATCCTGTGCCCCAGTGACGTCGGTCAGGGCTCCAGCCAGGCACTGCCGGTCCGGCCTCCGAACGACCTCATGTCAAGGACTCTTCCTGGGGCCTGCCCCTCCCCCCTCCCCCCTCCCCCTTAAAAGCAGGGCGGGAGTCCTGGGGCCAATTCTGGATTCACGCCCACCCCCTGCTCCAGCTGCAGTGACCCCGGGGTAGGGTCCCACAGTCGGCCACCATCGCGGGCACAATTTCATCCCCTCTTGGGCACACCGTCTTCCCATTTCTACCAGGCAGGGGCTGGGGAAAGTGAAGTCTAGCCTGCTAGGCTCCCTACAATTCCTGAGCCCAGGGCTGGGTGAACGCGACTCCCTTGAAAACGCCCGCAAAGGACAGACACGGTGGGGGCAGGAAACGGCTGGGCAAGTGGCACTGTCCAAAGAGCCAGTATGGCCCCAGAACCTTCCTCCACCTCCTCCTTGGTGTCCAGGAGTCCAGATCCGCACGGAGGGCCCCTGGCCCCCAACACCCAATGGAGTCGGGCTCTGCCCCGAGTGTCCGCATCAGCCAATCCCTGCCGTCTTTAAGGAGACGTTCACATCCACATTCCTGGCAGCCTCAGAGCCATCATATCCGCTGTCCCCTCAGCCTGCAGTGCTCCTCCCCAGCCCGGACGGGCTCTGCCCGACCCACCCAGCACCTCTCTATCTCGGCTCAAACATCATCCATGTATCCCCACCTCTCAGAGCAGCTAAGGCCTCTCTGTGTCAGGGACCACGCTGTGGTTAACGAACGTGGCCCTTTGCTGTGGGCCACGGCAAGCTGGAGCCCCGCCTGGCCCGTGGTCATCCTTCGAGAATTGCCTATTGAGCGAGTGAATGGGGGGGGGGGGGGTCTGTCAGGGATCCCTGGGGACCAGCCTAATGCATCAGCCCAGCCCCTTCAGGCAGCCTCCTGCCCTCAGACCCACCGCGTCCTTATCTTGCCACTTCTCCTTGGGGACGTGCCTAACCCAGCTCACAGCTCCCAGGCAGCTCAGAGCCCCCAGCCTCCAAGGTGAGAAGCACGCACGGAGGGGTGGGGGGAGGGTGGCCAGGGGTGGTGGACCGTCCCCTCAGAGCAAGAACCGATCGGATCTATTTCATGAGAGGCTGGTTAACAGCAATGGCGCTCCGAGGTGACAGCAGGCTGACACCCCTCCTCCCTGAGGAAAGCTGACAGTGCGCCTGGTGACCCAGAGAAGATGCTGGAACCCACCAACGATCCAACATATGCAAGTTAAGACAGGACACCATTTCACACCCGGCAAATTAGCAAACCAGGGAAGAATGATGTCCCCCGATGCCGGCAAGGTGTGTGGGAAAAACCCAGTCTCATACTGTGCCAGGAGGGTGGGGCAGTACATTTCTGGAGGACAATCTCGTCATCGTTACCAAAACTGAAAACGCTCACGTGCCTTCACAGAGCAACGGCTGCCTGGGATCTATCATTCGGATATGTTTGCAAACGCGTGAGTGTTTGTGGGAAAGGAGCTGAAAGCCATCTATTTCCCACAATATGGGCGCGGCTGGATAAATCAAGATAGGACCCAGATAAATGAAGATCCCTTCTGTCGCATCTTTTGGAGTCGTTAAAAACAATGAGGCGGATTTATATTTCCTGACATGGAAAGAGATCGCTGGGGTGTTGCATGGGGGAGAAAAGCAACGTGAAGAACACTATGCATCGTATGATCCCATTTTTTGTGTCATAAAAAAATCAAGTGCATCTATGTGTAGGCGTGAATTACACGCACACGTGGTCTGGAGGGATGCAAAATTATTCAAAGTCTTTGTATCCCCTGAGAGCAGTATTATCACAATATTTTATAAGCGTGTATTAATTTTACAATTCGGGGCCTGTCGGGCTCAGTTGTCAGAGCATGTGACTCTGGATCTCAGGGCTGTTAAGTTCAAGTCCCCCATTGGATGTAGAGGTGGCCACAAAAAACAAATGAATAATTTTTTTTTTTAATTTGCAATTTGGGGAGAAAACTTAATAATTATAGTTATTAACTAAAAGAGCTAAGCCCTGGGGCGCCTGGGTGGCTCAGTCGGTTATTCGGTTAATCGGTTAATCAGCTCAGGTCATGATCTCGCAGTTGGTTGAGTTCGAGCCCCACATCGGGCTCTGTGCTGACAGTTCAGAGCCCGGAGCCTGCTTCGGATTCTGTGTCTCCCTCTCTCTCTGCCCTTCCCCTGTTCATGCTCTGTCTCTCTCTCTCTCAAAAATAAAATTTAAAAATTAAAAAAAAAAAAAAGGAAAGGGTGGAATTTAACATTTATTTACAGGACACTGCAAGATATGAGATTCCACATAGAAATAAGAAATCCACTGAGAGGAGAGCTTCATACAGGTTGTACAGTTCGGAATCGTTTGAGCAGCTGACTCTTGATCTCAGCTCAGGTTTTTTTGTTTTGTTTTTAAGTTTTTATTTATTTCGAGAGACAGAGAGGGCAGAGGCAGGGGAGGGGCAGAGAGAGAGGAAGAATCCCAAGCAGGATCCGCGGTCAGTGCAGAGCCCGATGTAGGGCTCACACTCACAAACTGTGAGATTGTGACCTGAGCTGAAATCAAGAGTCGGATGCTTAACCGAGGCACTCAGGTGCCCCATCGGCTCAGGTCTTGATTTCAGGGTCGTCAGTTCAAGCCCTGTGTTAGGCTCCACACTGGGCCCGTGGAGCTGACTTAAAAAAATTAATCTTAAAAATAAATAGAGGGGCGCCCGGGTGGCTCAGTCGGTTGGGCGTCCGACTTCAGCTCAGGTCATGATCTCACAGTCTGTGAGTTCGAGCCCCGCGTCGGGCTCTGTGCGGACAGCTCGGAGCCTGGAGCCTGCTTCAGATTCTGCATCTCCCTCTCTCTCTGTTCCTCCCCTGCTCATGCTCTCTCTCTGTCTCAAAAATAAATAAAAACATTCATAAAAAATTTTTACAATAAATAAATAAATAAATAGAGGCACCTGGGTGGTTCAGTCCATGGAGTATGCAACTCTTGAACTAGGGGTTGTGAGTTTGAGCCCTGGGCCATGTGTAGAGCTTACTTTAAAAAAAAAAAAAAGACAAGGGGCACCCGGGTGGCTCACTCAGTTAAGAGTTCGACTTCAGCTCGGGTGGTGATCTCGCGGTTCATGAGTTCGAGCCCCGCCTCGGGCTCTGTGCAGACAGCTCGGAGCCCGGAGCCTGCTTCGGAGTCTGTTATCTCCCTCTCTCTCTGCCCCTCCCCTGCTCACGCTCTGTCTCTGTCTGTCTCTCTCTCTCAAAAATAAACATTAAAGTTGCTTTTAAATAAACAAAAGAGCTAAGCCCTGATGCCAACACTTGACAGAGGGCACAAAGAAAGAATGTCACTTACTGATCTGAGCTGAAACAGAATGCAAAACTCCCCAATGAGACACTGGCAAATGGAATCCAGCTGTATACGAAAGAATAATCCACAACTGAGCAGGGCTTCTGGAAGGAACGTGGAAGTAGTTAGAGACGAAGGCACCATATCAATAGGTCAACAGGAAAAAGAGCTTACAAATACCTCAAACAGCCAGAAAGTCACTGGCTAAAATTCAGCACCCATCCCTGTTCGGGGTTTTGTGTTTTGGGGTGGCTTTGTTTTGTTTTGTTTTTTACCCTTAGTAAATTAGGAATGAAAGCATCATCCTCGTTCACCTGATGAGGAAAACCTCAAACCGAGAGCCAACGTCACATCGCAGTGCACAATCAGAGGCAAGGCAAGAATGACCATGGCCGTTGTTTGTGTATTTAGCATTGTTCTGAAAGTTCTGGGGGCGCCTGGGTGGCTCAGTCCGTTAAGCGTCCGACTTCGGCCCAGGTCATGATCTCACAGTTCGTGGGTTCGAGCCCTGTATCAGGCTCTGTGCTGACAGCTCTGAGCCTGGAGCCTGCTTCAGATTCTGTGTCTTCCCCTCTCTCTGCCCCTCTCTTTGCCCCTCCCCTGCTCGTACTCTGTTTCTCTCTCTCTCTGCCTCTCAAAAATAAACATAAAAATTTTTTTGGAAGTTCTGGCTGAGAAAGAACAAAAGGCATTTCAAATCAGTGAAATATTTGATTGGAAAAGCAAGACAATATTATAATTTCGATAGGCAATGGAAACTTGAGCCATTACCCAAAAAATTAGAACTAGTTAAAAAAAATAATAAAACAACTTCAGCAAGAACGTTGGAAACAGAATAAATATATGAAAATGAATTGCTTTCCAACATACCAGCAATACTCATTTGCAAAAAATGTAATGGAAAAAAAATTCCTAGTCAAAATAGTAACAAAAAACAAAATACTTAGAAATGATCTTTAAAAGAAATGGGTGGAACGTATAAGGGAGAAAAAAAAAACTATAACTCCTTACGAAAGGAAATAAATATGTGAACAAAGGAAGAGGCATGCATCCTAGATGGAAACAACCGAACTTTTTAATGACGATTTTAATTTAACGACAATTTTCCCCAAATCAAGATTTCACACAATTCCAAGCAAAATCACAACAGGAATTTTTTTTTTTTTTTTTTTTTTTTTTTTTTGGAAGTGGACTCGGTTCTTCTGTTTTGCCATCTGAAAGAATAAATGTTCGGGGCACCCGGGTGGCTCAGTTGGTTAAGCGACCGACTTCAGCCTAGATCATGATCTCACGGTTCCTGAGTTCGAGCCCCACGTCGGGCTCTGGGCTGACAGCTCGGAGCCCGGAGCCTGCTTCGGATTCTGTGTCTCCCTGTCTCTCTGCCCCTCCCCTGTTCATGCTCTGTCTCTCTGTCTCTCTCTCTCTCTCTCAAAAATAAATCAACACTAAAAAAAAAAAAAGTAACAGAATAAATGTTCAAGAGTATTTTGAAAAGGAAGCAGATGAATAAAAAGATTACAGATCAGGGACTGACCTAAGTCGCTCCGGAAATAAGTCTGTAAGACTAAAGACCAAAGATTTGTCCTCTGGTTAACAGGGTTGTCTCCCATGGGGTGCAAAGTAACAACACTCCCACCACCTCTACGTACAGTGGAACTGAACAGCTCCATAAATAGTTTCATAACAGTTAAATAAACGCAAGGTGGCTGCAGGGTGGGGGGGGAGCCAGGTTTGTCCCTGTGGGGGTCGGGGCTCATAGATCGGCAAGGGGAGAAGGCTGGAATGATCCACATGGTAACAAAATCAGAGTTGGAGGCATCGGTACGACGTCACGCACGGCTCAGTGTAGACACAGGTAAATACTCACAGCTACAGGTATACACACAGGTTACTATACAGCGCCTATTTCTTTGCTCTGTCAGCTAATGATCTAGAAACAGTGACACCCCAGCACCCCTAGCACCCAGATCCTATTTTCTGACACCATTTTTCAATAAAAGGAGCCAGGGACTCTTGGATACATTGTTACATCCAGGATTGGGGCAGGAAATACAGAAGATGGGTCTTGAACGTCTGTAGTGCCAGAAAGTAAGAATAGTGCTTACACACACACACACACACACACACACACACTTGCACACACACCCAAGAGCCAACAAAAGAGCTTCCAATGACCAAAGCTGGAAAAACAGAGCTACAAAAATAAAGAACCACTGGATTACAACCCGGTGTCCGCAATAAATATATAATAAATGCAAGCTATGTAAAGGATTGGCTGAGCGAATAAATGGGGAAGAAGGGACGAGGCTCCGATCCAGAAGAATTCCAAATAATTTATGCAGATTCTCCACCCCTAATAAGGTGGCGCACAATGTCTCATTTCTTCAGTGTGGGTTGCACCTAGGGACTTTTCTTCCAAAGAGGACAGTACGGAAAGGGAGAAAAGAAAGAGTCACCTCACAGCAGAGACAACGGACGCCTCAGCCGTGTGACCGAGGTCAACATCAACAGTGATACGTCGTATGGACAGCGTGCACCCGTGGCCGGACGCGGCGAGAATGGCACGCACGTGTGTTCTCCCTCCCACCACCCGCTCTAACCGGAGAAAAACACCAAACAAATCGCGACCGAGGGACAAAACGTCCGAGTGATCCTCATCAAGACCGTCAAGGTCACCAAAAACAAAGCCTGAGAGACTCTCACAGCCCAAGGAGCCTAAGGGGACATGGCAACTGAATATATAATATGGGATCCTGGATGGGATTCAGAAAAAGGACATGAAGGGAAAACTGAGGAAATGTGAATAAAGAACGGACTTTGGTTAATAACAACACATCAGTTGGGGTGCCTGGGTGGCTCGGTTCGTGAGTTCGAGCCCTGTGTCGGGCTCTGTGCTGACAGCTCAGAGCCCGGAGCCTGTTTCGGATTCTGTGTCTCCCCCTCTCTCTCTGCCCCTCCCCCAATCATGCTCTGTCTCTGTCTCTCTCTCAAAAATATATATTTTTTTAAAAATTAAAATAATAATACATCAATCTTGGTTGGTTGGTTGTGATAAATGTACCGCAGTAACGTAAGATATTATAATAGGAACAAGGAGTCGGGCATACGGGAACTTCTGTACTATCTTCATAAGAACTCTGTAAATCTGAAATAAAACTGTGCTAAAAATAATAAAATAAAACGAAACCATATTAAAATTAAGTTTAACTTAAAAAATTAAGATTTTTTTTTTACTTTTTTAAATTATCTCTACACCCACTGTAGGGCTCAAACTCTCAACCCCAAGATCCCCTGAAGTTTTTTTTTAACCATCTACGGATGAATGGATAAAGACGATTATACATAATGGAATATTATCCGGCCATGAGAAAGGAAATTCTGCCCTTTGCCATAGCACGGATGGGCCTTGAGGGCATTATGCTAAGTGAAATAAGTCAGACCAGGAAAGATAAATGCTGTATGATCTCCCTGATGTGGGATCTGAAAAAGCCAAACTCCGCAACAGAGAGTAGAGGGGCACCTGGGTGTCTCAGTCGGTTAAGCGTCTGACTTCAGCTCAGGTCATGATCTCGAGGTTTGTGAGTTCTAGCCCCACAGCAGGCTCGCGGCTGTCAGCGTGGAGCCTGCTTCAGACTCTCTCTCTCTCCTTCTCTGCCCCTCCCCTGCTCACGCCCGCTCACTCTCTCTTTCTCCCCCCTCTGAAAAATAAATAAATAACCATTAAAAAAAAAAAAAAAAGAAGAAGACGGTAAATGAGTTCTGGAGTTCTAACGTACAGCATGGTGATTATGGCCAATACCGTATCATATACTTGAACGTGGCCAAAGAGCACATATTAAATGTTCTCACCACAAAAAAGAAATGGCAATTACGGACCTGACCGGAGGTGTTAGCTATCGCTATGGTGGTAATTGTTTTGCAATATACACACGCATCAAATCAACAGGTCGCATTGCCTGATGCTAACCCAACACTATGCGTCCCTTGGATCTCAGTAAAGCAGGGGGAAAAAAAGGGTTTTTCTTTTTAATGTTTATTTACTTTTGAGAGAGGGAGAGAGACAGACAGAGCATGGGGGGTGGGGGGGCAGAGAGAGAAGGAGACACAGAACCCGAAGCAGGCTCCAGACTCTGACCCGTCAGCACAGAGCCTGATGTGGGGCTCGAACCCATGAACCGTGAGATCATGACCTCAGAGGAAGCTGGACACTCAACCCACTGAGCCACCCAGGCGCCCCGCTTTTTTTTTTTTTTTTAACAAAATGTTTATTTATTTTTGAGAGGCGGGGGAGAGCCAGAGGACCTGAAGCGGGCTCCAGGCTGACAGCAGAGAGCCCGATGCGGGGGTTCGAACTCACAAACCGTGAGATCATGACCCGAGCTGAAATCCGATGCTTAACTGACTGAGCCACCCAGGCGCCCCCAGATAAATTCTTAAGAGAGAAAGTCATGTGAGATAAGGACAGGATCCAAATAAATGGGGGGGAGGGGGGGAGAAGAAGATTGTTTGATAGAATGTACCTGAACAATTATCCCGTTCTAGGAATTATGTTAGATGACTTTTACACCAACTTTTTAAAAAATTCCAGGTTAAAGATTTAAATATAAGGAGAAAACCGATGAAAAGCAATCTAGAACATGTACCTAACTGACTTTGTGACAGAAAAGAAAATTTTTTTCTAAGCACGTAGGCAAAGAAACTACAAAGAGCAAAAGTCAATCGATTTTGCGACATACGTGTTTAAAACTCAGAACACCAGGAATCACAAATATTAAAAGGCAAGCAATCAGGAAATACACTAACCACATAACAAAAAAACAGTTAATATCATCAATAGAAAGTCCTCACAGTGACTGATAAGGAAACCAAAATCTCGTGAACCCTTGAAAATGTAGTGAAGTTCACTAGAAATTAAAATAAGGAGATATTTTCCATCTTTTGAATTAGGAAAAAAAAACGGTTTAATCTTAATTCCCAGCGTTGGGGGGTAGTTGCTCTGAAACTGGCCCCTCAAAGCCTCCTGGTGCAAGTTTCAACTCCTGACACATTTTGGAAAACAATCTGAAGAGCTGCCCACCCGTTCGGTGTGTTAAAAACGGCCTAGGAATTCTGCTTCCAGAAACCAAATCCTGCAAAAAAAGCTGATCAGAGACAGAGAGACTTATTTGCACACGGGGGTGTTTTTGGCAACACGTTAATAACGAAAACCTGAAAACGAGCTAAATTTTCAGCCAAGATGAAACCGTTACCAAAACGCTAAGTTTCTAGGATGGGAACACAGCACTTTCTTTCATTTAAAAACTTTTTAAGAAGGGGGCGCCTGGGTGGCTCCGTCGGTTAAGCGTCTGACTTCTGCTCAGGTCCTGATCTTGTGGTTCGTGGGTTCGAGCCCTGATTCGGGCTCAGCGCTGGCGGTGCGGAGCCTGCTTGGGATTCTCTCTCTCTCTCTCTCTCTCTCTCTCTCTGCTCCTCCCCCCACTCTCTCAAAATAAATAAATAAACTTAACAAAAAGAAAAAAGAAAAAACTTGAAGAATATTTCAAAGCACAGGTCCTGGTTTCTCTCCAAACACTTGTAGTCCAGAACCACTGATATTCACCCTACAAAGACTGGCCCTCTGGGTTTAGGATGGGGGGGGGGTGGTCTCCTTTAAGAAGACCCTCTACATATGGGGGCCTTGGGGACCCGAACAGTCAGCAAAAAGCCCTGTTTCTGAAGCTTCTCTTCCACCAGAGAGAATTCCACTGGCCGATTCAAAAGACAGCTGAACGTAAACCACTGTCTAATCCCTGGTCAGAAACCCTTGGTGGCCGCTCGCAGCCCATACAAGGAAATCGAAGTGCTCCAAACCCCCCAGTGCTCAAGTCAGAGCCGGGACCAGTCTTGCCTTTCCCACCTTCCCATTTCACTCCTACGCTCCCAGCTGCCACACACACCTGCCCGGACATGTCAGCCACCACGCAGCCCCCCTCCACGTACTCAGGGAGACCGCCACCCCCGCTGCATGGCCAGCACCCAGCAAGGGCCAGGCACATGGTCAAAAGCAGATAAACGCTCATGCATGTCCAAGCCCTGCTCCAACGCTGCTTCCGCAGAGAGCCTTTGGTCGGGGCCCTTCCCTGCTGACCCATCCTGGCCTGTCCCCAGCAGGATGCCTGCCCCCTTCACACTGGGGTACTCACAAAGGCTGGGCACACGGAAGGGGCTCAGTAAACGCTGGGGTGCCTAGACCTGGGGGTGTCTGTAGGGAGGGTGGTTTGGGGGAACGGGGCGGGGTATTGGGGTTTTTGTTTCATAGAGGACTCAGTGAAGGTTGGAAAATCGCATGCACAGCTGCTCAGCTTCCAGGGAAGGGAGGAAAGGCTGGGGGGTGGTAATCATTTGGCAGCTTCCAGAAGCCTGCAGCTACAGGGAGGCAGGGAGAACAGCCCTCAGGAGCCCCAGCCTGGACCCCGGGACGCTATGTCTGGCTCCAGCAGGCTCCTATCCTGCCCTGCGATGTGACCAAGCATTTTAGAGACAAATGTGGGTCATGAATCCGAAATTACATCATCCTAGCAGGTGGTTTTGGGTAAGCCGCATCGTGTCCTGAGACTCAGTTTCTCACTTTTAAGAAAAAGGGGTAGATTGGATGATCTCTCAGCTCTTTCCAGGCG
The DNA here is from genome assembly GCF_027475565.1 of Acinonyx jubatus. NCBI lineage: Eukaryota > Metazoa > Chordata > Mammalia > Carnivora > Felidae > Acinonyx > Acinonyx jubatus. Next base: position 5,955,621 of record NC_069391.1, read on the forward strand.
ATGGCTTCTGGAAGCCCGAGAATGATCCAGAAAGGGAGTGAGAGCTTGGGGGGGGGGGTGGATAGAGGGTGACTTGGGTCTGAGCTGAAACCCCAGGACACCCCATACCCCATGGCTTCACAACTGCCCGCCACCCGGAGGTGGGAGCTATCCTTTTAATGCTCCCAGAAATATTTTTCTAGACCCCCTGGCCTCTGGAGCAGAAGAGCTCCGCAGAACCCAGAACTCGTGGAAGCAGAGCCTGAGGGCTGCGTGGGGATTATATCACACCCACTGTTGCCCATTTTGCAAACCTGTGATGCTGTGGTAATTAATAAAGGCAAATCCTTCAACAACAACAACAAAAGGCCTCCTATCTCATATAGCCTTGGGCCATTGCGTATTTTCTCAGCCCAAGGCACGTTGTAGTCCAATTTCGCAAGGAATCTGCCATTTTTATTGTGTTTTTTGGTTTCATAAAGCTATCGTTCTGGATGGAAAGGTAGCTCGATGGAGAGACCTGATAAAACTGTAAAACATTAATCATAGGATGGGGGGGGGTGCAGATAGGTGTTCGATGCCCTCCGCCCTCCCCCCTCCCCATTCTGATGTAAATCTGAAATTTCTCATCCAAAAAATGTTGGCGAAAAAGCGGTCCCGCTGCTCAGAAGGTTAGAGCTCTGCACAGACACCGCAGCGGTTTCCCCGACCTCCCCACCGTGGGGTCTCCCAGGGACCCTTTCAAGGCCGTGCCTCTAACGCTGAGCTGAAAGTTAGGTGGCTGCAGGGGACACGGCGCGGCGCGCAGGGGGGCGTGAGAATCGGGCAGGTGGAGGCCCCCCGGAGGAGCTGCCGTTTTCGTAGGGAAAACCGAGGGCCAAACCGAGGCAGGGGTGGGTTTGTTCGCCTGCCTCTGGGGGCCCTTTTGGCCTCCGAAGCCCTTGCTGGGAGCAAAGTCTAAGAAAGGAACAAGGAAGTCAAAACGCAAACCGCGCAAAGGCTCGTCGCGTGCCAGGCCCTGGGCACGAATGCGTCGTGATCAACGGCTCAGCGAGGGTTGGGGACAGTTCCCACCCGGTTTCGCTACTAAGGCAAGCGAGGCTCAGGAAGGTGAGGTCACCTGCTTAAGGCCCACAGCCAAGAGGCTGGCTCTCGGTCACTAGGCCTGGGTCCGCAACCCCGCAACCCGGGAGGCGCGGGGCAGGGAGCCAGCAGGTTCCCCGGGACAGGCAAGGGGAGGCCGCCCCAGGTGCGGGGTCCGCCAGCGCGCATGTGCGGAGAGGGCGCCCCCGCCCGGCCGCCGAGCAGCGTGCGGCCCTCCAGGTGCGCCCAGGGCGCGACGGCCGGCGGGGTGGGGGGTGGGGGGATGGGTGAGCGCCCACGACCGGGCGCCCGCAGCGCGAAGGGGGTCCGCGGGGGCGCTACCTGGGTCGTGGAAGGGCACCAGCGCGTAGTTGGCGATGGCCTGGCTGCGGCGGCTCAGGCTGCTCTCCAGGATGCGTGAGGCGCCGTCGAGCACCTGCATCAGGTCGTCCCACATGGAGCCGGTGACATCGAAGACGACGGCCAGGGTGGCGTCCCCCGTGGGGAGGGGCAGCGCCGGCCCGGGCTCGCCGGCCACCGCCGCCACCGCGGAGACCGCCAGCAGCAGCAGCAGCCGCAGAAGCGGCGCCCGGGGCATCGCGTGCGGAGTCGGGGCGGCCGGCGGCCGCGGCGGTGGAGGCGCGAGTGTCGCTGCGCGAGCGCGACCGTCCCGGGGGCACCCAGCGGCCGCGGCGCGCGGCTGAGGCTGCGGCGCGGCGTCTCCCTCCGTCGGGGCCGGTGCGTGCGGCACGCGGGCTCACGCCGGGTCCCCCTGCTGGGAGCCCGAGGCGGGTCCTAGAGCCCACCCCGTTCAGGGTCACGGCCCGCCTCCTCCGCTCCCCCCCACCGTGACTCAAATTTTCCCGGCCCCGCCGTTCACCAGTCCAGACCCGAGGTTAGCGGAGGACGCGGGGCGGACGGCAGAAGGGAGCTGGGGCCGCCGCCAAGGCGACGAGGGATGGGGACGCGCGGGGAAGCCGCGGACACCTGCGCTTCCCGCCGAAGGCGCGCCCCGCTGTGGGGGTGGAAGAGGGAGGGGCGACGCGACCGCCGGCCTGGAGGCTTGGCCACAGGGGGCCTTGGCTTTGTTGCTGTCCCCACCCATCCCCCTAAACCACCCCCCCCTCCCCAACACACGCCGACACTGCAAGGCCTTTTCTTTCCGCAGAGGTCGTCGCTTCTCAACTGTTGAAATTATTACTCTTATCATCAAGCCCCCTGAGTTGAGCCCCTACTGTGTGCTAAGCGTTTTTACATAGTTATTACTCCCTCCAGCGCTCGCTACAACCCTGGAGGGAAACCACGAACACAACCCCATTTTACAGATGAGCAAACTGAGGTTCGCGGTCCGCTGCAAACAGGCGAAGTCAGATCTGCCAAAGTCAGTCAGCTCTCAGATACCGAAGACAGGGATAGAAGCCGTATCTGGAAAGATTCCAGAGCCCCTAGGCTCTGCTGCCTCCCCTAAGTGTTGTAAGACTTCCTCCAGAGGATGAGGGTCGCCCCTCTGTGATCTCCTGGCCTGTTTCTACACCTCTCTCCCCACTGGCTCTGAGCGCCTTGAGGGCAGGGTTGTGTCTGGTTCCCCCAGTGAGCCCCCAGTGTCCAGCCCAGTCTCTGGCACAGGGTGGGACTCACCACATGCTGCCCGAATAGATAAGGAAGAGACAGTGAACCTCTGCCTGGTTTTGAGAGCCATGTGAGAGAGAGCAGCTCGTCCCCACCGGTCCCTCCTCCGAGAGAACCTACAGGGACAGGCAGCCGCCTAGACAGAGCTAAGGGCTCTGGGTCTGTGATTGGTTGTTGGGATGGGGGGGGTGCATTCTCCAGCCCCTGCCCCTTCAGAGCCTCAACCAGGAGAAAGTCCCCTTCAATCTCAGCTCATAGCCCACCTCTGAGGCTGCCTCAGTGCCCTTGCTCTGTGACCCCACAGTCTGCCCCCCTCGTCCTAGCACAGCCCACACTATCACCAGGGCCATGTCTGTCGATCTGTCCCTTCCCCCCCCCCCCCCCACTGGCTGTGAGCTCTGTGGCAGCAGAGATCCAGTGCCTGGCACGCGACAGGTGCCCAAGGAAGGTCTGCCCCATGAATGGGTCAGTGGGGATCAGAGAGGCCTGGTAGCTGGGCATTGGTAACGGTGGGCGGCAGAGGGGAGGCATCCCTGGGTGTCCTCGGGGACTCACTTCTAGACCAGGGCCGGGCCCTTATATAAGAAGGGCTGGAGCCCAGGGGAAACGATCTTCATGGGGCTCCCTGTCTCTCGGGGTGTGGTGGGAGCCAAGTGCCCCGTGAGAGTCGAACTCCCCGCCGCTCTCACGGAAGGTTGTGTCACCTGCACTTCCGAACGCGGGCTCTTTAAATCTCCCTGGGCTAAAGCCGTGATTGGCCCCAGAGCCTGGGCAGGGCTGGGCCAGCTGTTGGAGAGAGAAGAGAGGCCCCAGCTGTTGGAGAGAGAAGAGAGGCCCCAAAGGCGAACAGGAGCCAGGATCAGGCAGGGCTCACGGACGGTGACATCTCAGGCACAGTGCAGGGAACGTTTGGGGACAAACACCTCCTCGAGTCATTGACTCCATAGACATTGGCTGAGCCTAAGCCGGGCGTCAGGCACTCTGCTAGGCACTGGTGGGGGAGGGGGGATACACAGATGCAGAAGACACGCTTCCTACCCTGGGGAGAAGAGACAAGTAAACAAATAATTCTAAGTCAGTGACATAAGTGCTAATAAAGGAATTACCAAGAGCTCTGGGAGCTCAGAGGAAGGAGTGGCTGAGCCTAAGGGGTCACAGGAGGCTGCAGAGTGAGCCTGAGAAGCCTTTCAGAATAAGAGGGGAAGGGCATTGGAGGAGAAGGAACAGCATGTGCAAAGACAGGGAGTCACGAGTCACCCACGGCTAGCCCAGTGTGACCGAAAGGTGACGGCAGAGGAGGGGGCGAAGGCCAGATCCTGAAGGACCTTAATCGGTTTGTGAAGAGTGTGGGATTCCTCCGAAGGCACGGGGGAGCCACTGAAGAGTGTCAGGGAGGGAAGCAACCGAATCCAATTTGCATTTCAGAAAGGTCACAGCGGCAGAAGTTCAGAGGGTCGAACTTGCAGGCACCAAGAAGCCATAAACCTACTCCCCAAGGACGTAAGAGCAGAGCTGACCCCAGAGAAAACGAGATGCGTTGCCTTGGGCGGATCCCGAAGGCTTGTGGGATCATGGATTTGAATCCTGAAATAGCTTTGTGAACTTGACCACGGCCCTCCCCCTCTCTGGCCCTTGGTTTCCCCATCCGTCATCCGTCATCCGTAGAATTATTTGAGAGGGAGGGGGGCTAACAGGAGGACCCCCTATGGTTCTTGTATCCTCGGCATTCTAGAACCGCCTCCAGGAGCCCCTAGGAGGCACAGGAAGGATTCAAAAGACGTTCAAAAGACAGTCTCCGCTCGTGGAGACAAAGTCTCCCCACTTGCCATCGAAGAGAGCCTTGGGCAGGTGCCCGTCGCTCTGTCCAGGTATGCTGCCCCAAGCATGGGCCTCTCCAGATGCTCAGCGCTGACCAAGAATGTAACGGTGGTCCCCCAAGGGGGCAAGGCCCCAGGACCGAGCAAGAGAGCAGAAGGCCCAGAGAAAACAACCCAGCCTTATCAATCAACTTCCATCCCGACCTTCCAGGCCACCTGGGAGCCCACATTTTTGAACTGGCGATAATCCACATTTTTCCCCTATTTCCAGAAGGAGCGGTCCCGGAGGAGTTCTTTGTTTCCTAACATACCACATGTTTGCTGTGGAGAACACCGTGGGCCTGGCCCATCCAGGAAACATGCACTGTTATTGTTCACCCCACCGCCCTCAGCCTTGGCTTGGAAATCCAGTCCCGTCCACTGTGTCTACACTGGGGAACCAAGACCAGATGGGTGGCTGGATCAGAACCCAGGGCTCTGGACACTTGGCCAAAGAAAAGCGGCCCCTCCCTACCAGTGGGCCTTCCTTATGTCCCATGCCCTAAATGTACCGTAGTGTGACCCCATTAGATTCTCTGATTTTCACAAGCACCTCTCGCCTCGTCCCACCCAGCCCTCTTCCTGAGGGACTCTGCCCCGTCCCTCTGGTGGAGGGCATTTGGCCAACCCTTACTGAGTGCCAGGCACTCTGCGGAGATCACCTCCTCATTAGATCCCCTCTAACAACAGCTAAGGTCAATATTTACTCTTCCCGTGACCGATGAGGTAACTGAGGCTCGGAGAGGTGAAGTCCTGCATCCGGGCTGGATTTTGCATCACAGCTGCCTTCCCCCAGAGCCTGTGATCCGCCCCACCACTGCACGCTGCCTCTGAAACGTGGGGGTGCCTCGTACAGGGCTCCCAGGAAGCAGAACTTCTAGAACTAACGTGGAGTCTGGAGCACGGCTCCTCGGGCTGGACTTGGCCTCAAGTTTCAGACACTTAGCGCCTGTGTAATGCTGAAGAATCCTAGCCTACCAATCCATAATTAGCCAAACTGCCTGGGCAAAATGAGATTCGAGAGAAAACCACCATGTAGGGAAACAGGTGCGGTTGCCCATCGCTCTGTGGACATGGGCCCAGGGCCTGAGAAGTGGAAACAGTCTCAAAGCCTTGTTTTCTCTCTTCTGGGGAGGAATTAAAGAATGTAGGGAGGGCCCTGGAGGACAGGCTAGCAGGGAGTCCGAGCTACTGAGGAGAAGGAGGAGGCAGGAAGTTAGAATCTGCATGACTGCCAAGGGCTCCAATCACTTGAGTGATTTACTGCCGAATCCGGTCCTTCTAGGGAACCAGCCTCCAAGTCACATGTACCGTAAAGAATGGTTTGAGACTGTCCCAAGAAATACTTGAGCAGCTCAAGAGACACAGGAACCCTTGCCCATCCCCATGTTTTCAAGAACAAATAATTAGATGAGCTAAACCAGAGCCAAGAGCTCTAAGACTTGCTCCCAGCCACCCAGGCCCCTGGACGGAGCTCATGTGCCACCGAGCCCCAGATGCTGTCATCAGGGCAGAAAGAGCCTGCCTCGTTGGCAGCTCACTGTGCTGGACGCTAAGCTGTGTTGTCATTTAAGGCCATGTTGTCACCTTTGTCATTGTCATCAGTGGCTGGCAAGAATGTCCAGAATGAGTTGAGGTTTCTTGTCCATCCCTTTTTTTGTGTCCCCTCTCTCCATCCCTATCTATCGTCTATCTATCTATCTATCTATCTACCTCATAATTTAAAATTCCATTGAACTGTTTCATACATTGTGACACACACTGTTGACTTCTTACCCTAGTCTTTCCCTCCTTCTTCCTGGAAAGCCTGGCTTTACACACACACACACACACACACACACACACACACACACACACAGAGCCCATCAGCTTTCTGATTCACGTTTCTACCCTTCTTCCGTGTGACTTGTTGAAAAGTGACCCTTTCCTCCCTCCAGGGGAAACCTGATGGGATAGGTCACCCCTGGGGTCTCACTCTGGGGAGGGGCATTTGATGCAGTGCTGGGGTCTCCCCAGAGTCAGAGGACTTACACACCTGACTTGCAGTCTTATTCTAAAACAACAGTGATGAAAACGCTGTAATAGAGGCAAAAAGAAAGGGGACAAGGCCAAGAGGACGGAAAAAGAGAGCCTAGAAATAGATCCACACATATATGGGCAATTGATGTTTGACAGAGGTGCCCTCGGAGAGAGGAAAGTCTTTTTCAGCTAATGGTCTTGGGACGACAACTGGATAGCTGCCTGGAATTACAATGAACCTGGATCCCGACCTCACACCATACACAAAAGCTAATTTGAAATGATTCCTAGGCCTAAGTGTAAAAGCTAAACTATAAGTCTCCTGGAAAAAGAACCACAAGGAAGAAAGAGCCCTTCTTCTTCCACTTGATATCGTGTCTGTCTAGGACTCCTGGAACTTTGCAGCCTGACACCATGAGGAAGCCAGCCTGACGAGAAGAGAGCTTGGGAGCTGCCCCGTGTGTGGCTTTATCATCATGCGCGATAATGCACTTCCTTCTTGGTTAAGGCACTTGCCTTGCATTCTCTGTTACTTGCAGCCGAAAGCATCCTCACAGAGACGCGCCTGTCCTCTTGATTTTCCTTCATATGGTATACAACTTTATACAACTGTTTCTACTCAGGCGGCAAACAGACTAAGAACACTGATCGTCATGACTAGTTTAAGGGAATATCAAACAATTTTTCTATATCTACGTTTCTTCTCATGTATTGCCTTTGGCCTCCAACCCTTGGGGCAGGTGCTAACTTACTCGGAGGAAAGAGCTGCAGAAAAGCGACCCACAAGAACATGTCCCCAAAGCACAGAGACCACATGTGACTCTGTTTCATTCAGAGCCCCAAGCCCTATACAGCACCTAGCGGAGCTCAATAAATAAGTGTTGTGCGGATGGATGGACGGATGAACGACAAAAGTCCAAGCCCTTTCCCATGCTGTGTTTTAAACCCACAAGCTTTATCGGGACAATTAAATTCCATAAGCCGTATCCTTGTTCCTTAACCAATTCTCCTTAATTTACACTCTCCTGTTACTCTCCTGGAATAATTCCCCCCAGATGTTTGAAGAATGTGGTCAGAATTGGACAGGCTTCTGGTGGGGACAGGGTCATTAAAGAGCGATGCCCCCAAATCAGGACACTTCCTGCCACAGCTGTGGCTCTCCTCCTGTCATCGAAGGGCTCACCATTAGCACCACTTCCGTGTTACGTGGCAAAGGTGAAGGAATTTGCTCCAGAAGGCCCCTGAGATACAGCGCTTGGCTCAGATAAGATGACCCTCGCCCTTTCTCGTCGGTTTATTAGCTTGGATTGTTCAGCAGACCAGCTCTTGTCGACCAGGAGATTCTGAGAGCCTGCCCCCCAGGTAATGGAAGGGAAGCATGACAGCCATGAAAAATCACAGCAAAACATTTAAAGACGCCGGGTCAGGAAAAGCAGGGCGTAAGGGTGTAAGGTGGGGCAGCCGCTGTGGAAGCTTGGCATTTCCTCAAAAGATTAAACATGGAATTGCACTGTGGTCCAGAAATTCCACTCCTAGGCAGAGACCCCGAAGAATTGAAAACAGGTGCACAAACACGAGGTTGTCCACCCATGTTCATAACAGCATTACTCACAACAACCGACAGGTAGACACGATCCAAACGTCCATCAGAGATGAACAGATCAACAGAGTTTGAGCTAGCCAAACAACAGAATGCTATCCAGCAATAAGAAGAAATTACCCATGTTTGCCAGAGCACGGATGAACCGTAAAAACATTGTGCTAAGTAAAAGAAGTCGGACACGAAAGGCCACAGGTTGTATGTTTCCATTCATATGGAATCACCTAAGTAGAATCTGGAAATACCCAGAATATGAAATAGGCAAATCTTTAGAGACATAAAGCAGATGAGTGGGGGCTGGGGGTAGGAGTGGGTGCGGAGTGAGTGTCCTGCAGGTATGGGATTTCCTTCGGGGTGATGAAAATATCCTGGAATATTGGATCATCAAATGGAATTGATGATTGCATACATAACATTGTGAGTGTACTAAATGTCACTGAATTGTACACTTGAAAATCATTGAAATGGGGGCGCCTGGGTGGCTCAGTCGGTTGAGCGTCCGACTTCGGCTCAGGGCATGATCTCCCAGTTCGTGGGTTCAAGCCCCACATCGGGCTCTGTGCTGACAGCTCGGAGCCTGGAGCCTGCTTCGGATTCTGTGTCTCCCTCTCTCTCTCTGCCCCTTCCCCACTTGCTCTCTCTCTCTCTCTCTCCCTCTCTTATTCCCTCTCTCTCTAAAATATATAAATAAACTTAAAAAATAAAATGATTGACATGCTGAATTTTATGATATGTGTATTTCACCACACACACACACACACACACACACACACACACACACACACAGGCAAGGCATGGATGCCTGGGGAAGATGGGTGGAAAACCAAAGTAAGGCTTCTGGAAGGCCCCCGGGGATCTGGGGAGGGTAGCTCTGGGAAGGCTGAGCCCACCCCCTATGGGGGGGCGGGGGCGGACGATGGATTCTCCCACCACCCTGGAGCCCTGCCCCCCAGCTTCCTTTAACTTCTTGCCCATTCAATTTCCCCTCAGGAAGTCTGCACCGAAGGATCCATAGTGTCATGGAGAAGGCGGCAATCAAAGAAACAGATCAATTATGACAACTGAGCCTTGACAGCTGACCTTTGATGAAAGCAGGGAACCGCAAAAAGAATCAGATGAAAGGTGTTTAAACGAGTGGTGCCTGGAGCTGCTTCCCCAGAAGCCCCAACTGGGAAATCTGAAGGAGAGGAGTGATGCTCGCCAGCCCCGACATCAAGCTGCGACCTTCTCAGCCTGAAGAGGGGCGGCTTGCCAAGTGGCAAGATTTATGGGGTGGACTCCTTGCAAAAGGAGGTGTGATATTTCCCATGTGACATTTAGCAGAAACAGGACCACATGGCCAGAAAAAGGGCTGGCGGGGCAGGGTGTGAGCTCCAGCCCCTCATCATCAGGCTTGTTCGCGCCTCGTTAACGCCAAGTGTGGCTCTCTAGCTCGTTGTGAGCACCCACTAGCCCTGCTTAAATGAGCAAAAGTTAGCTCTTGCTGTCTTCAGGTAAGAACACTGATCTAGGGGCACTTGGGAGGCTCAGTCGGTTGAGTGCCCGCCTCTCGATCTCAGCTCAGGTCTTGCTCTCAGGGTCGTGAGTTCAAGCGCTGCAGGGGGCTCCCCGCTGGGTGTGAGGTCTTCTTACAAAAAATAAATAAATAATAAAGAACACTGATCCGTTCCTTCCGATAACCGCGCCCCCAGACTCCCCCCAACCACAAGATGATCACACGACCCAGCCTGAACTAATCGTCTGGTCCCAGCCCTCCAGCTCCAGTGATTGGTCTAGAGATGGACATGTGACCCCAGCACAGCCAATCAGCATCCTTCCCTGAGATGTTTCTCCCAGGGAGGACTCTTGTATCTGGGGTGGTGCCATGCACAGGCTGCTAACGGGGGTTGGGTCTGGCGTGGGTTGCTCCCCGTTTTCCTCCAAACCTCTCCAGTTAGGACCCGGCCCCGAGTGGGTCCTCACACAACTCTGTGAGCTTGAGGAAGGGAAAAATCAACATTTTTTTTTTTTTTTATGTGACCAGGAAACGGTGTTCACTGAGGGAGTCGACGAGCTGCCCTTGGAGGAAGCCCTCCGCTTGGAACACAGCACTTCCACGATTAAGGACTTCCTGAACTCCCAGCTTGCCACACGCTGTTGCCAAGTCTCCCCTGCGGGCACGGGGCGCACAGGTCTGTGCCTTCTGGGAGTGCCACGGGGTAAAACCCACTGCCACCAGCTCCTGTACGTTGCCTCCCATGTGAGTGCATCGAACAGGACAGCTTGGCCGCTGTCTGACCTTCACGACCCGCTCGGCAAGACGTCACAGGCAGAAGAAACACAAGTGCGACATCAGTAAGGTCGATCTTTACGGAGGACTTTTAGGTATTGGCAAAGGGGCCATCACGCTTCACGATACCTGCTCTCCTCTCTCCCCATGTCTCCCCAAAGATGTCCCCTTCCCATAGCTGCACCCCCAAATGTTTCTCCTCCTTTCCCTCACTCCAGCTCCCCTCTCCCTTCCGATTATTTCCTCCTTCCGATAGCAATGAAAGCGTTTTATTATGTATTTATTTGTTATTTATTATTTTTTAAAGTAATTTATGCAAAGTAATCTCTACGCCCCAAGTGGGACTCGAACTCATGACCCCAAGTGAAGAAAGGAGCCCCCCCTTTTTTAATGTTTATTTTTGAGAGAGAGAGAGACAGGGTGCAAGCGGGGTGGGGGCAGAGAGAGAGACACACACAGAATCTGAAGCGGGCTCCAGGCTCTGAGCTGTCAGCGCAGAGCCCGATGCGGGGCTCGAACTCACGAACCACAAGATCAGGACCCAAGCCGAAGTCAGATGCTTAACTGACAAAGTCACCCAGAGACCCCAAGATGAGCCCTTTTTTTTTTTAAGTTTATTTATGTATTTTTTGAGGGGGGGAGGGGCAGAGAGAGGGAGAGAGAGAATCCCAAGCAGGCTCTCCACTGTCAGCAGGGAGCCCAATGTGGGGCTCGAACTCACGAACCATGAGATCATGACCTGAGCAGAAGTCAGACAGTTAACCAACCAAGCCCCCTTTAGACTTGTCCCACCTTCACCCATTACCCCTCAACGAGCCCACAGAAAACACCAAAATGTTCATTAGGTGTTTGAATATGGGAAAAGGCAGTGAACACCCAGACTCCGTCAACCTTCCCTCCTCAAAAATGTCCTAACGAGAACATGAGGACAAGTGGGTTCTAGGCATACACGCGTTCGGATGTACATAGGTCATGTCTGAAACTCAACCACGAACCATGAACTCCCCGTTAGGGGCGAGGGCGACTGACGAGGGTCACACTCATGGTGTGTCTGCCTCCCAGGATGATGCACTGAATGACGCCCGTGCCCCCGTGAGGACTCAGCCTGTTGGAGACCGAGCTATCTTGTTCTTCACAAATGGCATTTTGTCCCCTACGTGACAAACTCCTACAGGCGAGGACAGCTTCTGTCAACTGATTGAGCTAGTAAATAGAAAATCCGCAAGGATATCCAACTGGACGCCACCGTCAACCCCCTGTGTTGAACGTGTATAGAACATTCCACCCCACAGTATCAGAATATACATTCTTTTCGATAGCAGCTGGGACAATGGCCAAGGTGTGCCATATCCTGGATCATAACAAACCTTAACAAGTTCCAAAGAATTCAAGTACGCAAAGTATGTCCTCCAATCGTCATGGCACTAAAGTAGAAATCAAGAAGGAAAATGAAATTACAATGTATCAAAATACTTAGGATGCAGGTGAAGCAGGGGAACGTGGATAGCATTAAAGGCTCAGGTTAGAAAAGAAGCAGGGTCTCAAATCAATAATCCGGGTTTCCACTTTGAGACACGAGAAGAAGAAATTCAACATAAATCCAAAGCATAAGGAAGGAAATGGAGATTACAGCGGAAATCAATGACTCTGCAATCAGAAAAATTAGGGGGATAAGAAGAATCAGTGAAACCAAAAGCTGGTTCTCTGAAAAGATCAATACGGTTAATAAACTTCCAGCCAACTGACAAAGGCAAAAGAGGGAAAAAAAATTACCAACATCAGGAACGAAAGGAGAGATATCGCCATCGCAGACATTAAAGGGATAACGAGGAAATAGTCAAAACAACTCTGTACACATAATCCCAATAATTATATTGACATGAACAAACCCCTCAAAAACTGCAAAGTATCAAAACTCGACCAAGGTGAAACAGATAACCTGATTCATCCCATAACGGATAAAGAAAATGAAATTTGTAGCTTGAGAACCATCCAGAAAGGAAGACTCCTTGTCCAGATAATTAGTGGGTAATTATACCAAGTATTTAAGGGGGGGGGGGAATTCTTCCCAATGAAAGAGAAGGGAACACTTTGTCACTCAATTTATGAGACCACGATTACCCTGAGCCCAAAACCAGATAAAGATATGCAAAGAAAGAAAACTACAGACAAACATTTCTCAGAACAAAGACGCAAAAATTTGCAACAAAATATTAGCACCAAATTCAGAAATTCATATTTTAAGAAATATGCCAAGCAGCGCTCAACCGACTGAGCGTCCGACTTCGGCTCAGGTCATGATCTCACAGTTCGTGAGTTCGAGCCCCGCGTCGGGCTCTGTGCTGATGGCTCGGAGCCTGGAGCCTGCTTCGGATTCTGTGTCTCTCTCTCTCTGCCCCTTCCCTGCTCACGCTCTCTCTCAAAAATAAAGAAACATTAAAAGAAAAGGAGTAAAACTCTCTTTTTTCACATGACATGATTGTCAGAATAGAAAAGTCCAATAAATTTACTTCCAAAAAGCTCACAGACTAGTTTGTAAGTTTACCAAAGAAGCAGAATCAAGGTCAACACACAAAAACCCATCGTATTTCTATAAACTAGGAATGAACAATTGGAAATTAAAATTTTAAAGACACCGTCTTGGGGCGCCTGGGTGGCGCAGTCGGTTGAGCGTCCGACTTCAGCCAGGTCACGATCTCGCGCTCCGTGAGTTCGAGCCCCGCGTCGGGCTCTAGGCTGACGGCTCAGAGCCTGGAGCCTGTTTCCGATTCTGTGTCTCCCTCTCTCTCTGCCCCTCCCCCGTTCATGCTCTGTCTCTCTCTGTCCCAAAAATAAATAAACGTTGAAAAAAAAAATTAAAAAAAAAAAATAAAGACACTGTCTTACATCAGGTCCCCCAAACGAGACACGTAGCTATAAATCTAACAAAACCTCTACGGGACCCACGTGCCCAAAATGACAAGGTGCTAATGAGTGGAAGGAAAGAAAATCTGAAGAAATGGAAGAACATATTGTGTTTACGGACTTGAAGACTCAACATAGGAGAGATGTCAGTTGTCCCCCAATTGGTCTGTAGACTTAACGCAGTTTCAATACAGATCTCAGCAGCCTTCGAGATCTAAACAAACCGATTCTAAAACCTCTGAAAGGCGAAGAGCCTAGAACACGCAAGACAATTTTGAAAGAAGAAGAAATTGGGAGGAACCACACGCCTCGGGGTTCAACCTTACTCTACAGCGACGGTTATTAATCAAGCCAGGGCAGGACTCGGTGAGGGAGGAGCGACAGAGATCAATGGAACAGAGGAGACAGTCCAGAAATAGACACTCATAGTCACGGCCAGTTGATTCTGACAAAGGTGTGAAAGCTATTTAATGGAGAAAGGATAAACTCTTCAAAGGGTGGTCTTGGGGGGCAACTAGACATCCATATGCCAACACTAACAACGAAAAAAAAAAGAAAAAGAAAATAAAAAGAACCCTGACCTGGTTTATACAAAACCAACGGGGAGGGGCGCCTGGCTGTCTCAGTCCATGGAGCACGGAACTCTTGATCTCGGGGTTGTGAGTTCGAGCCCCACGTCGGGTGTAGAGATGACTCAGATGTCCCTCGACAGCCTAAAAAGGTTATGGGCTGCAGGTTAGTTTGCGCCCTTGGGAGTTTGGGGTGACATCTGGAACCGGCCCCCTGTACTCAGAAGGCAGGGAGAGGCCAAAGACGGAGTCAGGGCGCTCCTGATGGGCGTCTGGCAGGCTTACGAAGCAAGGGAACTTATTTAGGAGGTTTGTCTTAGGGACACTTAGGGACAGCAAGACGAGTAGATCTCCCCAGCCGCCAGCAGAATGCTAAAAGTTTCTAAAGAGGTTTTCTGGGGCCTATCGCATACACCGTCCAGACACCTCCAAGACCCCTCACTCTCTCAAAGCGGCGTCCCTGAAGAGCGGCTCCCTCTGTGGGGACAGGGGGCGGGACGTACATTCCGGGGACAGGGGAGAGGGTGAGGAGCCTCCCATTGTTCTGCTTCGGCTCGAGGGTCAGCAGGCAGTCTTGTCCTCTCAGTGACCAACCCCAACAGCGCATGTGTCCATTTACAGGACGTTCTCAAGAAGACAAAAACTCGAGTGATCTAGACAAGAAGCAGTCAATGGTTGCTGTAGGTTAGGAGTGAGGGGAGCCCGTGACGGCAAGAGGCAGCCTAAAGGCATTTTTTTGAGGTGTTAGAAGTGTTCTGGATGCTGAAGGGGGTGGCGATGACCCAGATTTAAACATGTGCTAACACTCACAGAACTTTATACCAGGGGCGCCTGGGTGGCTCAGTCAGTGACGCGTCCAACTCTTGATTCCGGCTCAGGTCACGATCTCAGGGTTTGGGGGATCGAGCCCCGCAATGGGGCTTGGAAGTCCGAGGTCATGCCGCCCACAGGTTCGGTGTCTGGAAAATATTTGCTTCCTGGTTCATAAAATCCCTGCTTGGGGGTCCTCTCTCTCTCAAAATAAATAAGCATAAAAAAAGAAAAGAAAAGTAAGTTTTACTGGATTTTAATTCAAAACCCTAAAAAATAGAGAAGCCCAAAAAGATTAGAATAGAAAGAGCTATCAATCTATAGTTTTGAAACTAATATACCTGAGGCTTTTTTAAAAAGTTTTTTTTGGGGGGGGGGCGGGTCTGGGTGGCTCCGTCGGTTGAGAGTCTGACTTCAGCTCAGGTGACGATCTCACAGTGTGTGGGTTCGAGCCCCGCGTCGGGCTCTGGGCTGACAGCTGAGAGCCTGGAGCCTGCTTCCGATTCTGTGTCTCCCTTTCTCTCTGCCCCTGCCCCGCTCATACTCTGTCTCTCTCAAAAATAAACATTAATAAATAAATAAATAAATAAATAAATAAAATAAAAAGTTTTTTTTTTTTTATTTAAGTCATCTCTACACACAAACCCATTGACAAGGCTCCACCTTCATAGCCTAATCACCTCCCCAAATCCCCTCCAACACCAGCACCTTGGAGGTTAGGATTTCAAGGCGTGAATTTGCAGTGGGGCGGGGCGGGAGACACAAACGTTCAGTCCATCTGACTTTGTTTTCGGCAACAATGACATCATCCTGTGCCTATACTTTGGAATCTGCTTTGTTACTTACAATACGCCATTAAAGAGTCTTCTGCGACCTGACTTTTTTAATGTTTGTTTTTGAGAGAGAGGGTGACAGAGCGCGAGTGGGGAAGGGACAGAAAGAGGGGGAGACACAGAATCTGAAGCAGGCTCCAGGCTCTGGGCTGTTAGCACAGAGCGTGATGCGGGGCTCGAACCTACAAACCGTGAGCTCATGACCTCAGCTGAGGTCAGATGCTTAAGCGACTGAGCCACCCAGGCACTCTTACAACCTGACTTTTTAGTGGCTGCTTTATAATCCATTGTGCCATGGGTACCCCGTAATCTATTCAGCCAATGCCCTATCATCAGACACTTCTGTTGGCTCCTATCTTTCATATTGTATATGTGAAAGCAAAATTTTCAGAAGGATAAAAACATGAGTCACATACAAATAGTGTGACGCAGTCAAGTTCATTAGCCAGGGAATCAGCAGAACGATGAAACTGGTTCAGAGACAATGAAACCATTCGGGGTTGTATACAGTTGGTGAACAAAGGAATGGTGACAGATTGCTAAATTAGATACAACACCGGGATTATTTGGGGGGTTGTTTTCTCGCCGGCAGAAAGGAAAATCTTTGCACTTTACAAATTGCCTACAAATTAGCCTCAAACTTCACAGAGATGAAATACCTGATCCCTAATGGATGGCGTCAGAAAGTCAAAGGGAGTTACGACTCCTGAATCAACCCCATGGACCCTCAGGTGGGCTTGTTAAAAAAAACACCACGGCACCACTTTAAAAAGGAGGCCCAGCCCTCTTTTTTGCCTTATTGCCACTTTCTGAGTTATTTTCCTAAATACAAACAAAGCGATGGTGATTTTTATTTTTATTAACCCTCAGTGAGCACCTTGTAGCTGAAATTGTGCACGCATCCGTAATTATTTTGTTAATTTTTTTTTTTTGAAAGAGAGAGAGAGAGTGCAAGCGGGGTAGGGGCAGAGAGAGAGGGAGACACAGAATCCCAAGCAGGCTCCAGGCGCTAAGCTGTCAGCACAGAGCCCGACGCAGGGCTCGAACCCACGAACCACGAGATCATGACCCGAGCCAAAGTCAGACTCGCAACCGACTGAGCCACCCGGGTGTCCCTATTCATACTTATTTGGGATGGAAAGTTTTCTGGAAGCAGAATTCGGAATTGAAGAATTGAAAAAATATTTTTAAATGATTTTTTTTTAGTTTATTATTTATTTTGAGAGAGAGAGAGAGAGAGAGAAAGAGAGACACGGGAGGGGCAGAGAGAGAGAGAGAGAGAGAAATCCCAAGCAGGCTCCTCACCGCCAGCACAGAGCCTGACGCGGCGCTCGAACCCACAAACCATGAGATTATGACCCAAGCCCAACCCAAGAGTCAGGTGCTTCGCTGATTGAGCCACCCAGGTGCCCCCCAAATACATATTTGTGATAGAAATTGTAGATTGCCCTCAACAAATCTGTACCAATATATCCTTCTTTTTGCAGTAAGTGATGTTCTTCGTTCTCCCACACCCTTTCCAATGTTGAAAGTTGCTTTAAGGGCACCTGGCTGGCTCGGTCGGTGGAGCACGGGACTCTTGATCTCGGCGTCTTGAGTTCGAGCCCCATGTCAAGTGTATAGACGATTTAAAATGTTTGAAAAATAAAGGAAAAAAAAGTCTGTGTCAATACGGTAGATGGAAATACGTTATACTTGTTTTTACATGTATTTCTTGGTTTACTAATGAAGTTGAGCATGTTAAACGTCCTCGGGAGTCACGAAAGTAGGATTTGATTATTGTTAGTAGCATTCTCAAGTTGGCCAACAGACAGCGTAATTTTGGCTTCAGGCGTAGAACCCAGAGATTCGCCTCTTACACGACACCCAGTGCTTCTCCAGAGAAGTACCTTCCTTTCTCTTATTTGTGTTCTTCTGCAAACAGTTGTTTTTTTTTTTTAAATAAACCATCTGAACCATTTTTAAGCGTACAGACCAGGGGCGTCAGGTACATTCACACTGTCGGGCGACCGTCGCACCACCTATCCGTAAAACACTTCATCTCGCAGAACTGAAACTCCGTCCCCCTTCAAGGCCAACTCTCCATTCTTCTCTCTCTCGAGCGCTTGGCAACCACTGTTGACTTGGTCTCCGCATTCGACTCCTCTAGGCACCTCATCTAAGCGGGATCCCACGGTACCTGCCCTTCTGTGTCCTTCTGTGTCATTTCACTTCACAGAATGTCCTCGAGGTTCATCCATGGCACGCTAGTTCCAGGCACTCGGAACTTTGTATCATTTCCTTCCTTTGATGCCTCAGTAGTGTGTTTGTGGCACGGACCCACCACATTTTGCCCATCATTCATCCGTCACGGGACACCCGGGCTGCACTTCTGGCCACCGCGAGTAACGTTGCTTCAACGTGAACGCCTACCGGGTCTTCAAGGCCCGGCTTTCAATTCTTGCGCGTGTATATCGAGAAATGGGGTTGCTGGATCTCATGGTAAGTCTAAGTTTTTGAGGGGCTGCGATGGTAGTTCCTTCCACGATGGCTACACCATTTTACACTCGCGACGGTGCACACAACTTCCAATTGCTCCATATGTGTGCCAACACTTGTTATTTTCTGGGTGTTTTGTTTTCTTTGACGGTAGACATTCCGAGGGGTGTGAGGGGTTTTTTTTTTAAGGAATTTTCTTCAATGTTTTTATTGATTTTTGAGAGGGGGGAGAGGCAGAGAGAGAGAGAGAGAGAGAGAGGGAGTCACAGAATCCGAAGCAGGCTCCAGGCTCCGAGCTGTCAGCACAGAGCCCGACGCGGGGCTCGAACTCATGAGCCATGAGATCACGACCTGAGCCCAAGTCAGACGCTCAATGGACTGAGCCACCCAGGTGCCCCCCCTTTTTTTAAAAAATATAATTTATTGTCAAAGCGGCTAACATACAGTGTGTAAAGTGTGATCTTGGTTTTGGGGGTAGATTCCCATGGTTCATCACTCACATACGACACCCAGTGCTCATCCCAACAAGTGCCCTCCTCAATGCCCATCACCCATTTAACCCACTCCCCCACCTCCCAGCCCCCATCAACCCTCAATTTATTCTCTGTATTTCAGAGTCTTGCCTCCCTCTCTGTTTTTAGCTTATTTTTCCTTCCCTTCACCTATGGGTTCATCGTGAAGCCTCTCAAATTCCACATATGAGTGAAATCATATGATATCTGTCTACAAAAAGAGGATTTTCAAGAAAATACGATTTAAACATCTATCAGGAGGGGCGCCTGGCTGGCTTAGTCGGTGGAGGGTGCAAGTCTTAACCTTGGGGTTGTGAGCTCAAGCCCCACGGTATAGAGATTGCTTAAAAATAAAATCTTTTGCAAAATCTAACAGGAGTCCAAGCGTAATGTTAATATCCATGTATTCACCTTCTCTGAGCCTCCGTTTTCTCATCTGTAAAATGGGGGTAACGGTACCCACCTCCTGGATTGTTGCAATGGTTCCCTGGGATCACCTCTTCAATAAATCCTGGCCCTTGAAGCCTTCGTGCAGGACCTTTTCTGGGGAGCCTGAAAGTATGATGGGAACCGAAGCACGCATGAGCAGTGAGCACCCAGCAGAATCCAGAGAGGGAATACTTCAGCCTTGAGATCTGGAGAGCCCCCAGGCCAGCAGACAACTCCGTCGGTAGGATGGGGCTCAGGCCTCCGCCCTTAGAGCTCATCACATCAAGGGCCCTTCGAAGAACCGGGGGCTTCCTGATGAGGCCTGCCTGGGGGAGGAGCCCAGGAGGATCACAGGATCATTTGTTGAGTGTTTCCTTTGTTAATTTTTTTTCATGTGCATTTATTTTTGAGCGAAAAAGAGACAAAGAGAGACAGAGCACGAGTGGGGGAGGGGCAGAGAGAGAGGGAGACACAGAATCCGAAACGGGCTCCGGGCTCTGAGCCGGCAGCACAGAGCCCGACACGAGGCTCGAACTCATGAGCTGTGAGGTCATGACCTGAGCCGGAGTCTGACGCTTCACCGACTGAGCCCCCCAGGCGCCCTTGTCGAGTGTTTTCTACGTATAGTGTGAGTCTCACACTGGGCTGGGAGGCGGACCCTCCTGGGATCCCCACTTGGCAGAAGAGGAGAGAGAGAGTGTACTGTCCCCGCTGATGTGAGGATTGTGCGTGTGACAGTGGCACGATGTACCTACACCCTCCTGGAGCCACTTGGAGAGTCTGGGGGGCGGGCAGGGACTCCCTTCCCTTCCGCAGATCCACATGGGCTCGGTCACCCCAACTTAAAGACTAGAGAGCACACAGAAGGAAAGAAGTCCTGACATGCGACACATGCTGCAACAGGGACGAGCCTCAAAACCATCATGCTACGTGGAAGAAGCCAGACACGAAGGGACAAACGTTGCATGACTCCATTTTTAGGAAATATCCAGAACAGGCAAATCCGCGGAGACAGAAAGCCGACGAGGGGTTCCCTAGGGCCGAGGACAGGGGGACAAATGGAGTGGCTGCTTCGTTGGGAACAGGGCGTCTTTCTCTCTAGACAGAGGGGCTGATTGCACAGCACTGTGGATGTGCTAAATGCCCCTGAATTGAACACATCGAAACGGCTGATGGCCAACTTTGTGTTATGGGAATTTTAGGTCAATGAACAACAACAAAAAAATGAATCTCCAGGAGCCTGGGTGGTGCAGTCACCGAGCGTCGGACTTCGGCTCGGGTCACAATCTCGCGGTTCGTGGGTTCGAGCCCCGCGTCGGGCTCTGTGCTGACAGCTCAGAGCCTGGAGCCTGCTTTGGATTCTGGGTCCCCCTCTCTCTCTGCTCCTTCCCTGCTCGTGCTCTCTCTCTCTCTCTCTCTCTCTCTCTCTCTCTTAAAAATAAATAAATAAATAAATAAATAAATAATAAGCATTAAAAGAAACATGAATCCTGAGAGGCACAATCGTGTTGACTAAGGCCTAATTCATCAGCGTTTGCCCTCTCTGCTCGTGACTGCTGGTTGGATCGCAGCGGTAACATGTAGCCCCAGAAAGTAACCCTCAACCTCTGGGAATAAAATGATCCTTCTCTTCTGTGTTCTCGGCCTGATCGGTTACATATTTGAAGTCCGTTCCGTTGATATAGTTCAACTTCGTCTTTCATTTTTGTGGAACGCTTATGGCACGAAAGCGTTAAATACATTACTCTTTTCGATTGCAAACGCGCACACACGCGCGCGCACACACACACACACACACACACGTCGGGGAACAGTAGCCACTCAGGGTGTTCAGATGCTACTTCCGGTGGATCCGAACCCGGTCTGGTTGACCCGAGGTGAGGGTGAAGCGCTCCCCGCGATGGCCGGCGGGGACCGGGACTCCGGAAGTGGCTGCGTGTCCCCTCGTGCTCCCTGGGCAAGCTGCTTCTGCTCGTGAGGAGCTAGGGACGCATTACAAATCATTTCATTTCACTTTATGGGAAAAACCACGTTCGCATCCCTTTCCGTCCCCTGTGTCTTTGTAAGCTCTCCGTTTTCTTGTGGCCCGGAGCAGAGCTCAGCCCGTTTTGCGCTGGGTATGGATCTGGGGAATTTCCGAGTTACCGATGCTAGTCGCAGAGACTGCCGACAGAAGGGCTGCCTTTGCTGCGGAGTTCCCTGATTCTTTGAGTCCTCGCGGCTCCAGAAAAGGAGGGCACAGGAAAGGCAGCAGCAAGGTCACGGTTAAGTCTAAACCCCTCCCCGGATGAGCAAAAGGCAGGGGCTTTCTCCCTGCTCTTGGCACAGCATCCTTCATGCACTTGGAGGGTTTTAGGGGCTTGGGGTGCTCCAGAGACAGCAACTGGGGCAGGCGCAGGGAGGGCAGAAGATCTGTGAGCAGGGAGGGAGCCTCCCTGGGCCACTGAATGGTTCTGCCTGGGCTCCTGACTTGGGTCTTTCCCTCTAGGATCTGGGACTCAGATCGGGATCTTGAGTGCGGTCTAACATGGCAGAAATGGTGACAGACAGAAGCTGGGGGCCATGCTGCTGGACCCGATTTGGACCAAATGAAAGGGGCAGCAACATTGGGATGGGGGCCAGTGGATGTTAGCAATAGTCATACCACCTTCCCTTTGCGAAAGGCCTTCAGACGTGTGAATCCATTGATTCTCAATGGAAAAAAAAAATGTGCTTCTATCGTCCCCACTTTACATACGGGGAAACTGAGGCTAAGAGGGGTTCATATGCAGGGGTGCCTGGGTGGCTCAGTCGGTTGAGTGTCCGACTTCGGCTCAGGTTCGTGAGTTCGAGCCCCGTGTCGGGCTCTGTGCTGGCAGCTCGGAGCCCGGAGCCTGCTTCGGATTCCGTGTCTCCCCATCTCTCGGCCCCTCCCCTGCTCATGCTCTGTCTCTCAATAAGAAATAAATGTTAAAAAGAAAAATTTTTTTTTAAAAAGAGGGGTTCATATTCAGTATTCCCCCAGATCCCTCAGTGGGCAGAGGTGCCACGACGGGAACCCAGGGAAAGGACATAATGATGTTGTGTTGGTGAGGCAAGAAACTTTGGGGGAGGAGGGGGGCCCTCTTCCTAACCCCCGCAGCATTTAATTTACAGCCAGATGATACGGCCAGTGGGGTGGCTTAGAGATGTCTTGACCCCAGCCCACAATGCCAATGAGAGCTGTCTTTTCCCAGGCCCCACCCTGCCCCGGGAATCCCAGGCCTCCCCAGGTCACCGGGAGGTCAATCAGATCCCTTCTTGTGAAAGAAACCCTCTTGTCCTGCCTTGTCCACAGAGTGGTCAGGAGGAGTGAGGGTGGGTGGGTCAGGGGAGTGGCCGGCTCCTTGCCTCCTTGACTTCCCGGAGCGTCCAGGGCAGACAGAGGCCAGAAGCCAGCCAAGGACACCCAACTAGGGCCAGCCCTTTAAGGGAGCCAAGGGTCTGACTTGTCTTCGCATCAAGAAAACGACATTTCCTCACATGAGGATTTAGCCCCGTGGCCCTGGTGGAAAATTCCAGACTCTGGGAAGTGCCAGTTCTAGGTGGAGTCAGAGAGAGACAGAGAGAGAGAGAGAGAGAGAGAGAGAGACAGAGAGAGAGAACACAAGGCCAAAGGTGATGGGTCATAGTGGTAGTTGTGGCTTTGGGTCCCGTACTTTTGGCCTCAAATCCCTCTTCTCCCATTTAGTGGCTCTGAGACTAGATTTCGTCATCTGAAAAGGGAGATAAGGACAGCAGCTACCTCACTGGATGGGAGGGGACAGCGCACAGGTGCAGTGGTTGGCAGAGACAGGGGCGAGGAGGGGCTGGGAGCCAGCATGAGCAAAGCCATCATTGCAACCGTGACGACTGCACGTGGGCGTTCGTGGAGAGCCCAGCACCAATCAGCACGCTCTGTCCCCAGCCAGGTGATGTTTATGACAACGCTCTGCAAGGTGAATCCCATGATCAACCCCATTTTACAGCTCCAATCCTGCCCAGGAGGGGCCCTGGGACCCTTTCCAGACTTTCTGCTTCCATTCCTATGCCCTGGAGAATCCCTCCCTCCCACCCCCACCTCCCACACACACTTCATTGGCTACCCAGGTGTGGATGGGGCTCTAGGGCTTGGGTACCCTCAGGGTCCCGGGGCCCCCAGCCCCAAGTAGGTTGTGAGCAGGACCCTCTTCGCTGGGCCCAGCCTCTGCCCCTACCTCTGTCCCCTTGCCTCCCCCACCCTGCTCTGAGCTGCTTCTCCCATTGATGGACCCAGTTGGGCAGGGTCATAGTAGACCTTACCATGGTAGGTCTTGGTAGACCTTACCTCCCTCAGCACTAAGCACCCGGCAAGAACAGTGGTGAACAACCACCGCCCAGATCTGGACTGAACAGAAGCTACCTCCCCCCCAGCCCCCTTCCTCCGACCAACCGCAGTTTGATCGGAGCCTGGAAGTCCTTACACGCTGTGAGACTTGGACAAGTACCTCCCCTCTGGGCCTCAGCACCCTTGTCTGTGAAATGTGGGGTGGTAATACTGAGACTGGCCTCAAGGGGGCGCTGCCAGAAAGAGTCAATGAGCTAATGCATGCGAACCTAGCACACAACCATTTTGCTCAAGCTCAGTATTGTCATGATCACTTTGCTAACAGTTAAAATGGGTGAGTTACAGAGAAGGGGCTTTCCACCTGGGTTCCCAAAAGCACAGAAAGAGGGCCACGGGGTGATAAGCTCAGACACCCCCGGCTTGTGTGGGTGCCAACTCCCTGAAGGTGACCTGTATCTTGTCCTTCTGTGTGGATCATATCCTAGAAAAATCTGATGTTTCACTGGCATATAGGCAGCTGCCGTTGGCTCCGTCTGCCTTCCCCTCTCCCCTGGTTTGTCTATGTCCTATAATCCTCTCTCTGCACCTTTGCACCTGCTGTTCCCTGCCTGGGATGCCCTTCCCTCCTCCTCATTCATTTGGATCTTGCCATTCTTCAAGGCCACCCCAAGCCCCTCTTCATTCAGGAGGACCCCTGGTGACTGCAGGTGGGCCCCCCCATTGAGTCACTTGGTCGGCCTTGCCCATCCATGGCTGGTGTTCCTGACCGTCTATGGGCGTGCCCTCCTTCTTGAACTAACCAGCACGTTTATCAAAGGCTGTGGCCAAAGCCCAACACTGTGACCACCCAGCACGCTAAAGGGGAGCGGAATATGCCACCGCAACATCTGCCCCTTTGGCCTAAGGATTATTTTGAGCTGATTATTTTTGAGAAGCAGCAGGAGACGCTCTAGAAACAGAGTAGAAGGGAAATCTGTATTTCTAAAGGAAATGTCCGTTAGAAAAGGTACCGGTCCCTGGAAGGGAGCTACTACCAGAGATAACTTTATTTTTGTCCGAGAGACTTCCCTGCAAAGCAAGGTAACATTTGTCTCGTATGCATTTCTTCTTCTCATCTTCCCGTGAGCTGCTTCCTCCCCACCTAGAAGCCCCAAACCCCTATCCCTTTCCTGAGCTCAGGATGGCACATGAGTAAATCATCTGGCCACTTTGGGAGTGATAGCTTTTCGTGACTCCCATGTGTACGTATACAACTACATCTGCTTTTTCCTGTTGATCTGTCTTATGGCAATTGAATTCTTGGACCAGCCACAGAACCTGGACTAGTAGGAGGGGAATTTTTTCCTCCCCAACAGTTCACGTACCAGCCCCGTTCGTCCCTGCAGAAGTTACTTAAGGACTCCAGTTCACTTTAAACTGTCGCCTCGAAACTGCCTAGAAAACCCAGCATTGGGCTAGTTGATTTGATGCATGACTCTGAACTTCAGAGGGGGCTGGAGACTTTCCCTGACGATGACGATGATTCCCTTCCAGTGATGGGGATCTTCCCTTCCCTTCCCTTCCCTTCCCTTCCCTTCCCTCTCCTCCCAGGCTGGCCCGGGGCACCTTCACCCCAAGGTCCCAGCCTCTGACCTTATACAAATATCCTTCGGGAAGAAAAAAAAAAAAAAAAAAACAGGGAGGGGGATACAACATAAGAGACTCTTAAATACAGAGAACACACCAGCAGACCCGTGACTAAAATAGAACCCACCCTCAGCCGGATGATGATTCCTCCCCGTCTCTGAACAACGCTGGTTTATGTTTCATCACATTTGTTAATTCTAAGATCTGCTTATGCAATGCCTTTATTTCGGGTCTCTGGGGAACGGGCACAGGCTGTGAGATGGGAGTTGGAAGAGATTGCGAGGAGCTCTGGGCCTGCCAGCCTCGCCTCCCCGGGCCCCCCAACACAAGGCCAGCCCGCCCAGTGCCCTCACTGTGGTTTCCCAGCAAAGACCCAACGAGACTAGTCGTGCGGGACCTCCTAGGGCCACCCCCACCCCGGCCTCTGTCTCCCATCCCTAGTCCTTCAGTGAAAGCCCTCCGCCCGGGAGCCCTCCCCAATGGCACCCTCGGTCCCTAAGCCTGTGGAGGAGGGCACAGTGAGACCGGAAGAGGAAAAAGGAAGCTACAGGCAAGGAGAGATGATGTGGGGGACACACTGCCCTGTGCGGTTTTGTTAAATCACTTTAGCGTAAGTTGAGAGTTTAGATGCAGACATTTGTCGGTGGCATCTGATCGTTTAAAATGACCCAGGAGCGGGGCGCCTGGGTGGCTCTGTCGGTTAAGTGCCCGACTTCAGCTCAGGTCATGGTCTCACGGCTTGTGAGTTCGAGTCCCGCGTCAGGCTCTGTGCTGACCGCTTGGAGCCTGCTTCCAATTCAGTATCTCCCTCTCTCTCCGCCCCTCCCCTGCTCACGCTCTGTCTCTCTCTCCTTCAAAAATAAGTAGACATTTAAAAAAAATTTTTTTAATAAATAAAAATAAAACGACCCAGGGGCTGGTTCTGTCGGTAGAGCATGCGACCCTATATCTCAGGGTTGTGAGTTCAAGCCCCACGTTGACTCCGTGGGGTCAGGGACCCAGGTCCTAGGAAGGCTTGTTTCCGAATCCTCAGTCCAGCCAGAGGGAAAGGGACCCTGAAAGACGAGTTGTGCGCATCCTTCTCCTCCCATTGGTCAAAACTGAGTCATGTGGCCATATTCAGTGACAAGGGAGGCTGGGAAATGTAGTCCTTTATTGCATGCAGCCCTGCACAGCTAAGAGGGGTCAAGAGATATGAGAACAAATAGAAGCCTCCACCATAACCATGTGAGCTCACTTTTCCTGCACTCAGGTGGCCTTAAAGCCCCTCTCCATGCCCACCGCCCTGCCCGGCTCCTCCAGACCAGGGAACCTGGAGGGTATAAAGTTTCTGTCCCTAAATGTGATCCAATGGAACCTGGTCTGGGCCCGCCCCCAAAAGATGGCGGGAAGGAGGTCAGCCAGAGCAGAGCAGGGGTCCGCACATCTCATTCCCCACCCCCCTGTCCCTACTGCCCACCCTCCTCTTTTCCTTCTCCTCTCTATGCCCGGTGATGCTCTGAATTGGGCTCCGGGGAAAAAGAGTCAGGGAGATACTTTCGAACATGCAGACATGAGTTTGGGGGTTGGCAGGCTAAAGGGATAGGGTGGGGAGAAGTGGGGCCATCCTGGGGTGGGGGGCGGGGGGTTCATCCATGCTGTCACACCCAGGTGACAGCCAGTTAGAGACATCCTGGAAAAGCAGGTGGCCCAGACGGGGAAGAGAGGCCAGGCGTCTGCCTCCGTGGAGCCTCAACCCACAGGGGCAGGTCAGTGCAGACCTCAGCTTGATCCAGAGCGAGGGACTCTGACCCATCACTTGCCCACAGCCCATGTGCCGCAGGAACTCTGAACCTTGTCCCCGCAGATGCCTCCCCAGGCTGCCTGGAAAACATGGGAGTCGACTCCGGTGACAGCTATCACCTACTACAAGTTCACCGCGTGCTAGAGACACGGCCCCAGCTACCCTCACTCCAGCCCCTCGACAGATCCTTCCAGAGGTCTTTTCTGACCCTCCAGAGGGTCAGGTCTTTCCAGAGAGAGGTGCCCCCATGCACTTACTTACTTTGAACGCTTAGGTGGAACTGAAGGGTGTGCGTGGAGATTACCTCCAGTTTCTGCCTCACAGACAGTCCCTTAGCATCTGAAATACCCTAGTTAGGAATCTGCTCTCCAGAAGGTATCGCATAGGCATTTAAAAAAATGTTTATTTATTTTTGAGAGAGAGGGAGGGGGGCTGGGGAGAGAGAGCGAGAATGCGAGCAGGGGAGGGGCGGGGGGGGCAGAGGATCTGAAGCAGCCTTGGCACTGACAGCAGAGAGCCCCACGTGGGGCTCGAACCCACGAACTGTGAGATCATGACCCAAGCGTTGGTCGGATGCTTAGCCGACTGAGCCACCCAGGAGCCCCTGTGGTACCAATTTTAATAACAGTACATATTTAAAATGCTAATGTGGGGGCGCCCGGGTGACTCAGTCGGTTACGCATCCGACTTACGCTTGGGTCATGATCTCACAGTTCGTGGGTTCGAGCCCCACGCCGGGCTCTGTGCGGACGGTGTGGAGCCTGCTGGGGATTCTCTCTGCCTCTCTTCTGCTCTCGCTCTCTCTCTCTCCTTCAAAATAAATGAATACACTTAAAAAAAAATCGATACCACAGTTTATTCCTTAGCAAAGAACTGTTAGAAATGACTTTATTCTTAGGAGAAGCATGAGGTGGTCAGAGAAGCCGACTGGCTAAAAGGTTCCCGGCAGTGAGCTCGGCAGCCTGGCACCTCCCCGGGGGTGCTCTGGGGCAAGACCCTGGGGTCTTGGTCCCCTGGCTCCTTGGACAGCCAGGCACGGGGGTCTGGCTTCTTTCGTATTTGTTTGCTAGTAAATATTGCGACATTTGGCGGAGTTAAGACCTGCTTTCGTTATAGCATTCCATCTGGTGGCAAGGCTGTTGGGGCAGTGGGTCTAGGAAGCCATCATCTGCCTCTAACTAGGGGTCCACATTTGTACCAGAAAACCTGGTCAGTTAGAATACATGCCCCATGGCAAGCGGTGGAGGCTGGCTGGGAACTACGTCTGATCCTGGCACCGGCGCCCCTAACCACCAAACCACACTGCCCTCCCACATTGCCTTCGACTCGCTCCCACGTGTCTAGAGTTCTAGCCTTTACTCGAGACCCTGCCAGGCTCAGGCACTATGCTGGGTGCCCACAGTGGCCACAAAGGGTGCCATCTTTGGGTGCCCCCTTTCAGTGGCCGCTGTAGCCCCCAAGTGGAAACTATGTGGGGCCCTCGGGCTGCGTCTGGCGGGTGGCGACGGTCGGATGATTCCTTTCACAAGACCAACTCTGAAACATAACCCGTTTCCGCATGGCGGCGGGGGAGGGGGGCTCGTTCTCATGTTGGCCGTTCGGGATTTTCCCAAGAACCTTTGGCCCAGAGCAATAATGGATTTTCAACCAACAGGGACATCCCTGTAGCGACATCACCTTCTATTGTTCTGCAAACTAATGCTTTCTTGGCAAGTTCTGGAAGGGGCCATCGCTTCCTCTAATTCCTCCTCTCCCCCAATCACCCAGCACGTGGGAGGGCCCCCTCCCCCCTGTGTATTGAGAAAGCGCTGGTTCCTCGCCTGAGGGCAAGAGGGGGCCCCTCCAAGATCCCAGGTTGCAGGAGGGCCTAGCGAAGGCCTAGCCTTTGTTTTCAAACCTTTAACAATCTTTAGAGAAACGCTTTAGGGACCCCCAGGAGAGGACACAGGCAGGAATGGCCACGCTGGCCGGGGGTGAGACGTGGGGTCGGGGCCCACGCTGGGGACGCCTGGGCTTCCCACGACACTCCTTGCAATGCGCTGGTTTAACCGTTACGCCCACGCCTCTCACTTGGCACCGTCTTTGTCTTGGGGAACCTGGGCAGACAACCCCCGAAGCGAGAGAAAGGGGGTCACGGGGGGGGGGGGGGGGGGAGGAAGAAGCCTGCGATGAAACGAAAAAAAAAGAACAGAAACAGACAAAGCAACAGGTCCACACAAGGGAGGCAAGGACAAGTCAGGAAGCGTGTTTAATTGGCATGGCACAGAAGACATACATCAGGAGCACGAGAGGAGGCCTGGGCACACTGCGGGGCCCCTGTCCGCCCCAGGGCCTCGCCCCGCCCCCACCAGCACCTCCAGGACAAGGGCCTGCTTCTTCCCCAGAGACAGACACCAGCGGATTCAGACAGGACAGCGGCCCCCAAAAGAGGCCCCGAGGGGGTTGGAAAGGCAAAGAGGCAAACAGAAAGAACACGACCATAGCCAGGAAACGTTGCTTTTGTTTTGTTTTGTTTTTTGGTAAGAGTTGTCCAAATTCCTTTACAAAGTTGCAGGCTCCGGGTCAGGGGGCGGGGAACGTGACCACTCAGACTGCCCTGCCCCACTGGCCTTCGACCTCTGCAAGGTGACCGTGACGCCCATACCCACTCCCCACTTCCCCCTTCGCCCTGTGAGGGACAGACACTTGCTCCCATCTGAGGGACAGAGGAACTGAGCGGGAGCCACTTGCCCCGAGCCTCAGAGAAAGCTGGTCACTGAATCCAACTGGGAGCAGGTGGCTGTCCCCGGAGCCACGGGCCGGGGCCACCGTCAAGATGCAGGAAAAACAGAGCGGCACGGGCTGTGGGGCGAGGCGAGGCGGATTCTGCGTTTGTCCCAGGCCTGGGCAGTAGACAGGAGCCTGAGCCTAGAGGCCAAGACAGAAGATGGGACCAGCTGTTTATTCAACAAAAGCCTTTTATTCATTCAAAAATCAACCATTGGGTTTATTCCGCAGATATTAAAAAAAAGGGGGGGGCAAGGCTTCCCATCACGGCGCCCTTATGCTCATTAACTTGCTAGCCCTGGGGGAGACCAAGAAGAGGGGCACCTCGGACACACACTGCCAGTCACGGGAGGTTGGGGCCCAGGACACCTCCCGCTGTCCCCCCTCCAATCTCCGGTTGGGCCTGACGGGGTCCCCACATGCCTTTGCAGCTCCCGGCCACCAGGGGGCGTGCCCGCGTTCCCTCGGACCCCGGAGGCGCCGCGGGGAACCGGGTGGCTTTTCACTGGGTCCGCAGAGGGACTCTCTCCAGGGAGAGGGTGTCTCTCCCGGGGGAGATCTAGGGCACCCCGCCCCCCGCCTTCCTCCCCTCAGAGAAGAGACGCGTTCCCGAAAGCCCAGGTGTCGTCTGGGAAGTTGGCTGTCAAAGTGAAAAGCATCTCGGGGAAAGGAGGACACACACATTTGCCTTGACATTGAACGTTGCCTGGTTAAATATCAGGAAGTCTGTCATTCTGGTCAATGCCATCAACAGAGTGGGGAGCGGACACTGTGGGGGAGAGGCCAAGGCCGCTGCTCCTGGGCCAGGAAGCGAGGAGTGAGGGCCGGCGGAGGGACTGAGAGCCTGGCCTTCGGTGGGTCTGGAATCCCCAGAGAGCAGCATGTGACCCACCTGGGCCTGCGGAGGGAGGGGGGTGAATCGGTGCCGGGGACAGAGGCCCACAGCTGCTCAGGTTCCATATCTGGAGGCCTGGTGAGAGGAGGGGACACAACTGTCCCTGCCCGGCCACCTCGGGCACAAATGGCCAGTATCCAGCACCTTGCCCAACAAGAAGGGCGGCCCTTCCCTGCAGCTCTGGGCCGTCCCCAGGACATGGACCCGAGGTGCGCCTGAGCCACGGGTCCACGGTCCCGCCTGCTAAGGCCAAAAGCCCCACCTGTGGCTCCAAACTAAACGGCCGAAGGGCAAGAATGGAGAAAGAAGGCCTCACAGACACCTGCTCCACAGACACCCAGGAATCGATGCCCATGCCGGAGCTGGCAGGATCTGTCACTCCTGACCCTGGGTGGTCCTGGGCTACGAGTCCCTCACTGAGATGGTGCCTCTAACACTGGGCTGTGCGACTGCTCCTTCCCACTGGGCCAGAGATGCACATCGAGGCTCAGGCAGAAGGCAGGGGAGGAATGCCACGCGGGGAACCACCCCTCCCCCCCACGCAACCCCAAGCCACCAAGTTCATCCCAACCTGCAAAGTCGCCTGTGAGAGCTGAAGCGCTCCCCGTGCCTGCGCGATCCGGGGGCTTACAGTGGATGCAGAGCGCAGCCCGAGGCTCTGCTGAGCAAGAAAGGAGTCTGGGACGAGCTGAGCGGTCCGGCCAGCGGGAAGGGACACGCAAGGCCCGCCCCAGCAGCGCCGCTCTCTGGCGGAGGGTCTGTCGGCTGAGGGTTAATTGGCAGACGCTCTGGCCTCCCGGGAAAGTGCAAAGTGAGAACCAAGGACAATTCAAAGTGAGAACTGAAGGCCAGCTTTTTCTCTCCCAGGGCTGGGGCAAGCAAGAAAGGGGACAGGCTGCTGAGTTCGCCAAGAAGCAGGAATTCGAGACTCAGGCCTGGCCCTAAATAGTCTGGGAGGCTGCTTCTCAGTCCGGGAGCCTTCCCTGGAAGAGGACTGGTTCTGGGCCAAAAAATAAAGACAGCCCAAGAGTCCAGGAGGGACCAGGAAGAGCTGAAGAGAGAACAAGGTAGGTCATCTGATCCCGCACACAACCACCAGTGGCTTCCATGTCCCTGAAGACTTGTGCCAAGAGACAGGAGACGGCCTCACACCGTGCCCATGCCTGCTGAGGCCTGGCAAACAGCCGAAGACCGCAGAATCATAAATGCAAGAAACCCAGGCTCACAATGACACAGCGTCGGTGTGGATACAGGAAACTTCCAGATCGACCAGCCCAAGCCTCCTGGTTCTGCCGCTGGGGTAGCTGGGGCCCAGAGAGGGCAGGGGGCTGCCTGTGATCGCAGAGCAAGGGCCAGCCGCAGGCTCCCGGAGAGGCTCCCTGGCCTCTGACTTTCCTGGTGGCGGTTCTGGGGCCACCCGGTCTCAGTGGCAGGCAGTGTTACAAGCTTCCTATGAGCACATATGGGCTGCAGCCCCAAGGGACAGCCACTACCAGACTGGACCGTCTGCGGCCCTTCCCTCCTGCCCTCCCTCCCAGCGTTTAAGCTGAGAGAGGAAAGGGAAGGGGGAGGCCATGTGATCTACGGGACAAGGCAGACGGGCAGGCAGAAAAGCAAGTGGGAGAGAACGGAAGGACGCTCTTCAAAACCCACCAAGGAGGGAGAAGGAAACTTTCCTCTGCTCACCGGCTTGCCAAGAGCGTCCTCCCCCGCCGCCTTTCCTTACGCACCCCATCCCACCTTCCGGGCTCCCAGTCCCCAGGCTGCTGCAAGCGCCAAGCAAGAGTGGAGAAACCAAAAGACGTCCCCTGTTTGTCCTCAGAAAAGATGCTCTGGACCCAGAAGAGGAACAGAAGGGGGAGTACGGACAGGAAGCAGAGAAAAGGGGTTCA
Organism: Acinonyx jubatus; assembly: GCF_027475565.1. Taxonomy (NCBI): domain Eukaryota; kingdom Metazoa; phylum Chordata; class Mammalia; order Carnivora; family Felidae; genus Acinonyx; species Acinonyx jubatus. The sequence continues at coordinate 5,987,877 of NC_069391.1, forward strand.
AGAAGGAGGCATTCGGGCTGGGGGAACAGTGCATTAGCCATTTAAGAAACCCACCCTTCCCCTCTCCAAACATCAAGCACAGTATCTGGAAAAAAAAAAAAAAAAAAAGAAGAGAAAAAGAAAAAAAAGGTTTTTGGCTTCTTGGCCGCTTCAGGCCACCATTCTCTCCGGCGCAGGTGGGCGAGGGCGTGCGCATATAAACGGTAGGCCCCGCATCCCTGGGAACTTTGGACACACGAGGCAGCAGCAACAGTTAACAACCAATAAATAAAAGATATCAATTATATATGTATAAAAAAAAAAAACCTCACTTTCCCCACAAAAAGCACAATACTGTTATCACAAAAAAAAAAAATCATCATCATCATAATTAATCATCCTTGCCACGCAGGTGGTCTGGCTGCTCGAGGACGGGATGACCAATAACGCGAATCGGGCAGGCCCCCCCCAATGCCCCCGAGCACACCGTGGCCGAGGCCGTGACTCCCCGTGGCCTCTCCAGCTGCCGAAGGACAGCCGAGGCGGGAGGCAGTCTTCTCTGAGGTCTACGGCAGCCTTCTCCCCATCTGTCAGTCTGTATCTTCTAGGACAGAAGGTGGTTGTTTTTTTCTTTTTTTTCTTTTTTTTTTTCCCTTTGTCAATGTCTGTTTGAAATTAAAAAAAAAAAAAAAAAAGCACACGCACAGGAGAGCAGGAAGGACCCAGAGGCTGCCCGCGAAGCAGCCGAGGCCTTGGTTTTGCAGAGGGCTGTAGCCTTTTCCGTTTCGTGTCGGTTTCTGGACAAGCAGAGGTTGTTGGCAATTGGAGACAGTGGCTTCAGGCGGCGGTGGGTGCAGGGCAGGGGGGAGGAGAGCCGGGCCCCACGGCTCCAGGGCAGCCCGGCTGGGTGTAGATGCGGAGAGAGGCTGGGGGAACACAGGAGGGAGGCGTTGGGGGCGGAGGTGGCCTCATGGCACGGGAGGAGGTGAGTGGTTCCCAGGCATCTGGAAGACACAAGGAGGTGAGACAGGTGCGGAGCTGGCTGGCTGCCCGGGACCCACGCCCACGGAGCCGGCAGGGGAGCCAACTGGAGGGCCGGGGGGCATTCCGTCAGAAGTCCTAAAATTCAGCGTGCGCACCCTCGGATCCACCTGTTTGGCGCTTCGCATGTCTCCTTAAGAAGCAAAGGAGGCGTTTCCCACAGTATCATCTGCGATAGCGACACACAAAGGGAGGGAGCGAGCTAGGGAGCTGGTCGGATAAATGAGGGCGCAGCCCTAGGATCGGATAACTTGCAGCCACGAAGGCCGAGGCGTGGCGTGGCCGACAGGCACAGAAGATGTTCAACAGGCTTTGTCACCGGGGACACACAAATAAACCCCACAATGAGACACCACCCCACACCCGCCGGGATGGCTATCCTCCACACGCGGGGACGTCACAAGTGTTGGCCAGGGCCTGGAGACGTTAGGACCCTCACCCTTGCTGGTGGCAGTGCAAACGGTGGCACCCAAAAGGTCCAACGCAGTTACCATGGGGTCTAGCGGTTTTGCTCCCAGGTAAAAAGGGAACGAGGTCCTGAAACCCGCTCCGACAAGGAGCCCCGAAGACGTTACGCCAAGTGAAAGGCACCGCACGCCAAAAGCCGCGTATTGCATTTATGTGAGAGGCTGCGTTCCGATGACACGTCCCAGGTAGGCAAATCCATAGAGACAGAAGGCAGGCTGAGGCTGCCTGCCGGGGACTGGGTTGGAGGCAGGACGGGGCGAAAGTGCTTAATGGATATGAAGGTGGGTTTTTGCTTCCTTTCTTTCTTTGGAGAGAGACAGAGAGCACACAAGCGGGGATGGAACAGAGAGAGGGAGAAAAAGAGGATCCCAAGCAGGCTCCACACTGTCAGCACAGAGCCCGACGCGGGGCTCGAACTCACGGACTGTGAGATCATGACCCGAGCCCAAGTCGGATGCCTTAACTGACTGAGCCACCCAGGCGCACCCGGCGTCGGACTCTCGATCTCAGCTCAGGTCTTGATCTCAGGGTCAAGTCTGAAGCCCCGCGAGGGTATGGAGCCTCCTTTAAATAAATAAAATCAAATGGTTAATTTGGGGGTGCCTGGCTGGCTCAGTCAGTAGAACGTGTGACTCCTGATCTCAGGGTTGGGAGTTCAAGCCCCAGGTTACTTTAAAAAAAAAAAAATCTTAAGAAACATTTTTTTAACGCAATGGTTCATTTTATGTCATGCAACTTTCGCCTCAGTATGTTTTTGAAAAAAGCAGCACGGAGGACCGGGCTGCCTGCCACCGTCTGCACGATCCACAGATCCTTCCCGTAACCCTGCTCCACTTAAATCCCAAGTCCCTGCTGCCCCGAACGCACGGGATAGGCGTCTGATCCAAAAGGGGTCATTTCCCAGATCTGTGTGACATGACCAGAAAGCATCGGCTGGGCTGGGCTAGTCAGCAGCTACGTGGTGGTGACCCGAAGGAGCAGGCAGGCCCCACGGGAGCAGAGTTGGGGTGGCCGCCGGGGTGCAGGTGAAGGGAAGGGTCCTCCCAGTGCCGACCCCAGGGCGCTTGGCTGAGTTTCCAATCCCGTGCCCTGCCTTCTGCGGCCAATCTGTGAACCCTTGCGATCCCCAGCACTGGACCTGCTGCTTCAAACCGCAAACACAATGGAACCCATCAAATGCCTTTCAATCCATAAATCCGTGATTGGTCCCCTCTAAAGGATGTTAGAAACCCATCTGTTTTTGAAAAGCTGGAAGCCAGGAAGAATGGAGTATCTATCCTGCCTTTCCTTTAGAAATGAGGCTGCAGTAGCCACACCATCGATGAGGGGGAAGTTTCCCAGTAGAGTAAACAACCGAGCTAACCACAAAGAAGGACGGACAGCTCTGGAACACCACCTACTGAATGAATGAATGAATGCACGCATGCGTGAATGAACGAATGAATGAAGGGCTCGTCACCAGTGGCTGCTGACGTCACCAGACCTCACGTGATGCCTGGTGGACACACAAAGCCCCCCTCGGGAGGTGCTCTCTTCAAAAGTGGGTCAAAGTGAGTGCTGGGCAAGCCTGCCCATCTAAGTGCCCATTTCCAGGAAGAACAGGAAACTGAAGAACATTTTAAAACGACCCACGGGGGCCCAATCAGCAAACCGCGAGGTAGGAGACTCCACGGAATGTATTTCTTGACAAATAGCAAAGCAAAAGAAAGGGGAGGGGGAGACATTAAAATGAATGTGAGAGACCTATCAGCCAATTACAATAGGTGGAATTCATTCTGATTCTGTTTCCAAGAAACAAAACATTGCAAGGCCACAGGAAATGGGAAGACTAGCTTAGCTGCAGACCGGGGGGTATCAGGGAATTAGTACTGGGTTTTTTTTTTTCACTATTATGGACTCTATATAAAGAAATGTTATCTTGGGGCGCCTGGGGGCTCAGTCGGTTGAGCGGCCGACTTTGGCTCAGGTCATGATCTCGCGGTTCGTGGGTTTGAGCCCCGCGTCGGGCTCTGTGCTGATGTCTCAGAGCCTGGAGCCCGCTTCGGATTTTGCGTCTCCCTCTCTCTCTGCCCCTCCCCCTCTCATGCTCTGTCTCTCCGTCTCTCAAAAATAAATATATAAGTGTAAAAAAAATTTTTTTAAATGTTATCTTTTCAGAATACGCCTTGAAATATTTATGTCTAAAATAATATGTCTTGAATTTGCTTCAAAATAACCCACCACGAAGGTGCATATGGAGGATATAGACGGCACAAGATTGGCCACAAATTGGTGATTCTGAAGCTGGGTGACGGGTAATGAGAATACACCATTCCTTCTATCATTGCCTGTCATTACAAAGGTTTTTTTTAGGGGTGCCTGGGTGGCTCAGTCGGTTAAGCATCCGACTTCGGCTCAGGTCATGATCTTGTGGTTTGTGAGCTCAAGCCCGGCATCGGGCTCTGTGCTGACAGCTCGGAACCTGGAGCCTGCTTCGGATTCTGTGTCTCCCTCTCTCTCTGTCCCTTCCCTGCTTGCACTCTGTCTCTCTCACTCTCATAAATAAAAAAAACAACAGAAGTTTTTAAAAAATCCACCTCATGGGGCACCTGGGTGGCTCAGTCAGTTAAGTGTCTGACTCTTGATTTCAGCTCTACTCATGATCTCATAGGTTCATGGGTTCGAATCCTGCATTGGGATCTGTGTTGACAACACGGAGCCTGCTTGGGATTCTCTCTCTCCGCCCCTCCCCTGCTCACAAGCACGCACTCTCTCTCTCTCAAAATAAATAAACAAACAACAACAACAAAATCCACCTTAAGATTTCCAACAACCTACGTGTCCCAAGCACAGGCCTAGGTCAAGTATGGCCCAGCCACGCAACAGAATACTATGCAGCTATTAGAAATGATGGCCTCGAACATGTACCGATGCGGGAAATATACAGGATCTCCGTTCCTCAGCGGTTCAGTGAATTATATAACAGGAGCTTATCTAACAATTATGATACATCAGGAATCTGTGAATAAATATGAAATGATGGAACACAAGTTGGATATAATTACCATCTAACAGGTTTGAGGACAAGCCTAAGAAAAGGAGGAAGGCAATTTTCAGGGCGAGCTTATAGGCAGGTTGTGTGAAAAGTCTGTCATGAAAATAAAGTAGCATATTTTCGGCCGCCATGTTGCCAGTGAGCGTAAAATGGGTCCCTCCATAAATGGTGTGAAGGAAAGCCGGTGTAGACACAGCATGAAGTGGACTTTGTGCCAAGTTGGGTAAAATATGTTAAAAATCTCTTTTCTTTGGGGGCGCCTGGGTGGCTCAGTCGGTTGAGCGTCTGACTTTGGCTCAGGTCATGATCTTGCGGTTCATGACTTCAAGCCTCGCGTCGGGCTCTGTGTTGACAGCTCAGAGCCTGGAGCCTGCTTCATATTCTGGGTCTCCCTCTCTCCCTCTCTCTCTGCCCCTCCCCTAGTCACGCTCTGTTTCTTTCTCTCTCTCTCTCTCTCTCTCTCTCTCTGACTCTCAAGAATAAATAAACATTAAAAAAAATTCTTTTTTTAATTTCTTTTCTTGGGGCACCTGGGTGGCTCAGTCGGTTAAGCGTCTGACTTCGGGCTCAGGTCGTGATCTCATGAGTTCGAGCCCCGTGTCGGGCTCTCTGCTGTTAGCACAGAGCCCGCTTCAGGTCCCCTCTCCCTGTCTCTCTGCCCCTCCCTTGCTCTCTCTCTCTCTCTCTCTCTCTCAAAAATAAACATTAAAAAAAACCTATTAAAAAAATGTCTTTTCCTAGTGTTAAATTGCCAAAAGAAAACAAACATTCCCTATAAGTTGTTCATTAAAAACAAAAAACAAAAAAACCAACCGCCAACATATGGTTATGAGCTCATTGCTGCTGGGGAAATACAAACCCATATGTGTTCGCAGAAAACCGTGAGACGGAAACAATTAGGGTGATTCCAAAATAATCACCTGCTGTAAAGAGACTAATGACGCCATGTGACTTTTTCTGGGGGACAGAAACATCAAGAACTTCTGTGCGGACCGCTTCTTCCACGGCCTGCAGGAGACCAAGCAACATTGTCACGTGACAGCTGCCACGGAGGCCACTGGCGACATTTACCACACAAAGGGAGCCTCTGGGAGGGGCACCTGGGTGGCTCAGTCGGTTAAGTCGGTTAAGCGGCCGACTTCGGCTCAGGTCACAATCTCGCGGTCTGTGAGTTCGAGCCCCGCGTCGGGCTCTGTGCTGACAGCTCGGAGCCTGGAGCCTGTTTCAGATTCTGTGTCTCCCTCTCTCTCTGCCCCTCCCCCGTTCATGTTGTCTCTCCCTGTCTCAAAAATAAATAAACGTTAAAAAAAATTTAAAAAAGAAAAAAAAAGGAGCCTCTGGGAGATGTGACAGAGGATCATAAGCACCGTGGGATCCAGAGGCACACACTGGGCTCTTCTGAGATTAGAGAAGGGACTGTGATGATTCCTTTAGAAACCGGTTTGATTACCTATCCCCAGGCTGACCCAGTTACTGAGGATTCAGTTTTTGTGAGCGTTCAATCCTTTTTGAATCAAAAACGCGCACAGCAGTTCTATCTGGGGAATACACGAAGGCTTGTAAAAATAAACTTTTTGTAGGCAGGTGTTCTTCTTCAACATATATATATATTTTTTAAGATCTTATTTTTAGGTATACCCAGCGCGAGGCTCAGACTCACGACCCTGAGATCAAGAGTCACGTGTTCCACCGGACTGAGCCAGCCAGGAGCCCCTCAACCTGTTCTGTGACGTCTCTTCAGTGGAAAAGGATTTCTTGTGTAAAACAGTCACCACCCTCATCATCAGAAAAGCTTCGGAATGGCATAAGCCTCCAGAAGAAAGTATCAGCAAACCAAATCTGACGATACATCAAAAGGATTAGCACACCTCCGGAAGTGGAGTTTTATTCTGAGAACGCAAGGGTGACTTAGCATTCAAAAACCACAGGGCGCCTGGGTGGCTCAGTCGGTTGAGCGGCCGACTTCGGCTCAGGTCCTGGTCTGGAGGTCCGTGAGTTCGAGCCCTGCTTCGGACTCTGTGCTGACCGCCCAGACAGAGCCCGGAACCTGCTTTGGATTCTGTCTCATGGACCCCTCCCCTGCTCACGCTCTGTTCTGTCTCTTAGAAATGAATAAACGTTTAAAAAAAAGTAAAAAATAATTAAAATAAAATAAAAAATAACTCCTGGTGAACTAGAAAGGGAAACTTTCTAAATCTGATAAAACCTTCCAGCAGAAGACCTATACCAGACATCCTAATAATAATTACCAGATTAATTCTAAATTAACTAATCTAATAGTCAATTCTTGAAACTTTTCCCCCAAGACCAAGAGTGAGACAGGAATGCTCATCTTCTCTACTCCTAGGGGGCACTGTGCTGCAGGCCCAGCCAGTGCAAGGAAGCAGGGCAAAGAAACAGATGACGGCAAGAAAGCAGGGAAAGAAAGAAAGCCTAGAAAGTCCCAAAGAATCAAAGGCAGACTCTTAGATTTGACAAATGACATTAGCAGGATCATAGATATATGATTAATCTACAAAACCCCTGTGAATTTCAGGGCGCCTGGGTGGCTCAGTCAGTTGAGCGTTTGACTCTTGATTTTGGCTCAGGCCATGATCCCAGGGTCGTGGGATCGAGCCCCGCGTCGGGCTCTGCACTCAGCATGGTGTCTGCTTGGGATTCTCTCTACGACGCATAACAGAGAAGAGGCAGAGAGAAGAGGAAGGAGAGAATGAAGAAGAAAAAGGGAGAAAGTTCTCTTCCAGAACGGAGGTGTCCTGCCCCTCCCCCCACCCCAGGCCCCAGGTCCCCCTCCACTCACCCCGGCTCTGGGCCGTGGACTATACCAGCCCGTCATAGAGGGACAGCGCCTGCACGATGGAGGGGTCTGCCTTGGATCCCTCCTGGAACTCCTGTAGGGTCAGCTTCCCGTCGGCGTTCTGCAAGCAGAGAGAGAAAGACAGACAGCTAAAGGTGGAGGGACGACCAGCCTCTTAGGAGAGGGGCCTCTGGGCCGGACCCCGAACATCCCCTCCCCAAGCCCGGCCCGGGACTGGCCGAGAGACAGCTTCAAAACAAAGTCAGGTCAGGAGGGAGGCGGTGTCGCTCACTAGGTAAGAGGGCTCGGGCATCAGACAGACCTGGGTGCTTGCCGGCAGGGTGACCTTGGGCATGTGTTCCACCTCCCCGGGCCCCGGTTTCCTCACCTGGGCACGAGAGATAACTACTACGTGGCTTCCTCAGAGCACCGGGGTGACGGCTCTGGGAGCCTAAGATGTGCAAAGTGCTCAGCAAACTTCGAGCGCCCCTAACTCCATACCTGCTATCACGGCCATTAAATCCCGTAAATGGCAGTTAATTCCAAAGGGCTGAGAGCCGAATGCATTTCTCTGGAGTCACTCTCGGAAGGACATTTAAACGACTCCCAGAGGGGCACCTGGGCGGCTGTCAGTTGAGCATCTGAACTCAGCTCAGGTCACGGTCTCGGCGATCTGTGAGTCTGAGACCCACACGGGGGTCTGTGCTGACAATGCAGAGCCCGCTTTGGATCCTCTGTCTCCCTCTCTCTCTGCCCCTCCCCCTGCTCACGCGCGCGCTCTCTCTCTCTCTCTCTCTCCCTTTCTCTAAAATAAACATTAAAAAAATAAAGGGGCACCTGAGTGGCTCAGTCGGTTGAGCGACTGACTTCGGCTCAGGTCATGATCTCACGGCCCGTGAGTTCAAGCCCCGCGTCGGGCTCTGTGCTGACAGCTCGGAGCCTGGAGCTGCTTTGGATTCTGGGTCTCCCTCTCTCTTTGCCCCTCCCCCACTCACACTCTCTCTCTGTCTCCAAGGTAAATAAAAAAAACAATAAATAAGTAAAATAAAATAAAATAATATTTTGATGGCTATATTCCCAAATCATTCCCTTCCTTTTCAACCCCATGGATTTGATTGGATACACTGAAAATCATTATTCTCAGATGCCCACAGACATCTCCAATATGTCAGAGGGGCCCATGGCAAGAAGTAAAAAAGGTTAAGAATCTTAGTGGAGGCTGGGGCGCCTGGGCGACTCAAGTCTGTTAAGCGCCCGACTTTGGCTCAGGCTACGATCGCACGGTCTGTGAGTTCAAACCCCGAATTGGGCTCTCCGCACTCAGAGCAGAGCCCATTTCGGATCCTGTGTCTCCCTTTCTCTCTGCCCCTCTCCTGTTTGTACTCTCTCTCTCTCTTTCTTTCTCTGCCAAAAATAAATAAACTTAAAAAACAAAAAAAAAAGCTGCCCCTCTCTTAATTGAGAGAAGAAAAAGTGTCAGGGAAACTTATTTAACACTCTGGGCATCTGATGGGGACAGCAGGCGACCAGTGGATATCTCAGCAGGCCGAGCCACTGCCCTGAACATCCGTGCATTTATAAGGGTCTCCACTGCCGGCCCACGCCTTACCTGGCCGAGGACCAGTCTCCCCCCACCCCGGGCTCACCTTGTCCATCATGGCGAAGATCCGGTCCACCCTCTTCTCGGGGGTGTTCTCCTCCTCGGGGAGTTCCACGGTGTTCCCCTGCCAGGGAGAGACAAGGTGGGCAGTGGGTTCCCGGCCAGAAATCTGCCTCCCAGTCTGGGCTGCTTCTAGATGCCGACTGCTCCCCCTCCCCACACCTCTACCCTCTCTGCAGTCTGGCTCTAGAACACTCGGCCCCCTCCGGCCCCACTGCGGCGGTGGCCCCTGCCCGCCACCCCTCCCCTGGCCAACTCTCACCCCGGGCAGGAGAGCGGCTGTGCGGCCAGGCCCTGTCCCTACATGTGACGTCCCTCCTGCTGCTCCCACCCCATCGGGCCCAGGCCTCACCACCATCTGGTAAATGGCGTCCACAATGTCTAGCATCTCGTTCCTGGTGATGTAGCCGTCGTTATCCAGATCATAGAGCTTGAAGGCCCCTGGGAGCAAGCAGCCGGGGCAGGGTCACCCTGGAGCAGGGCAGGCTGGGCCACGCCCCTTCCTCCTGCCCCTCAGCACACAGGGGAGACCAAGGGCCCCAACACTCATCGGCAACGAGGATTCACATCAGGACAAACGGATGGACAGACAGACACACGCACATTGACATACACACCATTTCAACTAGGGTTTAAAAACAAAAAAGAAACCAGGGGCGCCTGGGTGGCTCAGCCGGTTAAGCTTCTGACTTCCGCTCAGGCCACAATCACTCACTCCGTGAGTGAGTTCAGACCCCACATCAGGCTCTCTGCTGTCAGCGCTGAGCCCTCTTCGGATCCTCTGTCTCCTGTTCTCTGCCCCTCCCCTGCTTGTTCTCTATCTTTCTCTCTCAAATAAATAAACAAACTAAAAAAAAAGAAAAAAAAAAAAAAAGAAGGAAAGAAAGAACCAAAAGTAGAAAGGAAGGGGGCTCTGGGTCTGCCAGAGTGGAGGCTGAGGCCGGGGCTGAGTGGGGTAGGGACCAGGAGGACCCCCTAATGACGCGCCCTCCTCTCCACCCACGGCCCATCCACAATCCTGCAGCTTCCTGCTATGGTTGACTCAGAAAATCAAATAATACCCCCAGGATGGGGGCGGGGTATAGCTTTTACATGAATAAAATCCTCCTTTATTCCTAAAAAAAAAAAAAAAGAAAGAAAGAAACTGCAGGCATTTCTTGTTACCAACGCCACGCAGCATCAAGGTCCAGGAGAGCGGGGAGTTCTGGCTCAGCTGTTCCCATCCTCTCTCCAGACTCCCTCTGGCACCCCGTGTTCCAGCTTGGAACTCTCTCCCCCCGGGGCCTCGGACATGCTCTTCCCCTGCCTGCAACCCTCTCCCCTCCTCCCACCCCGGCCAGCTCTCCCCTGGCCCCAGCTCGGCCCCTGATCTTTTTAAAAAAAATTTTTAATGTTTATTTATTTTTGAGACAGGGAGAGACAACATGAACGGGGGAGGGGCAGAGAGAGAGGGAGGCGCAGAATCTGAAACCGGCTCCAGGCTCCGAGCCGTCCGCCCAGAGCCCGACGCGGGGCTCGAACTCCCGGACCGCGAGATCGTGACCCGAGCCGAAGTCGGCCGCTTCACCGACGGCGCCACCCAGGCGCCCCTCAGCCCCTGACGCTCAACAGTCCCTCTCCTGCCAGCTCACCCACTCCTTCCTGCCTCAGCTGGATTATGGGATTTTTAAAAATAAAGTCCCCATGCCAGACTGACACTGGTGAGAGCAGGTGCCTGCCTCTCAGATTCCCCCGTGGAGTCCCCGCCTCCTGGCCCGCACACGTGGCCGTGTTGGGCTGGTATCTGTTGGGTGAATGAGTGAATGAGTGAGACCAGTCGTCAAAACAGTGAATTCTCAAGGGGTGCGGCCAGCGCTGGCATCGGGCCTTTTAACTCGACGCTAAGCTGCCCGTGGCCCGTGTCTGCACCTGTTGCCTGCCCCGTCTGTCCACCGTGCCTCGCTAAGCCACGTTCCTCCTACACGGTCACCTCCAGGAAAGTTCCCTTGACCTGGAAAGGCAGGACATCTGTGCCGCTCTCTCAGCCCTGGACAGACGGCCTGGCCCGCTTCTTTGGCTTCCCTCCAGCCTGGGACCAGCCAGTGTGCGCCTGACGGAACCCGGGGACAGGACTTACACCGCAGCTTCTCGTCCAGGGTGCCCCTCGAGGTCACCGACAGTGCCTGGATGAACTCGGAGAATTCAATCCGCCCGTCCTGACAGGAGAGAGGGGTGGGGAGGCCGCAGTCAGCACCGGGTCACCCGTCAGGCTTGACCTCGGGCACCTGATGGGCAGTGGCAGGTACCAAATACCCCACGGCTAAGGGACACCCAAACGGGGAGGGTGGGGGAGAAGGGACAAGGGATGCGGGGAGCGGGGGATGATTACAGATGGGTCAGGTCAGGTAGTAAGGACAGAAGAAGGATTGAGGCTCAAGGCAGAGCCCAACTCCACATGTGATGGGAGAAAGAGCCAGAAGTCATCACACACACACACACACACACACACACACACCCTCTCTGGGCAAGAGTCTAGAAACCCCTTCTCCTCGCTTCAAACTACAGGCTCAGAGGCTTCTGAGGAGCGCAGGGCCCTCAACTGTTTAATCCTACCTGTTTCTTTTGCGAATAGGGAAACTGAGGCCCGGAGAAGGCAGAGCTTCCCAGGGCCAAGCAGTGTGACTGTCAGCCTGAGGGCACCTGGGGGAGAAAGCCAGGGCACGACAGAACGGAAACCATCCAAGGGCCCGAAGTCCAGAGTGTGAAATCGAGTTCCGGTAAGTCCCCCATGAACGGGAGGGAGCCTGGAAAAATGCAGGCGTGGGCCAGGGTGCCGAGGACGGCGGGCGCCCCACAGTGGATACGCCACAGGTCAGCACGGCCATCGCCGGGAGGGGACACACGCTCCCGACACAGAGAAGCCTTGAAAACATGACGCTCCGCGAAAGGAGCCAGGCACAAAAGATCCCACGCTGTATGCTGCTCAGAGCCTCAGTTTCCCCATCTGCAAAATGGAGGTATTCAAAGGACGTGCCCCAGAGGTGCTTGGTTATAAAACCTCACTCAAAACGATCCACGGGAAAAGCTGAGCACGCGGTAAATATTCAGTAAGTGTCAGTTGCGGCTCTAAATCCTGCTACGGTCCCTGCAGGGATCTGCATTTTGTGCTCGCGTGAGCAAGGGCAAGGCGTGCGTGCGTGTGCGTGTGCGTCTGTGTGTACGTGCGCGCGTGCGCGGTACGGGCGTGCGTACCCGTCTCCGTGCGGCGCAGGTGGAAGTGCGTGCGCCCGGGACACGCGCGCGCATTGGTGTGCGTGTGCGTGTGTCAGTGCGCTTGTGTGTGTGTGCGCGCGCGTGTGTGCACACGTATGTGTGTACCTCCTCCAGAAGGGAACTTCGGCAGCGGAGTGTGGGTGTGGCAGACGCTGCGGGTGCCTGCGGGAGCCGAGCGGGGGGGCGGGGGGGGGGGGAAGGGGAAGCGGAGGGGAAGAAGGGGGGAGGGGGGGGGAAGCTGAGCCCCCCCCCCCCCCCGCTCAGGCCCCGTCAATCCCCGGCTCACCTTGTTTTCGTCAAAGACGTTGAAAACAAACGTAGCAAACTTGGTGGGATCTCCGAATGGGAAGAATTGCTTGTAGATTTTCTGGAAGCCTGCGGCATCCAGCTGCCCACTGGGGCAGTCCTTGATGAAGCCTTTGTACCTGGAGGCGGCAGACCGGGCGAGAGAGGGTCAAAGAGGCGCCAGCATCACCCACCCACCTGCCAGCGTCCCCAGAAGGCTGTGAATCCTGTTCAGGGAGACAGTGCCACGTGGGGAAGGGGGAGGGCACAGGCCTGGACACTGTGCAGCATGGGCTCATCCCCCCTCTGCCTCTGGCTAGCTGTGTGACCTGGGACGGGTGACGGCACCTCTCTGAGCCTCGTCCGTACCAGGGGGATAAGAGTCGCCGTGAGAATTAACCTGCACACCATGCACAGAGCACCTGCCACCCCCCTACCCCCGCAGCCCTGCACTCCACACAGCGGGGCTGAAACAAAACTCACCCGAACGAGCTCCCCTAAACTCACGCTCTTACACCGGGGCACCCCTGCCTCCCCACCGTCTCCGCTGAGCCCCTCCTGGCACCACAGAGCGGGGGCAGGCTGGCGGTGCCGGTGGTACCGCTGGTGGGCAGAGCCACCATATGGGGCCGGCAGCTGGCTCCTCCCACATGCTTGCACCCCGCCCCCCATTACGCACACCCCCTCTCCCCCACGTCTGTTCGCGGGGATCCGTGTTAAGAGACACAGGAGCGGGGCAGCAAGCTCAGAGGGCACCCTGGTTTGTCCCCCCCCCCGCTGTATTCCCAGCGCCCGGCCCAGGATTCTGCAGCTAAGCAGCCAGCTGACCGCCGCACGGCTCTGGAGCCCAAACCCCGGCTTTGCCATTTGCTGGCTGTGCAACCTTGGCCAAGTGTCTTTACCCCCCTGAGCCTCAGTCTCCTCGTCCCTAAAAAGGGACGGCTGCCACGTCTGTCTTGTCGGCCTCAGATGAGAGGATGACGTAGCATCCTTAACATAGGGCTGGGCAAAAAAAAGCCATCAGTAGCATGATCTTTTGTATTATGAACTCAGACGGGCTGTCGTAAACCAGTTGGCGAGTCGGCGCCTGGGCGTAGCTTAGCAACCCAGCTGGAGGAGGATTCCTTGGAGGAGGAAGATTCCTAGCACCAAGGGAAGCCAGCAGGGCATCAGCTATTATCTGTTCCCAGCCCTTACCTCCCTGGGCCACTCTCTGCAAACCCACTCTCCCGGAACGCCCACGACGGCCAGCGAGCGAGCCTGCCAGGAAGCCCATTTGGGGGATGAGGAAGCTGAGGCCCGGGAGGGGCCGACTTGCACGTCCTCGCAACCCAGACCAGGGCTGAGGCCAGTTGCTCTGAGCCACGGGGTCGCCGAGACTACCACCTGCCCCACTGCTCCGTCCTGAGACCCTTGTGAAGGCGCCCTTCCCCCCTCATGTCTAGGGAGAGGACTCCGGGCACCCTGTGCCCGGCCCTGGGAAGTGGCACCGTGGCGGGGGCCCATTCACAGAGGTCGCACGTGGAGAGGCCGCTGCCCTCCCACCCACAGGGCAAAATCTGAGGGGCCTGGGTGGGTGCTGCACATACAAGGACCTAAAGGGACCCACAGGACACTCGGGGATCGTCAGCCTGCACGACGGATGCCAGATGTTAACAGGATGGGGGTTGCTGGGTGAGGGGGAGGCGGGAAGATGGAACGGGGGAGGGGGGTCGGGCCGGGGTGGACGCCCACAGCCAGCGGGAAGCCGTGAAGGAGGCCAGGCTTCCGCGCCCCTCCCCATCTCCCACCGGACACCTGCAGGGAGCAGAGGCCCAGGGAGGCCAGGTCCCTGCTCAGGAATGGGACAGCTGCCCCATCTCGCCCTCTGCCCCATGCCGGGCGCTGAGCTCAGCCTTCAGCGGCCGTTCCTCCCTCAGTCGCCACCCCAGCCCTGCGCGGTGGGTTCAGCGATGCGGGGTTCACCGATGAAGGCGCGGAGGCAAGAGGTCGGGTGCCCCTCCCACCGCAGGTACCAGGAAGGGACCCGGCCTCCCGCAGGACCCTCCCCTAAAGCCTCCTCCCCAGCTGGGTGCTCTGGGCCCCAACTTCATACCCGGGCAGGACACACGGCCAGGGAGAAGGGGCGTTTTAGGGACAAGACCTGATCCGTGACTCCAGGCCTCCTGGCCAAGACAGGTCCCTGGGCAGGAGGAGGGGACGGGCCTGGTGCCCGTCTGGGGGCCATGCGGGGGCACGCTCCAGCCACCAGATCACTCGGGGGCGGGATGGGGGCCCCCCCGCAGGCTTCTCACTGCCCCACGATGGATGTGTGGTATTTAAATGATCCTGAAAGCCTGTTAAAAACAATGGAGAGAGACAAAAGCCGCTCCTAGAGGGTCCCTGCGGGTGGCTCCTGAGTGGGGGGGCGGTTTGCTTGGCTGCAGGAACCCCCAACGCTGAGAGCAGCTGCAGAGAGCCAGCAGTGGGGGTCCTGCAGTGATAGCTGGGGGCAGGCGGGGATGCGGGGAGGCCAGCCTCCGTGGGGAACCTTTCTGGGGTAGGGGGACCGTCCAGGTACCCCTGCAGAGGCCCCCAGGAAGCCCATCCCCAGGAAGCAACCCCGGGCCCAGCCTCCTCTTGCCAACCACCTCCATATTCCACACCCAGCCACACCCTCTAGAATGTGCCATACTATCTCCGGCCTCCAGGCCTTGGTACCTGTAGGCCCCTCTGGCCGCAAAACACATCTTTTTTCTCTTCACTGGGCTCAGCCACTCACCTACCTCGTCCCAGCTTTGACGTCGCTTCCGGGAATACTGGCCAGGCCCCCCACCCCTGCCTGCCCCAGAGCCTGACAGGTTCCTCTGCTCCCTCACCCCTTGGGAGATCCCCAGCACGCTATATCCCGTTTGCTTCCAGGTCATATCCCTGGAGGGACATCCCACTGTAACCTCTCTGGCACCGCAGAGCCCCTTGCCGGGGGTGGGCCCTGGTGTATGATGGGGGCTCAGTAAATGTCTGTCCGAGGAGATGGATGGATGGATGGACGGATGGACGGACGGACAGACGAATGCATGAACACACAAACTGCCAGACAAGGACGGAGTGAGACCCAGGTATCCAGTGCCTTCTTCCTAAGCCCCGAGGACCCTGGCCAGCACTTGAGAGCTTCCTGCAGACGGCAAGAGAACCACTGATGGGCTCCCAGCCCTCGGTGGATTGGCAGGGGGCCCAGAGAGGGAGACAGACAGGCTCAGGGTCACACAGTTAAGTTAGCAGCAGGATCAGAGCTCCGGCCAGGCAGAAACCGCCCCGTGCAAACGCGTGCTGGAGCCCTGCTTCCCCAAACGCTGTGCAGCACTGTTCATCGTGGGAAGGTTGGGGGCACCCTGCCTCGCCAGAGCAGAGATGGGGGGATCTGCTGCCCCAGACACCCCGGTCACCCCACCCTGTAAGCCGTCACGGCTCCAAGGTCACGGAGAGACGTGACTCCAGCCCCCACCCAGGGCCCCCGGCCTCAGGTTCCGACAGGCCCGGGCCCCCCACCCCCCCGCCTCCCCCTTGAGACATGCTGCCACCAGAAAACCCGTTCCAGGAGGCCAGGGCCTTGTATGCCAGTCCTGTGTGCCCCTCCCCTGCAGTGCCCCTCAGGTCCCCTGCTGGTATAATAAGTGGCTTAGACCAGCTCAGGGTTTCTCCACCCCAGCACCACTGACATTTGGGGTTGGGTGATTCTTGCGGGGGGTTGGGTGATCTGCGCACCGTACGACGTAGGCCTCCGTCTGCCAGGTGTCCGTAGCACCTGCTCCCAAGGGAGGATGACCAAAAGTGTCCCCAGACAAGGCCACGTATCCCCCCGAGAGCAGAACCACTCCAGCGGAGAAATACCGAACTAGATGGCCTGTGGGAAGCCCATGAACTTGAGGGGGTCTACACAAGCGTCTGCCCTCCCGGTGTCTGTGATTCTGCAAAACAACTGAGAGCCAGGCATACGGCTATGCGCTTTCCAGGCACAATTTCACGCAATGGTCCCACGGAGCCCAGGAGGCAAGGACTATTATGCCCACTTTACGGATGGGGAAATGGAGGCTGGGGAAGGTTCCGTCCGGCCCAGGCACAGGGCCTTCACTCAGGACGCTTTCTGCTCAGCCCACTCTTCCCCTCCCTCCCCTGCTGACTCCCACTTACCCTTTCATTCTTGGTTTCGGCGTGTGCCTTAGAGAAGCCCTCTCTGGCCACCGCGGACGGAGCCATACTCCCAGCCCCCTGCCCCTGGCCCGGGCCTCGGTGGCGCCTCGTACAGCTGTGCCTGGTGACTGGCTCGTGTAACCCGTGTGGCGGTTACACGGGCATCGAGACAGGGACCACGTCTCCTCACCCGGCCCTGAGTCTGCAGGGCCCAGCACCGTGCCTGGCACACAGTAGGTGCTCAGTAAATGCTACGCGGAGTCACACAGCCAGCAAATGAGGCAGCCGACGCTAGAGCCCTCTGCCACACGTCCGGGCTTGCGTCGGATGGGGGGAGGGGGCCGGGATGGGGCATCCTGCCCTTGGAGGCCCGACGCGCTCAGTCGGCCTGCTTTCCTTGGTGCCTTCTGTTTGCTTCCAGGCCCAGGGTGGAAGCCACAGAGGTCCCGGCATTCCCGCTGGCACACGTCAGGCCCAACGGAGGGGGAGACACAAAACCTGTGCTGCTGTCAGTTACCTCCACCAACTGGCAACCGGGGGTGCCCAGCCCAGGCAGGACCTCAGGGCAGGATCTTGGGGCCCAGCCCCAGAATCGCCAGGCACCACCGAGGACGGACGGCCCTGGGGCCCCACCGCGCAAAAACCCACTGTGACGGGCCACCCGCCTCAGACAAGGGCCCCACGCGTGGGGCAGAAAGGAGTTGGGGACCTATCTTTGTCTTGTACTTATTATGACTAAGCTCTGTGCTCATGGTTCCCTTTGGTCGCACGGAGCACGCAGGGATTCTGTAATATAAAGAAGTTAAATTTTTGTGTTGGAGTGCAAAGAACTGAAAAGGAAGGGCTCAGGCTTCCCCATCAGGCCTGGCTGGATCCCACCACCATCCCTGCCCCGGCTGCCCGGAGAGGCCAGCCGTCCCAAGGGGGGGTTGACAGACCAAAGACCCCTGATGCGCCTGCCGCATCCAGCCACTTAGCCCGGGGCACGTACAGGGAGGCCCTTAACGGTTAGGCCAGTAAATTTCACATTGTGTGTATCTCACCGCGTTAAAAAAAAATGTAATTAAAAGCATTACAGAATGTTCTAGATCAGGCATAAAAATATCAAACACAGGTACGGTCGGCTGAAACACAACATGTGTTGTAGCAACATGTGTCGGCTGTAACACGACAAATCGGAGATACTAAGAGTTATTTATATCCAGATACATCGGTGAAGCATGAAATCGATCGGCCGTGATCCACCAAAAAATGAGCGACTTTTTACAAGTTATTGTTCGGGGGGGGGGGCGCCTGGGTGGCTCTGACGGTTAAGCATCTGACTTCGGCTCAGGTCACAATCTCACAGTTCGTGGGTTCGAGCCCCAGTTCGGGCTCCACGCTGACAGTGTGGAGCCTGCTTGGGATTCTCTGTCTCCCTCTCTCCCTGCCCCTCCCTCTCTCTCTCTCTCAAAAGGAAATAAACGTTAAGCAAATAATAAAAAAAATAAAAACCGAACCAAACTACCATCACACCTCCACCTAGGTTTGCCTTTTTCTAACCATTCTTAGTTACCAGGACTTGTGGATGCTATTTCGTTTCTTTTTACGGACGTACGAAGAAGACATTTCATTAAATCAATTCTCTCTGTACCTGTCACTAGTCTTGAAATCGTGTTCGAGAACAGGGCTCTTAACTCTCTGGGGGCCAGGGACCCCTCTGGGAATCAGACGGAAAGCTACGGGACTGAGCCTGGGAGACAGGCACCGTCCCCGAACGCCGTGCGGGCAGCTTCCGGCCACACGGGTGTCTGACAGGGTTGGCTGTATTTGGGGGCCAGCTCTTCGACACAGGGCGGGGACGAAAAGAGAGAGTCGCAGATGTGACAACTGCATTCTTACGCTTCTTTGAAAGGGAAAGGGAAAAAAACAAACGTGTCATTCCATAGAGCGAGGGAAGCTGCGTGTCACTTAACAAAAACACTTCCCCAGCGCCACCAGCCTGGGCCAACGCCTGTGTCCCCTTGGGGACTCTCCTTCAGTCCCAGCTGCCTCCAGCCCCCCCCCCCCCAGCACTGGCCTGGCATCTAGTAGGTGCTAAACAAACGACTGAGTGAGTGAGTGAAGGAAGGAATGAATGAATGACTGCTCACCCTGACACGGGGATCCCTTTCCCATTCAGCTTCTTGTTCTCTGAGACCCCCGAGCGAGACCCGAAGGCCCCAGGCTGCTGGGACTTTCCGAACTCACTGCTCTCACTTGCCATGAACTTGGCCCTGTGGGAGGCTGGCCGCAACTCCCTGCATGCCCGTCCCTCCCTGTCCAGGGTACAGCACTGCCCGCTGTCATGGGAAAGGCAGGGAACAGGTGGGTTAACGACGAAGCGTCACCCCCAGCGGCAATCAGCCCCGAGCCCCAGCTGTCTCCGCGGCGCCCGTGATCTTTGCAAACAACCCCTCCCGTTGGCACCCCCGTCCCAGCGCCCCCTGAGGATGACGTCTCTCCTCCTTGCTCTCCTCCCCCACCAGCCCCTGCTGTCTTCGGCTTTGGGGGGGCTGCCCAGGCAAGAGCCGGCAGGATCGAGCCCCCACGGCCTGAGCCACAGAAGTGGAAAGGGCTGGACCCAGACTCCACATACATACACCCAGCCCTGGGCCACCTGGGCCCAGCGTCTCTGCCCTTCGGAGCTTTAGTTTCTTGGGGAAATTTGGAAAATAGAAAATGCGAGAGAAAAAGCTACCGCAACCCACGATGCTGGCACCCAAGGTACCCATGCACCTACCGCCAGCTTCCAGCCGGCTTCCCTCCCGTCTTGTGCTGTCGGTCAGGGCCTGGGGCGGGGCGGGGGGGGGGGGGTGACGTGTGCCCTGCTGCCTCTCTGCTCTCCGAGGGGCTGCAATTTCACAATCATCTGGAAGGGCCCGGGACCCCCTGCGGTTTCTTAGCCCCCAGTGCGGTTCCTGATCGTCCACGGGGACAAATCATGCTCAGGGAATGGAGACGGTCGAGAGCAAGGGGCAGGGACCCAGGCTGGCCGTGGACCCTGACACTGGCCTCACTGCTCAGCCTCCGACCCCCTCCCTCCAAGTACAGATCGCGGCACAGCAGCGCAGGGCTGTGCAGAGTTGACCCCGAGGGCAGCGGGAACCTGGTGCCGGCTGAGAGCCCAGAGGACGCTGGTCCGGGCACCCCGTTGCTGTGGCCTGGCCCACGCTCCTGACAACCTGGGCCCGACCGGCGCCGAGGTCGAGTGCTACTCTCAGCTCTGTTTCCTCTCCTTGGCCGGCCCAGGGCCCATCACACAATCACTTTCGAGGCCTGGGCCTTGGGGCACCCGGCTGGCTCCGCGGGTGAAGCGTGCGATTCTAGACCTCGGGGTTGTGAGTTCAAGTCCCACACTGGGCGGAGAGATTACTTAAAAAATAAAATCTTGGGGGCGCCTGGGTGGCTCGGTCGGTTAAGCGTCCGACTTCGGCTCAGGTCATGATCTCACGGTCCGTGAGTTCGAGCCCCGCGTCGGGCTCTGTGCTGACAGCTCGGAGCCTGGAGCCTGTTTCAGATTCTGTGTCTCCCTCTCTCTCTGCTCCTCCCCTGTTCATGCTCTGTCTCTCTCTGTCTCAAAAATAAATAAACGTTAAAAAAAAATTAAAAAATAAAAATAAAGTGAAATCTTTAGGGGCGCCTGGGTGGCTCAGTCAGTTAAGCCTCTGATTCTTGGGTTTCGGCTCAGGTCGTGATCTCACAGCTGTGAGATCGAGCCTCACATCAGGCTCTGTGCTGG
This sequence comes from Acinonyx jubatus, assembly GCF_027475565.1. NCBI lineage: Eukaryota > Metazoa > Chordata > Mammalia > Carnivora > Felidae > Acinonyx > Acinonyx jubatus. The sequence goes on from NC_069391.1 coordinate 6,008,323, forward strand.
GCAGAGCCTGTCTGCCCTTCCCCTGCTCATGTTCTCTTTCTCTCTCTGAAAATGAAGAAATAAACTTTAAAAAAAAAGCCTGGCCCTGGGTTCTCTCGCTGCATAACGGCTGCTGAAAGTCAGCACAAAACAAGGTGATCCTGTCCAATGCTGGAGAAACAGGGACTGGGTGGTCAGTGCGGGCCTCTCCGAAGAGATGCCAAGATCTGGGGGCAGAGGGAACAGCAAGGACGGCGGCTCTGAGGTAGGAATGAGTTTGGTGTGGCTGACGGACAGGAAGTGTCTGCGGTGGCCCTGCGGGTCTCTGCATGCCCCTCCCCCTGCTTCCCCGCCCCCACCCAGACGGCCCAGCCCTAAACTGTTTGCTGCCCCGGGTGGACTAGGCCTGGGAACCCCGTGTTTTCCCAGGGAGGGCAGGGCATCGGCACATTCCCCAGATGTTGGGGGCCCCGAGAGCTGTTTGGAACAGGAAGGTGCTGGCTGGGGGCTTGGTGACAAAGGTCCTCTGAAGATGGACCAGGGCGCTTGGGATCCTACCTGTTTCCTGAGCAAAAGACAGAGGGAACAGTGGGCCACCCACGGCCCCAGCGAACCAGTGACGTTCAGGGCAATCGAGGGATAATAACATGCGTTCGTTTTGTGTGCCCGCAACAAGGACACTGATGGCCCTGGGCACTGCAGGGGATGACCCAGAGCGCCGGGATCTGTGATCCATTACCAATGTCTGCTGTGGGCACGGGTGGAGAGAGTGGTGGCAGGGGTGTCCCTGTTTAACCATCCCTGGTCTAGCTTCGCCCCGAGGGATAGAGCCATTCTAGAACACAACAGTGGGCTGGCCCAGGTGGGCCAGAGAAAGGCACCCATTCACCTACCTCCTAACCTCGAAGGCGCCACCAAAATGAACCAAAGGACATGTGTTCGAGGCCCACAGAACTTTCCGGCAAAGCAAGATCCATTCCGGTCTTTGTAAGCTCTTTAGAGAGAACCCCCTTCTCACAGGGTCTGGGTGTCACCGGGCCTCGGGCCCCAGTTCTGTCACGGGAGTCCCAAGAACTGCTCTCCACGGGCCAGCCTCCAGGGCTCTCTGTGCTTCCTCAAACACACGGAGCCTAATCCCACGGAGCCTCTGTGCTTGCTAAGCCCTGTGCCTGGAACTCTCTCCCGTGGCCGAGCCCTTGTGCAGGGGGCAGCTGACACACCAGCTTGGCGAGTGAGCGAAAGTCATTCCGTCTGCCTGGGCCTCAGTTTCCCCGTCTTCAAAATGAGCAGGGGGCCTTGAGTCTCCGGATTGCTCCGTGGGTTATAGCTGGTGACGACGTCAGCATTATCACCAACACCGCTAACAGAGAGGAGGTTACGAGGCTCTGTTCCGGACGTCTCACGTGAATCAGATCACCTCCTCTCTGCCGTATTCCTACAAAGCGTGACTATCATTACCCTCATTTTCCAGGCGGGGAAACTGAGGCACTGAGAAGCTCAGGAAGTTGTTCAAGGTTGCTCAAACAGAATGCGGGGCATGGGCACTCAAGCCCAGTGCCCTGGTTCTGGAGCCCACCTGGCCCTGCGTTCCCGGGGGGAAACACAGGTGTGAGCAGGGCAGGACCCGGGGGGCTCAGGGGCCTTGTCTAGGAAATGCCACGATGGCACACTCCTCTGGGTGACGGCGAGGAGGAAAATGAGGCCGCGTCTGAGAGCTTGCAGGGCACACAGTGGCGCCAGGGGACAGACCCCACCCTCCTCCCTGCCCGGCCCTTCTCTGCACCTCTGTTTCGTTTCCTCAGCTGCCATAAAGACGATAAACCGTGTCGGCCCCCAGGGCAGCTCCCAGGGGTCAAGAGCCATGTATGGGAAGTACATGGGGTGTGCTTCTTGGGGCCTGAGCACCCACTATGGCCAGGCTCTGGGGACACAGGCGTGGAGAGGACACGGCCAGCCTTCAGGGCCAGGAAAAGAGGCAGTGAATGCTACCTGCTGTGTCCCCGGCTGTGGTGGGGGCCCCGAAGCTAACCGGAGGGCCCAGGGGTTTCAGGGAGGAAGCCTTGAGGGTGGGGAGATAGGAGCCAAGCAAACAGGGGGAGGGGTGTCCCCAACAGGGGGGACAGCCCGAGCAAAGGTCAGGAAGCCCCAGAGGGAGAGGTGGGTTCGGGAACAGACAGCAATTCAGGCTGGCCAGAGGGTGAAAGGAGTTTGCAGTGAGACTGGAGGGGTCAACAGGGCCAGCCCAAACCAGTTCTCATACCCACATAGCCATGCCGGAGGCATGGACTTCACCTGAGCTCCAGGGAGGGTTTAGGCAAAAGCGCCTCTGGCTGCCAGGTGGAAAGGAGGGAGATTATGTACAGATGGGGGACCCCAGAAGGCTTCCTGGAGGAGGTGACTTAGGTGAGCTTTGGGAGAAGAGAGCTCAGAGAGCCTAGGAAGGTAGGCAAGAAGGGCGGGGAGTTCTAGAAGGGAGATAGGGGTAGACAAAGGCCCAAGGAAGGAAGGGCAGGCGAGTTCTGGAAGGGAAAGCCTTGGAGATAAAGACCTAGAAGTAGGATCCTTTCTGGAACGCTCCCCTGGGGAAGCAGGAAAGTGAAAATGAGGTCGGAGGCAGATCAGATCCACGCGTTGGTCCTCGGATGTGTGGGGGGGGGGGGGGGTGGCGGGGGGTAGGTGGCGGCGGCTGTTCCCTCCACATCCGCTCCCCCTGTGGGAGCAGCCAGCCGGGCGTCCAGCGCGGGGCTGGCAGGGTTGGGCAGGTCAAACACAGCTCCCACCCTCTGCAGCCTGGGCTCAGGGACAGCGAGCTGTACGGAGTGGCCCCTGGGGGAGGCTGGCCCTGCACCGCACAGCTGCCCGGGAGCCTCACGGCCTGGCTGTGAATGGAGGGCCGGGGGGGGGGGGGGGGCGCATCTCTAGGCTCCCTCTGAACGGTGCACAGAAGGCCACTGGCAGTGGCCATCGTCCCCTGGGCCCCGTGCTACGACCTTTGCAGGGAATGTCTTCTGAGTGCATTATCGTTCCCGCCATACACATGGGGAAACTGAGGCTCAGAGAGTCACCCTAGGTCACTCGGATAGGAAAGGCCAAGTCAGGATTCTCAAGTCCATTTCTAAACCGCCAGACTTTTCTGGAAGTTGTCCAAGTTTGCCTCGTCCCCTCCCTCACCGCCCCCCACCCCCTGCCCCGACCTCAGGTCTGCCTTAGTGTGTGACCTCCGCTGTCAGCTCTACGTTCCACAGGGGATAAGACAATATGCCACTCCCCTCTCGCCAGCCCAGGCGGGCATCACTAAGCTGGTACCGCCCCCCATTAATCCCCCACTGGTATACTTTCCATTTGCTCCACTGCACACAGCCTCAGAATCCTTCTTAACCTGGCACTCTGGGCAGCCGCTACGGATTGATTAGAGCTGGCATCCAAGAGGACACCTATCGGCCATCCCTGGTCCAGTGTCACCCATCACTTAATAGAAGGGGTGACTGAACCCCGGAAACGGGAAGAGACTCGTCACGGCCACCAGCGATTTAGTGACAAAGCCAGGCCTGGGACCCAGCCTCCTGACTCGTTTCTGGTGAGCGGGGCCCCGTGGTCCTTAGAGATGCCGCAGAAAGCAAGGACTCACCAACGACCCCTCCCCGCCCCGGATCAAGTGGCTTTCTGTCAGTCCCTTGGGAACAGAGGAATCCAACCCCTTGGATGGTGGCTGAGCCACTCTCAGAAGCCCCTCCGCGGGCCCCTGTCCTGGGCAGCTAGACTGCCGTCCCATCAGGCCAACGCCAACGCCCCCAGGCCTCCCCGCCGACAGTTTGGGGAAAAGCAGTCACTCACCACTGCTGGACTTCCTTCTCGGTAACTGCAAGAGAAAAGAGAAGCAGCCTTTTAGCTCTGGGAGGTGTCTCAGGGGACGGGCTGCCCCGGGGGACCCCTTTCCTGCCCTCCCCAGCCCGCCCCGCGGCGCCCCTGCCCCCCATGGTGGGGCACCTGCCGGCTCTGAGTAAGAGCTTGCCCCAGGGGTGACCAGTCCCAGTCAGGAGCTCCGTGTCCAGCCACCCCCGCGGGGGCCACCCTGGCCTATCCCTCCTGACGCCCACTGGGCATCCACGAGGACCAGCGAGAGCAGCCTCCCACATGCAGGGGTGCAGGAAGGAGCGTCACCCCCAGGCCAACATTTAAGATACGCTGTTCCCGCCTCACAATCCTGGCACAGCACAGGGGAGTCAGAGAGGGCACCCGGCTGCCCTGTCTGTGTACGGGAGGCGGGGGGATCCCAGGACCGAAAGGCTGAGCACCCCCTCCCCGCCCTCCCTCCTCGGCCTGCCCCTCCAGCTCCTTATAGCGGTCGGTCCCAGGTTCTTTTACAGGCAGTACGAGAACAGCGCCCAGAACGAAAACCTGGAACAAGCCACATAATGTGGTCGAACATCCAGCCAAGCCCAAAGAGTCATTCTTTACTGAACCATGAAACAAACAAAAAAATCTCTTTTTTTCTGAAAAGTACTACATTGGCTCGGGTTGGAGGCAAACCAGCGTTCTCCCTACAATCAGTGAATGAGCACGTCGAACCACCTCCAAGGCCGCACTCACTCTCCCTGGGGGTGGCCACGGGAGACTGCCTCCAGCAAGCCGTGCCTCAGTTTCCTCATTTGTAAAGCGGGAATAACAGTAACGGTAGCTGCCAGGGGAGCTGTCCTGGGAATTCAATCAAAACCGGTGTGAGAGCTCCTGATTCCCTGGCACAGACGCTGACTCAGTCCAGGCTTGTGGAGGGAGGGAGGGAGGGAGGGAGGGAGGGAAGGAAGGAGGAAGGAAGGAAGGAAGGAAGAAGGAGGGAAGGAAGAAGGAGGGAGGGAAGGAAGGAAGGAAGGAAGGAAGGAAGGAAGGAAGGAAGGAGGAAGGAGGGAAAGAAGGAAGGAAGGAAGGAAGGAAGGAAGGAAGGAAGGAAGGAAGGAAGGGGGGAGGGAGGGAGGGAGGGAGGAAGGAAGGAAGGAAGGAAGGAAGGAAGGAAGAAGGAGGGAAGGAAGGAAGGAAGGAAGGAAGGAAGGAAGGAAGGAAGGAAGGAAGGAAGAAAGGAGGGAAGGAAGGAAGGAAGGAAGGAAGGAAGGAAGGAAGGAAGGAGGAAAGGAAGGAAGGAAGGAAGGAAGGGAGGGAGGGAGGGAGGGAGGGAGGGAGGAAGGAAGGAAGGAAGGAAGGAAGGAAGGAAGAAAGAAGGAGGGAAGGAAGGAAGAAGGAAGGAGGAAGGAAGGAAGGAAGGAAGAAGAAGGAAGGAAGGAAGGAAGAAGGAGGGAAGGAAGGAAGGAAGGAAGGAAGGAAGGAAGGAAGGAAGGAAGAAGGAGGGAGGGAGGGAAGGAAGGAAGGAAGGAAGAAGGAAGGAAGGAGGGAGGGAGGGAGGGAGGGAGGGAGGAAGGAAGGAAGGAAGGAAGGAAGGAAGGAAGGGACAGACAGGAAAGTGGGTGTTAGGGGGAGGTCAGCTGAGAAAAGGAACTGCGATCTCTTCCCAGGGAAAAGGGAAGGGAGGCCCAAGGGGGTGTCCCTGAATTGCTGTGGCTGATTGGACACCAGGAGGCCGCTTTCCAAAAGCCACTCCAAGGGAGCCTGTACGAAGTGCCAGATACCAAGGGGCCACTGGAAGCCCGGCTCTGTGCCAGGGCTGGGCCTCTGTGCTTTGACTCAGCTGCCCTGACCACAGCGCCGAGGGAAGACAGCGTGACTCTGCCCTGGCGCCAGATGGGGAAACTGAGGCACAAAGGGGCCGGGACCTGAAGTGATGGGGTGAGGGTCTGAACTCGGGCATGTGGCTCGGCCGCCTGCCCCACAGCCTGGAATCGGGTGGTCAGACTCCCGGGGAAGCCTGGAGGCCGCTGCCAGAGCCCTCCCCCCACAAGCCCAAATCCCAGGCGCCCGTCCCAGAGCAGACAGCTGGTGCATGGAAGGCATGACAAGGGCGGGAGGTGCCGATTACCTGGACCGGCCAGACCCGGTGTTAGAGAATGCAATTTTCCAAGAGAGGTCGGGCAGAGGGTGGAAGGAGGGAAGGGGGTCAGGCAGGGGAGGGGGGTGGAGAGGGAAGCAGACCTCGGTCGAACCCGAGCTGAGCTGTCCTGGATTGCCACGCACGCCTGGGGGGGGGGGGGCGCGGCAGGGGCGGGGAGGGGATGACGTGCAAAGCCCAAACCTGGAGAGACACAGGAAACCCACCAGGGCACAGGCGGGGGCTTACGGGTCCGCGCTCTGGAGCCAGACGAGACCGCCTGGATTCAAATCCAACGCCGCAGCTTTCTAGCCCTGTGTCCTTTGGGGGGGGAGGTACTTCCTCTCTCTGGGCCTCAATTCCCTCATCTGGAAAACGGGCCGTTGCAAAGACTTAACTGGCTTGGTGTTCTTCACCTGCACAAGAATCCCACAGGCAGGTGGTGGTTCCACTTTCCCGAACAAGGCCGAGGTTCGAGACAAGTCCGCGTACTTGGCCTGAAGCCACCCAAGGCCACCTTGCCAGGAAAGGGCAGGGCCGCGACGGCCCTCGGAGCCCGGGATGAGCGCACAATGGGGATGGGTGCCGACGAGCTGCCTGACCTCGTGTGGCCTCGGCATCACGTGACAGGAACAGCAGGAGCCGGGGAGCAGACCCAGCGCTGGCCTCTGGCCTCACAAGGCCCGAGGAGACTCCCCCGGAATATCCCTTATCTCAGAAGTCCCCGCTCCCCGCTGTCACCCCTGTCTCCAGGATGTAGCAGCTATGGTGGGGGAGGGGCAGAGTTAGCTGCCCCTCCCCCATCAGAATGGTCCTCAACACAGAACACTGGTTGTCGGGCAGGCAGCCAAGCCCCAGGGGATGCGAGCTGGGGGGCTTGGGGCGATGAGCCCTGCTGATGCTTTAAGGAGCCAATTAACCTTTAGGGAACAGAGGAAGCCATGAGGTGTCCCCTTGGCACCATGGAGGGTCTGGAGTGGGGCGGGCATCAGGCAGCCCTCGGGGCGCCCAGCCACCTGCCCCCGGCCCCTCCACCAGGGTCAGGAGTCCTGGAGGTGACCAGGGTGAACCTCACTGTTCAGGCGAGGAAGCTGGGCTGGGGACCCGAGGGAGGGACCCAGGGCCACGGCCAGAAGGAAGCAGGACAGGATGTCACTGCCCAGGTCCGCCCAATGCCGAGGCCACTCTGTCTGTGTTTCCGGGAGCTCAGCCGTCCCGGCACCACCTTCCCGAGTCCTCCCTAACCACCTGTCTGATGACTCACTCGGGACGTTTCTCTAACTCAGCTCACTCATCTGCCTCATCTAGCCTCAGCCTCAGCACTAACAGCCGTAAAATTGCCCGAGACGCGTGCTGGTCGTATCTTTTCTAATACACAACAAAAGTATCACCATGAAGATGACCGTCCTTGATCAAACCTGGCCTCGCCAATGGGGAAACGTGCCGACAGCCTGTGTCCCCGCCCCCCACCCCCCCAGATCTGGTGCTGTGGAAGGACGTGATGCCCACGGACTTCTCCTGCCAGAAACAGTCAACCTATTAGGCTATTAGACTCTAATAGACTATTAGAATAGTCTAATCATGAGGACAGCAGCAGACAAATCCAGAAGGCGGGACAAGTCTACGAGACAGCTGGCCGGGACACTTGAGTAAGTCGGCCGCCGTGAAAGGTAAAAGAAGGCAGGGGATTGTTCCAGAAAAAGAGACAAGGCCATCAAATGCAACTCGCAAAGCCTGGATGGGGTCCTGGATCTGGCGTTAACGACCAGCAATAGCAAACCTTATTCGGAGCGCTGGGGAAACTCCACGGGGGGGGGGATTAGATGCCCTGATGGGCTCGCGGCCGATCTTCTTAGGAGTGACACCCAGGTTATGTGGGAGAATGTCCCTTCTCGTCGCAGATGTGCCCTGAAGGACCTAGAGGCAATACCAGCAGCTTCTTGGACGAGGTTCAGAAACACACACACAGAAAGAGAAGCCAACCCTGGCAAAAACGTCGACACCGGCCACTCTAGACGAAGGACACACAGGTGCTCGCTGCGCTGTCATCTCAATTGC